>NC_084485.1:60589153-60899493 GCF_030035675.1 Rhineura floridana
CAGGCAATGCACCATGCTTTCTTGAAATTTGGCACAGCTGGCTTTGATGGGAGCTGTAAAGGGTCTCCTGCAGGTGCTGCCACATAATCTTTTGACACATAGTGTCAGTAATTAAGTGTACAATTAGGAGAATGTCTGCAATTAATTCAATCAGTCTGTCAGTCAAACCATATTTCTAAGGGGCCTTTCATCCTAGCCTGCTTGGGAACACTGCATAAAGTGAAATGCCAAGCATAATGTAACATTTTATTTAATGCTTAAATCAAAGGAGCTCTGATCAGTTCATCATGGGCAAAAGAAAGTGATCTGAGCATTTACAGGAGTAACACAATACAGATCTGAGCAGAGTTTTGAAAATTGTAATTTAGAAAAAGGGGAGCTGTATCACTGATATTAAAGCCTGATGTTGTCTCATTGAGACCATCTAGCCTTGATATCTTTATAAGATTTTTCACTTTCTTCCATTAATTATTCTATGACATCCATCACATGCTATAAGTAGTACATATGTGTTGTCTATCTGTTTCTTGTGAAATAATTCAAAACTGCTCAGATGATCTGCATCAACAAAGTGTCATTTAAAAGTACATGGCATTTGGGAATACATATGTGGATTAATTTAATGAGAATTGCTCATGGGCCTTGAAATTCTAATCTTCAAGTCTTTCTAGCCCACCTTACTATTGGTGTGGAAATAAAATGCCTCCTCCTTGGTAGCAAATGGGGGGGGGGCAAAAGAGCGTTCATAGATGATCTTAATAAACGGGCAAGTATTTAATTAAATACTTGCACCAGCACAAGAACTAATACTAGCACAATGGGATTTTCCCCTTCATTCCTACAAACCCCAAATGTGATCCAGAGGGTTGGGGATAACCCCAGAGCAGATCTGGAGGTACATGGGTGGGGGAGAAGAGGGGAAAACATTATGTTGCACAAGGAGAAATCCTTGCACTAACGGAACGTTTACCTTTGCACTACTTTGAATACAACCCAATAGTCTGTCAAATATTGTCACAGGTCCCAAGGAGAACCATTGGCAAGAGTGGGAGGATGAAGAGGGGGGTACAGATCTTGGGGAGGGGGTTGCCACTACTCCGGAAAGGAATAAAAGAGGCACAGGGGACCTGTCTTCAGAAGCATTTGGGATTGCTAATAGAATTACTGAGGAAAGCCCAGAACCCCTCCTCCTTTCTCCTGAACCATCTAATGATGAATCTGCCTAGGCACTCAGCCCAGATTTAGCTATGGAACAGCTAAAACTCAATGAACTGCTGAGAGAGCAAAGTGAAAGCATCAGTCTGAGCTGGAGTTTATGCTTTCACCAAGGACAAGAAGTATAAATGACAGCTTCAGAAAATGATTTCAGCTCCTCGAAGGAACCTTCGCCTTTTAGCAAAAGCAAGAAAGACCTAGAATTAACCCATAGAAGTAAGTCCTCTCTGATATAAAAGTCTGATACTGCCTGTTTAGAGTGTGATGTATTCCTGTACTGACATCTTGAAAAAAGCTTCATGCAGAAAAATCAAGTGTTCTAGTCCTGAGTCTCCTTCTTTGGTTTGAACCAGGACAGATATTCTGGTTATACAGGTCATAACTAGTGCTTTGAACTGGACCTTGATATGAAAAGAGAGTCAGTGCAGGTGTTTCAACAGTGAGGTGGCATGCTCCTGATAGCTTTTCTAATCCATCAGGAAACCACTGGATCCATTAATTTCGCAGGGCAGAACACTGAAATAGGTGCCCTGCCCTTGTGAAGGTTGAGGATTCCAGAAAGTCTAAGCCACAGGAGGGCAACTTGTGGCCTAAGGGCTGCATGTGGCCTTGATCTCAATTTATGTTGCCCCTAATGCCTTCTGAAGTTGCCCCATTCTTCTGTTCCTGCATAGGATTGGAAATTCTAATTTGATGTCATCATGGTAGCAGTTAGTTTTATTTTTAAAGTAGTCTTGAGATGATTTTTTAAATTATATATTGTAATGCCGTTGTAATTTTAAATATCGTAAGTCACTTTATGAAAAAGCTTTCTCAAAAAGCAGGGTATACATTTAATACATAAATATTGAAGCGGGTTAGTTTTTATTACAGGTTACTTCATTCAGGGCACTTTTGTCCCTGGCTCCACACACTGTTGGTTTAGGATTCCCATAGATTACTCCTGAGAGAATGCAACCCTCAATAAAAAAATGGTTGTCCTCCCCTTTTCTAAACTTTACTCATCTGTCAATGACTAAAGAATGATGTTAATTTCTTGCACATCCAGATCACCCTCTTACTATCCAGCACAAAACACTAGCCCAAGGAATTACCAGCTGAATAAACAGTGCCAAACGTTACCTGGGAGACCCATAGTTGCCATGGTAACCACAAAAGCTACTCCACCCATCAAGGCCTCAGCATGAATGCTGGAATCCTCTAGATCAGCCTTTCCCAACCAGTGTACCTCCAGATGTTGTTGGACCACAATTCCCATCTTTCCTGACCATTGGCAATGCTGACTGAGGCTGATGGGAGTTGTGGTCCAACAACATCTGGAGGCACACTGGTTGGGAAAGGCTGCTCTAGATATACAAGTCTAAGGGATTCTAATATCACTTCCAAGACCGCCCTGCCTAGCTAAGGAAGGGAGACTCTTGTGCAGTGGGTTTGGCTAGTACACCAACTGAAACTCTCTTCTGTCCTGAGCACCAGCTTTCACAAACACCATCTCAAAGTTAGAAGATATCTAAATGGGGAAGTTTGTCAAGGGAATGGGATCATGATAGACCACTACAACCCAACCTCTCTGTCCCTGGGGCAAGCCTGCTATTGCACAAAGTAATCTGGAAGACACAATAGAGAGATTTACTTCTCCACTTTACTTCTCCAACCAGGTCTCTATGATACATGTCAGGCAGATGTTTTTTCCCTTAAGTGTCATGTCCTGTTATCTTGATGCATTCCAATGTGGGTTCAGGCCTGGTTATAGGACTGAATCAGCCTTAGTTGCCCTGATGGATGATATTTATTGGGAGAAGGACAGGGGGAGTGCAACCCTAGTATTCTTACTTGATCTCTTGGCAGTATCATGGTATCCTTCTGAACCAACTTGGTGATATGGGTATTGGAGGCACTGCTTTACAGTGTTACTGATCCTAGCATTGGGTGATTGTCTTCATTCCCCTGGCAGTTGGGCTGTGGGGTGCTGTAGGGTACGATATTTTCCCCAGAGCTTGGAAAAGTTACTTTTTTGAACTACAACTCCCATCAGCCCCAGCCAGCATGGCTACTAGATTGGGATATGGGAGTTGTAGTTCAAAAAAGTAACTTTTCCAAGCTCTGATTTTCCCCAATGCTGTTTAACATCTATATGAAGCTCTTGGGACTGGTTATCGAGAGAGTTGTGGTGAGGTGTCAGCAGTTTGTTGATGATACCCGCTCTATTTCTCTGTAACGTCCGAATCAGGAGAGGCCATGCGAGCCCTGGACCAGTGCTTGGACTTAGTGGTGGGCTGGATGATGGCCAATAAACTGAGTCTGAATCCCAGCAAGACAGAGGCTCTGTGGGTTGTTGGTTCCCAAGTTTGGATAACTGGTCAATTGCCTGCTTTGGATGGGGTCATACTCCCTCTGAAAGAGCAGTTTCGTAGTCTGGGGGTGCTCCTAGATCCATCTTTATCACTAGAGCCCTAGGTGACCTCAGTAGCTAGAAGTGTCTTTTACCAGTTTCAGCTGGTAAGACAGCTGCAGCCATTTCAGGATCAAAATAGCCTGACCACTGTTGTCCATCTACTGATAACCTCCAGGGTGGATTACTGTAATGTGTCCTATGTGAGGTTGCCCTTGAGATTAGTCTGGAAGCTGCAGCTAGTGCAAAATGCAGTGGCACAACCACTCACTGGGGCAGGGTATTGCCAACATGTTACCCTGCTGCTGAAAGAATTGCACTGCTCCGCATTAGCTATTGGGTCAAGTTCAAAGTTCTGGTTCTGGTGTACAAAGCCCTATGCAGCTTGGGACCAGGATACATGAAATATTGTCTTATCTCTTACATACCTGCACTCTGCAGGTGTGGGCCTCCTGAAGATACCATCTTATCAGGAGTTCTGTTCCGCACATCATAGGAAGTGAACCTTTAGTGGTGTGGCACCTACCCTTTCCTCCCCTTAAAAATTAAACAGGGACCATCTCTGTTATCTTTTCAGCACCTACTGAAGTCCTTCCTCTTTCAACAAGACTTTTAAGTTGAGACCTTATCCCAGTCTGCTTCTGTGTTGCAATTAATTTTTTAGATGTTTTTAAGGTTTTTTTAAAAAGTTGATTTTAAAGCTGTTTTGTTTTAATATGTTTCCAACATGTTTTAAGATTTTAAAGTATTTTGTTTTTAAGATGTTTTAGAGTGTTTTAAGTGTTTTTGTTTGCTGCCCTGGGTTCCTTCTGGGAGGAAGAGTGGGATATTAACTAATTAATTAATTAATTAATTAATTAATTAATGTCATTCAGCAACATAACTTTTATAATCTGGGAGCTGTCATTAATTAAATCAAGGGTCCATTGGCTAAGAAGTAATTCAGAAGGCAAGGTGACCAGACATGGTCAGAAATAGCCTGGCCATTGGTCACCACATCTCCTATTGCACACTAATCTTTCAATCTACCCTCTTTGTTGTGTTATAATATTATAAACTGCCAGCAATTTGGCAAGCCACTTAGAAAGATTCCATGACCCATTATTATAGGACTGTTGACAGGTACTGTTGCTGTGATGGTGTTGCACCACCAATAAGAGTTTCACTGTGCATTTCAATACAGCAAAGATCAGTGTGGACTAAAGCAGGAGTAGCCAAGATGGTGCCCTCCAGATGTTGTGGACTACAACTCACATCAGTTCTCATCAGCATGGCCAGTGGTCAGGAATGATGGAGTTATAGTTCATAACATCTGGAGGGCACCATGTTGGCTACCCCTGCATTAAAGGAAGTATGAGTAGATTGGACCTTTTCCTTGAAATTAACCAGGCAGTTTGCTTACAGAAGTGGTCTTCATATACATCTGAGCACACACTGAATCTAATGTGCATAGAACAGCGCTGCATTGTAATCTTTATCGTAATCATCATTATCAACAAATTATTACCACAGATGGGATAGTTATAAGTAAGAAGTCAACCATAATGATTCCGTGTTCGGCTGAATTGAAGGCATTTAAAATAGATGAAAGGCTAATATGAACAAAGTCACAATTTCTATGTAATCTGTAATCTTGCCACTGAGTGACCTTCTGTAAAAGGGTTCTGTCTTTTCAAAAGTCTGTTGTGCTTCTGTTTATATGGGTAACATTCAATCTGTGAAGTTAAATCTAACAATGTCTGTAGTTGTCAAGCTTTAGAAAGAGACTTGTGAGCTTAGCCAGTTCCAAGTATCGTTCCCTTAGGCTATAGTGACAAATTCTCTTTAGTACTGGAGTCTTCTGGATAGCACTAAACAACAGCAGTAGGAGCTAGTGCTAGATGTCAGTTCTTCCTAATTCTATGGTTTGTTATGCCCATACTTAAAATAAATATAGCATCACTATTAAACCTGAAATTGCCAATGTGTGGATTCCTTACAAAAGGAAGGACCTCCCCACCACCTTGCTGCATTCCATCCCTGTCACAGATGGAAATACCAATATGCATAAATAGCTCTAAACCAAATTTCTGAAATTAAAATTCTAAAATACCTCATCTTCCTTCTAAATCACACAGAAATGTACCACATTTAGAGCTCTTTATTTTATTGGGTCTATCCATTAGTCTGTGCATGCCACCTTCCTGGTTTATTATTACAAATTATTCTACAGAAATATATGCAGTCTCCAAGGAATAGTTTTAATCAACATATACTCTTTTTTATGGGCCAGATGACATTTACAAAATTAGCCATAAAATAACAGGTAGGAGAATCCAGACTTTAATCCAGGTTTGGAGTACCTTTTGTCCTCCAGATGTTGCTGAACTACAATTCCCATCATTCCTAGCCATTAGCCATGCTTGCAAGTGCTGATGGGAGTTGTAGTTCGACAACATCTGGAGGGCCAAAGGTTCCCCACACTTGGCTTAATCCTTTCCTCCCTCTGCAGTCTTAATCTGGACCAGACCCTGATATTTGCCTTGGGACAATAGGATGAACAGGAGTTTTTCTTCCAATAAAAAGACCAGGCACAGGGGCTGAAACTGAATTCCTCTTCCCCATGTCTTCCATTTATTTTAAAAAAGCCATTCATGCAATTATTATGTTCATGGATGCATCCCCTTTAACCAGTCTTCCTTGTTAGATGGGGCAGCCACATTTCTAGATGGGGCATTTTTTAGGGGAGACACATCCAGGGCTGGCACCAGACTGCAGCAGACCCTGGAAAGCAGCAGCGACACAGACTTCC
Source organism: Rhineura floridana (assembly GCF_030035675.1). Taxonomy (NCBI): domain Eukaryota; kingdom Metazoa; phylum Chordata; class Lepidosauria; order Squamata; family Rhineuridae; genus Rhineura; species Rhineura floridana. The sequence goes on from NC_084485.1 coordinate 60,595,552, forward strand.
GGGAAGGGTGACTTAGCCTGTGCCTGCTTTTGAGACGGGCTCCTGCCTCAAAAGAAGCTTATTCAGATATATCAGTCAGTTTTTTCTTTTTTTTTTGACTGATTAAACTTCTCCCGGGTAGGGAGAAACGAAGAGATTAACCTCAAAGCCTATTTTTGTTGGGACGACCAGATCTCATTAATTTATGGGACGAGGTCCAGCCGACGAAGGTGGGACGGATTTTTAACAGCAAGCTCTATCTGATAAAGCGAACGTTCACCTTATCTTCTAAGAGAGAACGCACTAACAGGCAAGCACCCTTCTTTCTATATTTTTCTTTTACTTGACTTAAATTGTTGCTGTTTAAAAGAGATTTGCCAGATTGATCAGTTTTTGACATCTCACTGGGGAGCCATAACTTCTCTCTGCTACGCACTAATTAATAGCTTATCTCTGTTTTTGTTGCAAAAAGCTGTCCTGGATTTGCATTCTAAAGATATACACAGAAGAGGGATTTCTATTCCAGATTTTTATTTTGAAAAATATTATACTGTTTTGAGACTACTCTCTTTTTGGTCTATTTTATTTTGACGAATCTGTTTCTTGACGATTGCCATTAATTGTTTCGATCCTGGGAACTGCATTTTGTTTACTTAACTATTGGAGAGATAAGGCTGTCTGCTCTGTTTATACTGTGATGTCACCAAGTTTGGAGTATTAACCCAATTGTTGCTGAAATAAGAAGTGGTTTTCCTATATTTTTCTTTTAAAATGGCAATTAAGAAAGTGGCTGAAAATCTGGAAATAACTATGTTTCAGAAAATAATGGATGAGATTGAGATAATGAAAATTGAATTGAGTAAAATGAAGCAGGAGATTAAAGATATAAGGGTCCCTGTGAGAGAGGTGACCCTGGAAGAGGTCCCTGTGAGAGAGGAGACCCCGGAGATTGGAACAGGGGTCCCTGTGAGAGAGGTGACCCTGGAGACTGGAATAGGGGTCCCTGTGAGAGAGGAGATCCCGGAGATTGGAACCAACGTGGAACAGGAACAAGATTTGGAGTCTATGGACTTTAGAAATAAAATCTATTGTTTGGAACTCAATGTTATCTCTGAAGAAATGAATGAAGATTCTAGAGATAAAGTTATCAATGGCATGGATAATCTTCTGGACTGGAATGATGTGATGGAGCCCAATATAGAGAAAATCTATGGAATTAACTGCAGCCATGTGACAATGGAAAAACTTTTAAGAGATGACCCAGTGTATTTTGAAAAAAAGAACAGAGATATGATTTTACAGCAGTATTTCAGCAACCTATTCAGAATGGATGGCAAGAAAATATTTGGGATAGAGGTAATCCCCATCAGACTCTTACTATATGACTATGGCTTTGACAGCAAGATTATTATGGAATACTGATAATGGAAGATTGGATATTGAAATTACTGGACTTAACAAGACTACTGAAGATGGAAGATGGAAAATGGAACTAATAGAGATAATAGAACAATGGCTACTGAAATTATTGAACCTAACAGATTCTGATGTGATGGATTAATTGAAATGTTTATTTTGACTATGGTTATGACAATAAGATTATCATAATTAGTAATGAGATGGATTAATCGATATGCTTATCTGGAAAAAAAAATTGATAGATATATTTCTTAAAGAATTGAAACCTCTCTTTGACTTTTTGTGGAAAGAATAAAGTAATGTTTATGAGATTTGATGATTAAGTAAGATAACTACTGGAGGAAAGTGATTTTATAATATGACTTAAGAGACAGGATTGTTATATATTATAGACTTATAACTGATTTGATCTTTGACAAATGGGAAGTCAATATTTTACTCTTTATTTTTTATTTTTGTTTTTTTTTTTTCTTTTTTTCTTTTTGTTTAACTATTTTTGATTTTGTTTTTTGTCTTTGAATGTTTTATGATTTTGTCTTGTATGTTTTATGAAAATCTGAATAAAAATTATTGAAAAAAAAAAAAGAAAGCAGCAGCGACACAGTGGTACTACCACCACTGCCAGCTTAAATAGGCTCAGCCACATCAGCACATTAGTGCACTGTGTGTGCACACCTGCCATCACCCAAGATGTCAACACCCCCGCCCCATCTTGGGTCATGGCAAGCATGCACTTGCAGCATGCTGTCATGGCACACAGGAAGTGGCACAACTAGCCTGCATTGGTGGTGGTGGGGCTGTTGCCTGGGAAGGTGGCTCCCACTTTGTGATCTGCACCAGCATCAGGTTGCAGGGCATATGCTCCAGAACCCAATGCTAGCACAGATTGTGGAGTGGGAGCTACACCCACCCAGTCACAGGCTCAGGGGCCCCTGGCAGCCACATAGCACCAGCCAATTCCTTCCCTTTCCCCCACTCACTGGTGGGGAGGATGTGAGGGCCAGTCCAGTCCAGGGGAAGGGGAAGACAGTGACTTTCCCCCTCATTCCTCCTCGATGCAGAGAATGTGTTGACTTACATAATGGGCAGCGTAAAGATCAAGTTAGCAGAACACTTAATTACACCAGTAATTACATGACTGGCATATTTTTTTGTTTCATAAGAAAAACGGATGTTAAGGATACAGTCAACAAGGAAATATCAAAAGGTGTAAAACAAACAAAATAGTTTGTGTTTTAGTTAAGAAGATGAAAACTAGTGTGGAGCTTGTTTTTTCAAAAATTCAGTATTAATCTTTTATTATTATTATTATTATTATCATCATTATTATTATTATTATTATTATTAATAATAATAATAATAATATTTATTAGTCACTTTTCCCCCAAAATGGAACTCATGGCAACACCAATACAAAAAACAAACAAACCAGGTTTAGAAACAGAGTAAGAGAACATTACAATGCAATCATAGTCAAGCATTTAGAGAGAACAGTGCTGAGAACAATATGCATTACTTGCTTGTTAAAGTCAGTAAGATTGACTTGTGAAATCTGTAAAAGATTTATTGCATAAACAATTGGAAACTGTTTGTGGAAAGCAACTGGATCTTTTTTAACTGGTTAGAGTTGGAAAAGGTTTAGAAGAGGGCAACCAGAATGATCAAGGGGATGGAGCAACTTCCTTACGAGGAAAGGTTGCAGCATTTGGGGCTTTTTAGTTTAGAGAAAAGGCGGGTCAGAGGAGACATGATAGAAGTGTATAAAATTATGCATGGCATTGAGAAAGTGGATAGAGAAAAGTTCTTTCCCCTCTCTCATAATACCAGAACTCATGGACATTCAAAGAAGCTGAATGTTGGAAGATTCAGGACAGACAAAAGGAAGTACTTCTTTACTCAGCGCATAGTTAAACTATGGAATTTGCTCCCACAAGATGCAGTAATGGCCACCAGCTTGGATGGCTTTAAAAGAAGATTAGACAAATTCATGGAGGACAGGGCTATCAATGGCTACTAGCCATGATGGCTGTGCTGTGCCACCCTAGTCAGAGGCAGCATGCTTCTGAAAACCAGTTGCTGGAAGCCTCAGGAGGGGAAAGTGTTCTTGGACTCGGGTCCTGCTTGCGGGCTTCCCCCAGGCACCTGGTTGGCCACTGTGAGAACAGGATGCTGGACTAGATGGGCCACTGGCCTGATCCAGCAGGCTGTTCTTATGTTCCCGGGTTGATTTTTTCTGCCCAGAAATCTTCAAAAGGCTTCATGCTGAGCTGCATAAATTGAGAAATTACAGAAATTAGGCCTGATTTACAACCTAGCCAGGTAACTGTAGTGTGCACAGCAGTGTTTCTATTGTTCTAGGGGTGTTTTCATCCTTTGTCATCAAGTACTCAAGAAAAAGAACTATGATTGTGAGTATAGTGAGTGTTTTAAAAGAGTAAAGGGTAAGATATTGTTTCAGATCACTTTGAAGTTATTTCTTTATTTCACCCTTTAGAAATAACCACCCAATCCTGCTCTAAACATTATAATAACTGCAGAAGAAAGAAGCCCTTACTTCTTTCTGCAGGGATACAAACATACTTCTTTATTGCTGAATGGGTACAGAACACAACTGAAACCAAAACAGAAAAACAGAGCAAAGTCCAAAGGGTGGAGTCTTACTCTAGTCCATATTAAATTATAATATTTAACTATTGAAGGGTCTTGTTACTATATATACAGGCTGTTTTTTTCAGGATCATTTAAGAAATTATAGGTTGATTTTGATAAATGAAAAATCCACCCTCAGTCAGGGAAAGTCTTGAGTGAGCAGACTTTTGGGGGCTCTTCCAGATGAGGCTTTTGTTATGTAATTGCCCTGCTTTATTTAATTTTTCAGAGGGTTCCATTCTTAAATTGCTCCTGTTCTTAAAATAAGCTGTCATTCTTTAAATGTCATTGTCTGTTACAAATTAAAAAGTCAATTTGCAAAAAAAATCTGGGGCAGGGGCAAAGCACAGCTTGGCGGGGTATGTGTGAACCCATTTGCCCCACCCTGGCTACAGGACTGCATGGTTGGTGTCTTATCTAGTTTGGCTCCAATCCGGGGATGGCTGACCTGTGGCCCTCCAGATGTTCTTGCATTACATCTCTGACCATTGGCCATGCTGGCTGGGGCTCATGGGTTAGCTACCCCTGCCCTAAGCCATACCTATGCAGAGGTAAGAAAAGAACCCGATCCAAGAAAGATCTCTTCTTTTTTTAAATAGCCAATACCTTAAGACTCCAGGGGGCAGTAGATAAATTGACTGTTTTTTAGGTCTAAGCAAATAAGAACAACACAAATTCTTATGCAGTGACAATCCCACTCCTTCCCTTCAAGCCTGAGAAAAGAGACAAATGAGTCAGTTTTGTGGCTGGGAGGCAAGGCACTTGTGCAAGTGTGACTGTGTATACATGCAGCCACTGTGGGATGGGACTATTTAGGGATGCCACTCAGAGCTTGCCAAAAGAGAAGCTGAATAGCAAAAAGGCCACTGCGTTTGCAGCCTCATTAGCCACAATAGTGGCTGGGTGTAAGAAACAACCAGCAATGCAGGTCAGCCCCAGCCACATAGAGTAGCGATAAGGAGCTTAGGATCTAGCAGACTTGAACTTGCAGCATTACCAGGCCTGTGTTTTGCCATGTTAGCAGCTAGCACTCCTTGTAAAGGAGTGGTCAACAATAAATCTAAATCAAAGGGGCCTGAAGCAGCCCCCACTAGAAATGTGAAGGACCAGGAAAAAAATGGGGATTTTTTTTTAAAAAAACGCTTCCCTCCTCTTTATTTTTGTTTTTCCCCTCTCCCCTCCCCATTGTTCAAAAAAACCCTAACCAGATAAAAGGAAAAAAAGAGGGAGAAATAACAGTTTCCTGCTGCATTTTTACTATTTCTTGGAGCTGGCTGTGAGGGCCTGCGCCTGGTGTCGGGCCAAGGAGACAGGAAACTAGGGTTGCTGCTGGTGTACCGTCCACCCTGCTGCCCGGCAGCTTCTTTGACTGAGCTGGCGGAGGCCATCTCAGCTGTGGTATTGGAGGAGCCCAGAACAATAGTCCTGGGTGATTTCAATGTCCATGCTGAGGCCTCCTCTAGTTTTCCAGATCGGGACTTCATGGACTCCATGACAACCATGGGGCTGTCTCAAGTTGTCACCAGCCTGATGCATAGGGCACACCCTTAACTTGGTTTATGCTCCAGATGGGGGAAGGGGTGGTTTGGAGATGGGGGGTGCATGTCACCCCATTGTCATGGTTAGATCATTTCCTGGCCAAGTTTAGACTTGTAGCTCCAATCCTTCCCTGCAGGGGTGGTGGACAGATTAAGATGGTCCACCCCCGGAGACTAATGGAATTCACAGGATTCCTGAATGCCCTGGGGGAGTTCCCAGTAGATAGAGCAGGTGACCCTGTTGAATTTCTTGTCACACTGTGGAACAGCGAATCACATCGGGCTCTTGACACAGTTGCCCCGAGTGCCCGGTTTGTGGAGCCCAGTTTGGACCTTGGTACACCAGTGAGCTAAGGGCAATGAAACAGGCTGGATGACAGCTAGAGCTCAAGTGGTGGAAGACATGCTGTGAGGCTAATCGGGCACAAGGAAAACATCATAACCGTGACTACTGTGTGGCGGTCAGGGCAGCGAAGAAGGCTCACTTCTCTTCCTCCATTGCATCCTCAAATAGCCATCCAGTGGAGCTTTTCCATATTGTCAGGAGTCTGTTGACATCAACTCCAGGAAATGGAGTCTTAGACCCTTTGGAGGCCCACTGTGAATTGTTTGCAAGGCACTTTGAGGGTAAAGTTGCTCGCTTCCGTAGCAGTCTTGATGCCCCATCCACATCTACTGTAGTATCCAATGAGGTGTCCAGTGCAACGTCTGCTGCAACTTCTTGGAAACTGTTTCAGTTGATGTGGCCTGATGACGTTGGCAAGGTGCTTGCGATGATGTGGCCAGCAACATACCCTCTAGACCAGAGCTTGGAAAAGTTACTTTTTTGAACTACAACTCCCATCAGCCCCAGCCAGCATGGCCACTGGATTGGGTTGATGGGAGTTGTAGTTCAAAAAAGTAACTTTTCCAAGCTTTGCTCTAGACCCTTGCCCTTCTTGGCTTATTAAAGCTTGCCGAGGGGGTTTGACCGAGTGGATCCAGGATGTGGTCAATGCATCACTGTAAGAGGGAGTGGTTCCAGCTGCCCTGAAAAAGGCAGTGATCTGACCTCTCGTGAAAAAGCCCACCCTAGACCCATTGGTCTTCGACAATTACCGACCGGTTGCAAATACCCCCTTTTTAGGGAAGGTGATTGAGAGGGTTGTGACGCAGTAATTGCAAGTACTCTTGGATTAAACATATTAGCTTGACCCATCCCAGTCTGGGTTTAAGCCTGGTTATGGGACTGAATCGGCCTTGGTTGCCCTGATGGTTAACCTTTATTGGGAGAAGGACAGAGGGAGTGCGACCCTGTTATTCTTACTTGATCTCTCAGTGGCTTTTGATACCATTGAGCATGGTATCCTTCTTGGCCGACACGGTGAGATGGGTATTGGAGGCACTGTTTTACAGTGGTTCCAATCCTATCTCCAGGGTCATTCTCAGAGAATAGCATTGGGTGATTTTTTTCACCCCCCTGGCAATTGTGCTGTAGGGTGCTGCAGGGTACCATTTTGTCCCCCATGTTGTTTAACATCTATATGAAGCCCTTGGGTGCGGTCATCAGGAGATTTGGGGCAAGGTAAGAACATAAGAAGAGCCTGCTGGATCAGGCCAGTGGCCCATCTAGTCCAGCATCCTGTTCTCACAGTGGCCAACCAGGTGCCTGGGGGAAGCCCGCAAGTAGGACCCGAGTGCAAGAACACTCTCCCCTCCTGAGGCTTCTGGCAACTGGTTTTTAGAAGCATGCTGCCTCTGACTAGGGTGGCACAGCACAGCCATCATGGCTAGTAGCCATTGATAGCCCTGTCCTCCATGAATGGTGTCAGCAGTATGCTGATGATACCCTGCTCTATTTCTCTGTAACAACTGAATTGGGAGAGGCCGTGCAAGCCCTGGACTGCTGCCTGGACGAGGGCCAATAAACTGAGCCTGAATCCTAGCAAGATGGAGGCACTGTGGGTTGATGGTTCTTGAGTTCAGATAATTTATCAGTTGCCTGCTTTGGATGAGGTTATACTCCCTCTGAAAGAGCAGGTCTATAGTCTGGGGGTGCTCCTAGATCCATCTTTGTCGCTAGAGGCCCAGGTGACCTCAGTGGCTAGAAGTGCGTTTTACCAGCTTTGGCTGGTAAGTCAGCTGCAGCCGTTTTTAGCCCGGTATAGCCTGAACACTGTTGTCCACGCACTGGTAACCTCCAGGCTGGGTTAATGTAATGTGCTTTATGTTGGGCTGCCCTTGAGGTTGGTCTGGAAGCTGCAACTGGTGCAAAATGTGGCGGTGCGACTGTTCACTGGGGCAGGGTATGTCGGTGTGTGCGTATAGAGATCATACAAAGAAGAAATTCTAGGGACGCATAGATCAGTGAATAAGCCAGGCCAGGCAAGTTTCTTGTAAGAGTCTTTACTGACAGAATTCTAAAGCACAGTTCTCTCTCTCCAAACTACTTCCCCCACACCAGAGCTTCTGCAAGTTCCTCCTTATCTACTTGCCCGCCAGCTGCTGACCTTGGCAAACCTGGCACTCTGTTCTGCTCTGCTTAACCCGTTTATTGCAGGTTTCCTTCTCTCTCTAAAATTCCCTGTCTGTGAGTCTCATAGCTTGCTTTACTGAACAACAGTAACCCCACTGCTCAAAGAATTGCGCTGGCTGCCCATTTGTTACTGTGCCAAGTTCAAGGTTCTAGTATGGGTGTAAAAAGCCCTATACAGCTTGGAACTAGGATACCTGAAAGACTGTCTTATGCCTCATATATCCAGTCAATTACTGTGTTCTGCAGGTGAGGGCCTCCTGCAGATACCATCTTATCAGAAGGTCCATTCTGCATAACACAGGAAATGGACCTTTAGTGTGGCGGCACCTACCCTGTGCAATTCCCTCCCCTTAAATATTAGACAGGCGCCATGTCTGTTATCTTTTCGGTGCCTATTGAAGACCTTCCTCTTTCAACAAGCCTTTTAAGTTGAGATCGTATCCCAGTCTGCTTCTGTGTTGAAATTGCTTTTCAATATATTTTTAAACCTTTTTTAAAAACAGTATGTTTTTTAACCTTTTTTAAGAGTCTTCAAAGCTTTTTTAAAAAATGTTTCTAAAGTTGTTTTGTTTTAATGTATTTTAATGTCTGTTTTTATGTTTTAAAGTGTTTTAGTGCTTTTGTTTGCCGCCCTGGGCTCCTGCTGGGAGGAACGGTGGGATATAAATCAAATAATAAATAAATAAATCCCCCCCCCCCGGCCTTCACATCTCTAGCTCCACTAGGGTTGCCAGGTCAGAAGCATCCCAAAACCTGAGATTTTAGGGGCGGGCCCAAGTGATGTCATGGGGCGGGCCCGAGTGATGTCATGGGATGGGCCTGAGTGATGTTACGGGGTGGGCCCAAGTGATGTCATTAAGCATGTTACATTAAGCATCAATCACAGTTGCTTGGAGCGTACAATTAAAAAAAAATCTGACTGGAAATTAAGCTAGACATTTTAGCAAAAAGATGGAGCCTGGGTAAGGAACATTTAATCTAGCCTACTTGCTTTCGGCAAGAAGGGTTTAAGTGCCTTCAAGCCAGGCCAGTCACCAGAAGGTCACTGTAGGAAGAAAGGAGCCTAGTGTTGTGGAGATGTTAGATGGGAGCATTCGGGAGTAAAGATGGATGCCCCTGAAGGCTGCAATTCTAAACACATGTACTAAGGGACTAAGCCCCCATAGAACTCAACAGGACTTACTTCTGGGTAGATATAGTTCGGATTGTGCTGTTGGTAAAGCTTGACTAGGGATCCTCTGCAAAGACATCCATATCCAAGCAGGGTTGGCAACCCCCTGCCTGGAATGCCCTGCCCTTATCTTTTAATGTGGCTGCTCCAAACTTCTTTACAGATTTGACCCTTCACTTCAGAAAGAGGTCTGAGAAATGCGTAAGAGTAAGAAGATTCTCTACCCTTTCTGTCTGCATAGATGCACTCATCCTTCCCCTGCGCCCAGCAGAAGCTCTGGGCAAGGCGGGACGCAGTGGCATCTCATGGAGGACACCCTCCCCTTTCATGGGGTGTATGATTTGTCATGGCCCAGAGCAGATTTTGGGGTGGGCACCCCAAGTTACTTATTTTTTCCTGTACGTTTTGGTCTGCTTTGATTTTGCATAGATGCACTCATCCTTCCCCTGCACCCAGCAGAAGCTCTGGGTCAGGCAGGATGCAGTGGCATCTCATAGAGGACACCCTCCCCTTTCATGGGGTATATGATTTGTCCTGGCCCAGAGCAGATTTTGGGGTGGGCACCTCCAGTTACTTATTTTTTTCTACGTGTTTTTGTCCATTTTGATTTTGCATAGATGCCCTCCTCCGTGCCCTGCGCCCAGCGAAAGCTCTGGGCCAGGCGGAACGCAGTGGCATCTCGTAGAGGACTCTCTCCCCTTTCCTGGGGTATATGATTTGTCCTGTGCCAGAGCAGAGTTTGGGGTGGGCACCCCCAGTTACTTATTTTTTTATGATTTTATGACATCATTATGTATTTATGATAATATCAGAAGCCTGGTGATTTTGATTGCATAAATGTATTGTTATTCTTGACGGGGAGAGTCCCCTGATCACAGTGATATATCATACAGGGTACCTCTACATATATTTTGGGGTTCAGAGACATGTTAAATTTGGTTTGAAGTTGCTGTAGTTGTCAACTCTTCTTTTTTAGTGTTTTGAACTTTCGAGCAAATAAGGAACTGGGAACTAGGAACCAACTTCAATGTCGTATCAGTTAAATAGATTAAACCGTCGTGGGGGCGGCGGCTGACATTTTGGTGTATATCTCGGGAACCAGACCACCTAGAAACTTAATTGTTTTTTTAAATTGAAGCTGAGTAGTAGCCGGAGAGCCAGAGGGCCCCCCAAAAAAACTGGAGACTCAGGCCGAAAACCGGAGACCTGGTAACTCTAAGCTCCACCCTCAACCCATATTGCTTTGCCCAAAAGTGTGGCCCAAGGCGAGCTGTTGAATGTTGTGAAAATTTCTTCCCTTTATCACATCTTGTGGTGATTTTGGGGGGAGAAGGATTATTTATTTATTTAAACTATTTATATACCACTTAATTACAGTAATAACTCAGTTAAGGAATCCTCCAGGAAAGAAGCTCCTTTTGGCAAAGGCTTTTTTAAAGGTGAAAAGAACCAGCTTTGCTTTGCTATGGATAAACTTTCAAGCCTATTTTTTTGCTTTAAGGGGAAACTGACCAGCCTGTGTGTTTGCTTTGCTATCAGTAAGCTGATAAGCCTATGCCTTTGCTTTGGTAGGGTGAAACTGGAAAGCCTGTGTGTTTACTTTGCATTAAAGAGAAAAGGGGAACCATGCAGGACTACATAGTCTGCTGGGGAGAGAAGGATCCAACACAATTCAGCGGAGGAGAAAGGGGATGGAGAAGAAGTGGGAGTGGGTGGGTGCCGGGTAGGCACCCTTTAAAGCCCCTGTTGAAGCTGCCCCGACCATCTATGAGTGGGTGTAGGAACCTATCCCTGTTCTTTTCATATTATTCCTTACTCTGCTACCAAAGTTTCTGTTAAAGAAGTAATGTCCAGGAACACATCTACTTTGTTAACTGATGTATTATTGTACTGACATTTCTAAGCGGTCTACATAAAAACTAAAAAGCATACAATGGATAAGATCAATTAAAATTAATAATAAAAACAGAAAACTCTCTTAAAATGCTTGATGAAATGGAAAGGTCTTTGTAAAGCACCTGAAATTCCACTGGGGTGGGAGGCTAATCTCTGTCAAAATAAAAAGGAACTGAATAGCCACATGCCAGGATTGGGCAATGGTCTTGCAGATGAAGTGACTGGGCCTTGCATCCTACAAACATGCCTGAATGAGAAGTAATTCCAGTGGCAAAGTGAGAAGTTGGAGGGTTGTGACTGACAGGGTTATATCTCTGGCACCAAGCATGACAGCAAGCTCTGCCAGGGCCTGCAGGGTGCATTTAGGGATGAAGCTATCTTATGGGGGGGGTGGCCTTGGACGATTGACTACCTGCTCAAATTTTGTACAACACTACATAGGAAAGGGCTGTCTGTAAGTTCCATTAAAGGTAAGCCAGCAGCCTTAGCCTTTGCAGCCAGGTGAATTGCTTGGAAAGCCCAACTATGGACTTTCAGATTTGCAGGGTGGTTGAAGGGTAGCCAAGAGAGGATGGCACCTCACATGCCTCAAGGGACCTCATTTCTCATTAAAAGGGCTCAACCAGCACATGGGATAAACTTTGTGTTCCACATTATGAAGCTGTTTTGGTTTATGCTGTGGCCCTTATATCCCCCTTTTTTTGGACACTTAAGATTGGGGAACCAGTATCATATTCCAAAAATTGTAATTCCGGAATAGCATTGAAGTTCTGAGATGTACACCTTGAGGAAGCCAAGACTCATATCAACTTGGTTGGCCACTGTGAGAACAGGATGCTGGACTAGATGGGCCACTGGCCTGATCCAGCAGGCTCTTCTTATGTTCTTATGTTCTTAACTTCATAAGTCCAAGATGTATCAGCAGCAGAAAGGGGCCACCATGTCATTGGAAACATGTATGGATAGTGATTTGCATCTAGACAGAGGCCCCTCAGAAAATTTAAGAGAAAAGGGGAGCCATGCAGGACAGCCCTGTTATCTTCAGGAAATATGGATTATTGCAGAGGTGGGGAACCTTTTACCAGCCCAAGGGCTGCATTGTCTTCTGGGCAACCTTCTGGGGGTCACATACCAGTGGTGGGCTGGGCCGGTGTCAAAAGGGAATGAAGCAATGGATGTAAATTTTACTTTTGTACAATAGGCTAGTTTCCACACACACTGATACACATTTCTTTGTCCTCCATCCAGGAAAGCACAAGGCATTATTAGAGTTCAAGGTCATATTCCAGCCAGGCAGAAACAAATACAACGGGAGTGTAAAGCAGAGGTAGTGGGCAGTGTTGCTTGGAAGAGTCCCAAGAGCCAGATGGAGAGGTTTGGAGGGGCACATTCACCACCCAAGGCAGAGGTTCCCCACTCCGGATTACTGTTGCAGTACATGTGTTTGCCTTACCAGCGACTGAAACAGCTAACTGAGGTTGGCCTACTTAAGGATGTGCTACTCTTGTCAACTCCTAGAAAGGTCAAAGTATCTTAATTGCACCTTTTTTCTGACTATAATAACCTGGTATGAGGAATTTTCTTTTTTAATTGTTGTTAACATTTATATTCTAGTCAACCACTCTCAGATACTACTTGGGCACTTTCTGGGAAGAACTGAACTGTAACACAGAATTACTGGAAAGTAATTATATACAAATGCTATCCATACTCATTTATGTGCTTATCGGTGGTTCTCAGATCTTGCTTCAGTAAAAGGTGGATCAAAGGTCAAAGTGTCTCCATACTACTTTGATTAAATCCATCATTAATCCTCACTAGAAATCAGTTCCCAGGGCAATCTCATAGGACCTTAATTAGCCTGTTTGGAATGACTTGTAGCAGAAAACATGTCATGGATAACAGATATGAGGAATACCACCTTTGTTAAAATGACAAAACATCCACAAGGCATAAAGGGTGCTGTTGATTTTAAAAAGGACTAAAACAGAAATTGAGACTAAGTTTTTTAAAGTATTAAACTTATATTTTAAAAAGAAGGGTAGGATATTTTACCAGAAATATTTAGGGTTGTTTAATGTTTCTTTTTCTTCAAGATAAAAATATCAATTTATCATTTTAGGCAAACACTTTCTCTTCAAGTTTCATTTTAGTGTGTATGCATGTAATAATTCAAGAGACATACTCTATATGTATATTATGTATTTTAGACTCTAAAGGCAAAATATATACCTTCAATGGAATCAAATACACAAGCTTAAAATTTCCATACACTGTAAGACACACAAGCATCTTATGGTGATTAACCTGAGTGTGGAGGCTTCATTGTTTATTAACTGTAATTTTATAATAAGGATGGGTGAGTTCTCTTTTCTCAGGATGCCTCTGTTCTCCAACATTATGTCTTAATCTCGTGAGTGGCTCAACGTTAGCTTCACCCAGAAGTAAAGGCTTCAAAGGTGTAAAGCACTTGGGCTGAGATGATATTAGTTCATCAATGGTACGGGAGGGAGCAGAGGGATGTATGGACTTCATGAAGATCCCTTCTAGAGGCAGATCCTTTGTCTTTCCAGAATGTACATGATAAGTAAACACACACAGAAATCAATTCTTTTTCTTTTCAAGTGAAATGTTGAGCATTTTGGGGTTGTTTTTTTTAAAATCCATTGATTAAAATTGGACAGGGCCAGATAAAGTTGCTCCATGGACTCACAGAGATCAATATATGGAATGTTGTTTAATGATCAAAGGTGACATTTCAGTCCATGTTAGATAATTCAGTTAGATAATGAGTACTGTCATTGTCCTAACCTGAAACACATTACTTGGAAGTCAACCCCACTGATTTCACTGTAACAAGTTTAGTATTGCAATCAATGTCACAAATATGATGGAAATATTATCTCTAAGAACTAATTTGCACACACATATACACCTAGAACCAGGGCTGACAAGGGGGAGGAAGGTGATACAAATTACCTGGGCCTGGCAGTCAGGAAGGGGGCCTGGGGCCTGAATATGTTGCACATGTTTTTGTCTTTCTTGGTAGTATCATTATTTGTCCATCGTTTTTGACATCCATTGTAAAATTGGGGAATTTCAAAGAAAATAATAATGATATAAAAGATTAAAGTGTAAAGATTTTTAGCCAGTCTGCCCTTGCTGGGGGAGGGTAAAAAAAATTTCACCAGTGACCGAACCTGCTCTCAGCGGCATACCTAGAACTGAAAATTGCTTCTATGGGATCAGGATTCCATATAGCTGCTTTGCCATTGTAGGGTCAAGAGCAGCCCCCCCCACTGCTACCACAAACCAGCTATAATATATGTGGGACTGATCCCAAATGAGATTCATTGGGGGTGGCATGGAACAACACTGTATCAAGATTGCATCTTGCCTAATATACCCCAGCCTACAGTTCCTTTCTGCTACTCAGATGAGCGAGAATCAGCTTGATTTCAAATTAGGCAAATGTGGCTTTCAGAAATCAGATGCACTAAAGGGACATCTGTATCTAAGACTTGTGTAGATATTTCCTAATATGAATAGCAGTTGAAAATTTTTACCATTTAATTTTGAGCTACTGTATCACTTGAGGGGGGAGGAGTAGGTTCTGTAGAGGTACTGCCTTTGAGAGATGTTCAAGATTGGTATCCAATTCTGCTTAGTTGTGACAATATATCTGATGCTGGACTTCTGAAATGTGACAATTGCTTCACTAAAACAGCACCAGCATCTTTATATTAAACTTGAAGTGGGTGTCTGAAGACTGACAGAATTCTTGCTGAGGTTTGGGTTTGTAAGAAATGTCACAAAGCTGTGGGCTTTTGAGTTCTTTTAAAATTGGTCTAAAAAAAAAAGACTAGGCAGAGAGTGGAAGAAAAGAGTACCGGCTTATACATTTTTGGAGTGTAGTACTAAACTTATCACAGCAAATAATGCATGCTGACAGTGGAAAGGCATTATTTGGTACTGTTTGAAGTTTGCCAGTCCTTGTTTTTCCAGCCTGTGTCTCAGGGAGTTGCAAGCTATGAAAAGGTAATTACATCTGCTGAATCATTAATGAGAGATGTGACATTTGTATATGCCAAAAATGTTTAACTGCAGTAACCTTTGCAGAATTTACACTGACACTTTAAAAATTATACATCTTGTGAGCCTCCTGAAAAATCCAAAACTTATTTACATTTGCTTTATTACAAAATACATATTTGAATGGAGTTTTGCCAGAACATTGAGAGTGCTGAAGCAAGAAAAGTCAAATGCATGCAGGTGCTTGCTGGCCTCCTGATCAGAAAGGTGAGGTTGAATCTGCTTGTGCAAGTCCATCGCATAGTGTGAGTCTGAAAAGCAAACAGGACTATCGCAGAGAGCAAACCAGACTATCGCAGAGAGCAAACCAGACTATCGCAGAGAGCAAACTACAGAAAACTGTTCAAACATAAAACATATAATTTAATTTTTCTTCTAATAAGGTATTTAAGTTCTCAGGAAGCAGCTTGCAAAGTTCTATAGACATTTATTATTTTTTATTAAAAAATTACACATTAGGCAGGATGTGACTAGATTTTCAAAATGTTTTCCCCAAATATATTCAAAGTGCATTAAAATACTCTCTGCCATTCTTCTGTTCACTGCCATTTTATTCCCAGCATTCTCAGTTTCTGCTGGGACTGCTCTCTTAACCAGGTTTCTTTCTTCTATAAAGCATCTTCCTCAATGGCATCAGAGCGAAGGCTCAGCTGATTTAACTCCATGTCTCTCGTGCTTCATTCCACTGAAATCTGATTTGTTGTGAGACAGACTCCGGTGGAATGAAGGACAACAGAACCCATGGAACTTTCTTTGTGTACTTGGATGACTGTGATAAACAAATATGCCATGAGAAAAAAGTCAGCAAATGACACTGTTGAGAAGTTCAGGTGAAAATTAATACAGGAGACAACTTTAAAGACAATCATTGTATAGCTATCCTCCCCTCCCTCAACCTGATGCCCTCTAGATGTTTTGGACTGAAACTCCCACCAGCCACAGCCAACATGGCCAATGATCAGCGATGATAAAGTCTGGAGGGCAGCAGGCTGGGAAAGGTTCGTATTAGCAGACCTCACACTATACTCTATGACTGTATGCTTTTTCTCTATTGCAAACTATTCTACCACTATAGCATCATTTTATTTAGCACACAGGGAAATTGAAGATAATTTGTTTTCCTCTGTTATTCTCATCCTCTTTAGATTCATCCTTTTGCCATGAACTCTATCAGCAATTAAGAAATTCTGAAGCACTTAAAGGATTGTCCATATGCTATCATTATAGTAGATAGCGATATCTACTGGGAAAGGTTGTGGTTGTTATTCATTTGTTGGAATTGTCACCTAGTTTTGTGGACCACATGCTTCATATCAGTGCAATTGTCCACACATAACAATTCAGAAATCACGTACTTTTGAAGTGGATGAATATCTGTAGGCAAAGGGTTAGATAACACTTGCTATGAACAACCCTCCAGCAAAACTTAATGGCTTCTTTCTAATCTCACCTGTAACCTTTTCTCTCTTAGGGTAAATCCAGATGGTTGCTGTTTTCACACTACCCTAACTCATTTTCATTCACAGTGGGTAGAGATCCACATGGACATCAGTTGCCTAAAGGGTCTAGCATGCAATGGATCCTGATACTTCTGCATTTTTAGCAAGCTCCAAAATGTTGCAAAGTGTTCAGTTGTACAATGGCTGTATGTGACACCATGAAATAGAAAGGGCAGGTCAACCTGAGTATTCACAGTCTCATGCAAACAGTGTGATATAGGAAAGAAGCACTAGGATAGTTATGGGGTATCTATTAAAAGCAACACCCAAAAAGTACTTTGTTTGCACAGGTTGTTGGAAGACTAATCCCATACTCTGGTAGGTAATTTGCTACATCTGGATTGGTCTTGTTTTGTAAGTGTGCCTAAGCAACCCAATTAAGCTATAACTGCTGTTGTTGTATTATACCCTTCAGAAATACAGAAGATAACACAGATAGGACCAAAGATTACATAAGGAAAGTAACCAAGGGAAGCAAATTCATGAGCAAGGGAACATTCAGAGTTTTCACAGACATGGAAGGGTAATTCAAACAGTGAAGAGGAAAATAGTGCTATTCAAAAGAATTTCAAAGACAGCAAATCATCATTTTCATCCTTTGTGGGAAGATGGGCTTGCTTTATTTCAAAGCATGTCAATTTAATTGTGGAAACTTTTATTTAACATTCACTCTCAGATGTTTAATAGCAGCTTCTATCTAAAGGTGCATTTTTTATCGATTGTCCAAAAAGTACAATAAAAACAATAACAGAAAGGAAAGGACAAAAAAGTGCATGAAAATTATGTAAAAATCCATCTCACAAACATCACAGTGAAGAAGAAAAACTTTACATAGGAAGAAAGTCATGTATCTGGGAATGTCTTAACTAACCTTTTATTATTCCCAATCATTGATTTAACTGTCCAGTCCTATATATGTTTTCTTAGAGGTGAGTCTCACTGAATTTAATGGGACTAAGTAAGTGTACATAGGATTGCAACCAATAACATCCACAATCCATCTGTGAAATATAGAGGTGATGTTCTTACCATTTCATAGATGTCAAGTTGAGGCACAGAGAAAATAAACTGTTTCCCTAACATATCAGACAGCATTTATGCCAGAGCATAAGACTGAGTTCATTTTTTCCTAAATCTCAAGCAATTTGCACCAACACCATCCTCTTTCTGCATCCTATGCACACTTACTTAAAAGTAAGACCACTGAATTTATTGAGACTTATTTCCAAGTATATATGAATAGGACTGGGCTGAATGTTATTTTAAAAATTAGGCTGAAAGTTCTTTTTAAAAATTTCCAAGTAAAGTTCCTTTATCTAGTGGTTCATAAATGGGGCCAAGATGGGTAAGACTCCTGAAGCCCATTTAAGCCCTATAATGCCTGAGTCCCTTCTTAAATTGTGGAATCATTAAGGAATAATTCCTTAGCACATTACTTAGAAGTACATCTCTACTGGAGCATACTTCTGTGTAGATAGAGATTGGATTGGGTTGCAACAATGTTTAGTAAACTGGCCTAGGTAGAAATAGGTTGGGTTGTAAAGATTCCCCCACAGAGATAATGAGATTCTAAATCCTGAGTTACTAAACCACACAGTTGCTGATACAAGTCTTCTAAATGCTTGAAGGCTTTTCTTTTAAAGTACAGACCTACTGTTGCAAGGCCTCTCCCTGGGTTATGTCAGGACTTGTTTGGAGGTTTTTGGGAACTTCTTAAGAACAAAAGGTCTAAGCAGGAACCTGTCTGCTGAAATTCCTGCAAACCTGACTGCTTTGTAACGTTTTTTCATTAGGCATGTTCCTACGGGTTTTGGGTGAGCTCAGCCCCCAGTCTCTCAGCTTGGTTCCCAAAATGTTAACCCTTTCCAAGGTTAGGTCTGTTGGCTGCATGGAACTTGAACACATGGAGCAAGCTGAGGACATTTACACTTCCCCAAGTCAATATCTAGCTAATAAGTAAATTGTAGGTTACCAGAGTGATAATGGCTGCAAGAATATTATGGGAGGCAAAACATATTCCACAGAAAGAGCCCAGATCTAAAGGAGATGTATTAATTTTTGCAGGACCATTAAAAAAGTATATTAAACTGTACCTCCTTGGTAGCCTTTAATCAGAACTGTGTAAGGCAATCTTGCATTATTTTCCAATCCCTTTGAGAGAGTTTTGAAAAGAAACAGTCAAGTACTATTATCTGATGAAGTTTCAACCAAATTCCAAATCAAATTCCACTGGAAAAGTCTGAGTGAACTTAAAAACTGTCCCCTGAACAGTTCTCTGTTTGTTGCCAAAGCAAGGTCTATATTTGTTGCCTAAGAAAACACAGATAATTAACTAAACGGATATTCAGCATTTCCTGTGGATGTTAATGCAACTATATATTAGGCAGAGCTGTCCCATGTTCAGAGGCAGCTTTTGAAGTCAAACTGTTTCGTTCCTGAAAGCTGTTGAGAGATTACTATGCGCTAATTGAGGACGCTATTTCATGTGCTGAACTTTCAGTTATTTCCATAGGCCTTAAATATTTAAATGCCTTATTGATTAAGCAAGGCTCTATTGAACCAAGATCCCAACTATGACAGAATACTCAGTTATCTTAACTGCTTACAAGTTGGCTTATCACAGATCTGAAAAACGGACACATTTTAAGTACTTTTTATTGGGGAGACTCCAGCATCAAGTGCATGTTGCAGGTGCGTGGTTCACCTTGCAAGGTGCCTCTCCTGCAATATTCCGTAAAATAAGTCCTGTGAAGATGTGATGTTCATTTCCTTGTAGAAATGAACACATGGAGGGGAGAGGCAGTGCTTGCCTGCTGGCCCCAACCTCTGACCATCAAGGTACCATTTGCACAGGAGCCTATGCTCATATACTCAAACTTATTTAGGCTTCCTACATGTAATCTATATCCTCCATTTCTGCAGGGTATTAATTATGCATAGAAAATGAATGCATATTTAGATGTCTAGGTATATAGAGGACCAAAGTAGGTCGAAACTTATCAACACAGAAACCTTAGAAATATCAATGGTGGGGCTAGCAGGTACAGCCTCCCCCCCCACTTCACCCACCCACCCATTCATTTCTATATTGACATGCATTATTGCAAAGGGCTATACATTACACACCAAACCAAACCTTTAGAATGCAAGCTTTTCATTTAAAAGTGGTGTCTTGTAATGTTGGTGGCACATTCGTGCCTTTTTTAAAAATATTGAGGTGCTTGCCTGAACAAAGCCTGATTCAAGTGGCTGGCTCTGGTGATTCAACCCATCCTTGAATGCACTGGCTGGTTTTTAGGCAGATTACTAATAGATCAATTTCCTAAAACTTTAAGGATGTTTTGAGGAGCTCTCCTTTCCTTTTCATTATATGATGCTATGGGAGTAACATATGAAGACCGAGGGGGCAAGAGAGCGGGGCAAAGAATCTCCCCATACATTTATTTTTCTACCAACATTTCAATATCAATAAAAACAGTAATTTAGTACTATTGAAATTCAAGGTGCTTTATAATCCTAGAGAAATAAATATGGATTTACAATCTTGGATGTTTTTTAGGAGCGAGTCTTAACAAGCTGCAGAACTGGTGATCAAATGATAGTGACGTAGTTCATAGCGCTTTGACTTTCTCACAGCCATCATCACTCCACAGAATCCTGGGCATTTTTTATTTAAAAAAATATTGATCCCCCCACTCCAAGTTAAGGATGGAACATGTTGAAAATCTTTCCCATTGTTGAAATCCTGGGTCATTCAAAGCAAGCCTCTTTAAGCAACCGTTTACCCAAGTTAGGGAGAAAATGGATAAGCGCAGATATAAGATGCTTGTTACACTATATTGTCTTAAATGATAGTTCATATTTGGAATTTGCTTGCAGTGGTGTAGATCTAGATGATAATCATAAATGAATCCTTATTTTCAAAATAAATAAGCATGTACTTCTAATTAAAACAGGACTGCACAGATTTCTAATGGCAAAATGCAACTGCTTTGACTTTTTTTGCATTTCATATCCCCACCACCACACATCCTCTCTTTCTGTTCTTTTTACAGCCCATACATGTTTATCTGGAAACAAGTCCCTTCTTTTTTAACAGGGCTTACTCTGAATTAAGTATGTATAGGCTTCAAGACTTGGTATATCCCTTCCTGTCCTGGCTCTGCACTAACATAACTCCCAACCCTGCTCTCTCCTGAACTATCACCAAATCTTTATATTACAGGATAAAACCAGCAACACTGTAACAGTACTGTTCAGTAACTCACCTGTCTTTTGATCAGTTTTGCATAGTTCCAAGCTTGAAACACCTCAGCTTTTATTTTAAACCATTAAAACAAAAAATAGAATCAAGAGAAAGAAAGGGAGGAGGGAAGAAAGTAGAAATTATAATCATTTGCTTTTTAAAAACATTGCCCTCAAAAGAAAGCAAAATGAAGAATAGAAAAAAGAGAATAGCTTTTGATTAAGGCTATCTTTTCCATTTAGATTAGACTGTAAGGAGTAAAGATAAATTGTTTTAGTACTGGAAAAAGAATAGAAAAAGAAAGCAATGAACCAGTCATTGTAAAAGGATTTTTAAAAACAATGCAACAAGCAGTACAGATAAAGGACTAAATGGCTGCCCATTTAAGGTGGTGTCCATCAGTGTGAGTCTTTATTTGTCTTATGCATCAGGAGGGTTCCAGTTACTTAAATAACTTAGCCAATAGGGAATGGAATCTGTCTACCTGGTTCCACCCACCCAGAACCTCACCCTCCAGGGATAAGTACACCTCTGCATATCTGATAGCAAGCCTCACCTTTTCTCTACACTCCATCCCTTTTTAAGTAATGGCAAACCCACAGAAGAGTAACTCTTTAAGGGAATCCTTTTGAGAGCCTGCAAATGCAAGCTGATTGTCTCCAGTGAAGTTGGAGGGGGGGGTCTTTTCTTTTGCTCAAGCTGATCTTATTGTGTTAGGGAGGAAGTTATGGTGTTAGGATTTCTCACCCATATTTCTGCAGCATGTTTACTTCTATGATAGGCTAGGACTTCTTGGATCCCTGAACATAAAGTTATATATCAGGCGTAGCCAACATGGTGCCTTCACATGTTTTTTGACAACTCCCATAATTGGCCCTGCTAGCTGATGGGAGTTGGAGTCTACCAACATCTGGAGGGCACTGCATTGGCTACCCCTGTTATACATTGTGATCATATAACTCTTCAGTAGTTTTCAGGTGTGCCCATTGTCGTTTGACTGAGATATAGCTCTCAGGAAGGACCAGTATGGTGCACTGGATGGAATGTAATGTTGGGATATGGAAGACCAGGTTCAGACCCCAGCTCAGTCACAAACCTGAACCTTAAGCAAGTCATGCCTGACCTACCTGAAAGGGTTGTTGTGGGGATTTATGGTAACTTGCTGTTGAGGGCAAGGTGGCAAAGAAGGCTAAATATACAATTGTGTCTTTCTGTAAACATTATAAGTTATTTATATTCATCCTTATGGAGCAGTGCTTCAATTACAGGATGGTAGAATGGCCCCAATCTCCTTATGTTTATGATGGCTCTCGTAACAACTGTTCTTAAAAGGATAAAGGGGTGGGGGGCATGTTTTAGCTAAAACAGGAAGGAATCATTGGTTGGCCTTGTCAGTTAAGGGCCCTCCCTCTCCAATGATTAAAGTACTGCTCTGGAGATGCCATGGGAAAACAATACCACCACTTGGGAAGAATCTGCAGCTTATATCTAGCCTGTCCTTTTCTGACTTTGGCTCCCAGCCTTCTGGCATATGATTGCTAATGTGTGGGATCTGAGCAGGAACTGCCGTGCTGAGTCCTTAAAGCTAAGGGCATAAGGCCACAGTCCTAAACCCATTTGCCTGGGAGTATGCCTCACTGAGGTCAATGAGATTTAACTTCTGAATAGACATGTATAGGATTGCACTGCAAACATTCTTGTCCTGTTGGGACTCAGAGCTACTGATGATCCACAATAAAGGTTTATGGCTTGTATCCAGTGGTAGTCCTATTCAGAGTAGACCCACTGAAATTAATGAACCTAAGTTAGTCATGTCCATTAACTTCAATTGGTCTACTCTGAGTAGGACAAACATTGGATACAACCCAGAACTAACTACTAAATTGTTTTGTTGGTTGCCGGGTTCATAGGGTCCCATAGAAATAACTGTTAGTTACAATCACATCCAAAGTAGATATTAATCTACGTACTGGCTTTGCTTAGACTTCTCAAGCATCTAACTCTAGCTCTTTAACCTTTATCTTTTCAGTCTAAATAAGTGTTTAGTCAAGTTACCTTTACCATTTCAATAGCCAACATAGATGGAATACATGGCAAATAGATAGCAAACCATCCTGCTAAAAACTGAGCACTGAACTCACTAAAGCTTTGCGGAGCTGAATTGCCCAGACATTATAAAACTATTATTGCACAGTATACAATCTTTGCTGATACAGGGGTGTTAATCAGGAAAAGTTCTTATCGAGCTATCTCATCCAAGGACATTTCACATTTCACCTTTTTGGAAAAGACACCTGTGTGCTCCTGAAGCCTCTTCTGTTTTAACCTCTAAATGTGTAAATGAAATCAACTTATTTACTTTGCAGGTTTGCAGTATCACACACAGTATGGGAAAGCTCAGGGCCACCACATCTCTTGAAATTGTCCACTGTAAATCCAGCCACCAAACAGGTGGATAGTAATTGCTTGAAGGCTTTTCATTTTCCTCTACTTGAATTTATTTATGATGGGTGAAAAGGCTGTATTCTAAAATAGCTACCTATTCCGGGATGAGGAGGTATCTGGTTCCATTATATTGCAATTGTAAGAGTCTGTGAGTTCAAATCCCCACTTGTGTCTCCTGGGTGTCAAAGGCCAGCTAAAGATCACCCCCACAGTCAGTGGCTCAGGGGTTACGTGCTTTGCCACCTGTACAGCCGTGAGCAAGCTGCACAGTCCCAAGGAGCCCAGTTGCCCCCCAGCTGGCAGTTACGGACAAGGAACGGGCTGGCTTGTGCAGCTGTGGCAAGCTGAGCAGGCCCTAGCCAGCTGGGGAGAACTAGCCTCAGAGAGAGGCATTGGTAAACCCCCTCTGAATACCGCTTACCATGAAAACCCTATTCATAGGGTAGCCATAAGTTGGGATCAACTTGAAAGCAGTCCATTTTTTCAATGTTTCTTCTAGAAAAAAAAAAGCTGGATGGCTGTACCAGGACTTTGATGTCACACAAATGTTAAAATCAACATGCCATTTTCCTACTTTCCTACAGCAAGGAATGTATCACACTGATGCAAGAAAAGCAATCCTATCGAAGAGGATCAAGCTGTGAAATCCACATTTAGTCATTTTTCAGTATACTAAATGTTGATCCATATGTATGTTGTATTTTGGCTGTAGATTCTAGACAGAAGGGTGCTATTTATTACGACTGTGCTATGTATGTGTGTGTCATCTTAGAGCTGTAAGTATTGAGATCATCAGAGAACTATAGGGTGAATA
Organism: Rhineura floridana; assembly: GCF_030035675.1. Classification (NCBI taxonomy): domain Eukaryota; kingdom Metazoa; phylum Chordata; class Lepidosauria; order Squamata; family Rhineuridae; genus Rhineura; species Rhineura floridana. The sequence continues at coordinate 60,619,815 of NC_084485.1, forward strand.
CTGCAGACCGGCTTACAGTTTTATCTTTGCCTGTATTACTGCACTTCCCACTTGGTAAATTAGTTTTCTGGAGTCACCTACAACACGAGTGGGGAAACTTTGGCTTTCCAAATTTCATCATCCCTGACAATTGATCAACAACATATGGAGGACTTCAGGTCCCCCCTCTGATTTACAGTCTCTTTCTCCCACCCAATTCCATCACACTTCTATTATGACAGGCCCTTTTCTCTAACTGTTCTCTTCCTAGAGGCCCTGTGGTAGGGGGGATGGCATTTGTCATCACATTTGGTTTTTCAGGTTAGCTTCTAATTTTAAAAAAATTACAATCCTTCATGTTAATATATTTTAATATCATGTTTTATCTTTTTCAAATTCTGCTTGAGAGTTTTAAGAGCGCTCAGCACTTCTTTGCTGGCTGATACCTTGATTAAAAAGATAGCATGTACAATATCTATGACCTCCGCCTTCAACTACAAATTCCTTTTTTATCCTGGCTATCTGCATACGGAGAAAATTACATCTCCTTTGGAAATATTAAAAACAACTGTGGCACATGAAGATTATATATGATGCCCTTTAATTACTGTATTGCTCAGAGGGAAGCTCTCTTCACATGACATGACAGGCATATACAAGGAACACATCTGGCCTTACGTACATTGCCTTGCGCACGTTCAACAGAGCTTGTGAACAGCCCATACATGTGTACATACTGTGCATGTGTAGGTTCTATATGCATTATCTGAGACCTCACCCTGCATAAAAGGGGCTAACCTACTGATGTACAGTTTGTACATGTATAGGACTATGCCATAAGAAGGGCCCTGATTGATCTAGGGTCCCTTGTGCATTGAGAAACTTGATGTGTGGATACATCAGTGCATGAGAAGACCTTCTGATGTAGTTTGAATGCACAGACATTGGAGAGTGTGGCAATGGCATACAGCCTGTATAGCCTGGGGGCTTCTTCCACACCTTATTTCGATGTATGCAAAGTTTGGTGGAAGTAGTTGAACATACTATAAGTTCACTGCCTTCCAAACCATCTGTTTTTAGTGCAGAGAATGTGTGTTATTTAAGGTTGAACAAAATGCCCCCCACATTTCACTGACCCGTTCATGAGAGACAAAATGGGAGGAGGTGCCATTTCAGTTATTTTTATGGGAAAGAACTTACCCCCAGCTGAGATACATTAACCCCCTTGGTGGCCGGTAACTTATGAGACAGCAATTGTTTTGCCTATATTGCCAGTGCTATATGATGACATCACTTAGAGGGATATTATGGGCCCCTTTGCAAATGCAGAAGAATAGTTTTCCAGTTGCGCCAGTACTCTTAAATAGAGCCAATCTGCCCTATATAAAACAGTATAATACCACTTTAAACAGCCAGCCTCCACCACCCACAAAATCCTGGGAACTGTAGTTTCTTGAGAATGCTGAGAGCTGTTAGGAGAAGATCCCTATTCCTTTCATAGAGATACAATTGTCAGAGTGGTTTAACAATCCATCTTCCCAGAGAAGTCTAAGAGCTGTACCTCTGTGAGAGTCACAGGGGCCTGTTAACAACTCTCCACACCTTTAACAAATTACATTTCCTAAGGAGAAGCCATGACTGTTTAAAGTGATATGCTTTAAACAGATAGTGCAGATAGGGCCCTGGTAGCTGATCATATGTGCCCCTGCTTCAGTGCAATTTCTCATAGAATCAGCATTCTCATAACATTTATCATAAAACGCTAAAATACATATTTCTAAAGATTAGCTGATTATTCAAAAAGGGTGAAATTCAGCAAAGCTATTGTAGAACTCAAAAACTGTCTTAAAATGTTCTGTGTTCTGTGAATTATAAATAGCAACAATTGGGTAAAACAAAGTTCACAGCAAACCTTTATGGTTTCTGTTTAAAAATCAGAAAAAAGTAAGGAAATCTTGTGTGCCAATTTTTTTTTGTCTGGGTCATATAAAAGGAAATGTTCATCAACATCTTGTGAATTACATATTCCTCCAAAGCGTTGTGAATAATCTAATACCACCATAACACTGGAAGCTAAATGGCAAGTTGTAACTTGTATCTTTTATACTACCCGCCTCTATGCATCATATGGACATTTCAACACAGGCCTCTGGGTTAGTACAGTAAAAGAATACTATTGATGACACATCATATGACCAATATATGTATCATCAATGTTTATTGGAAGGCAAGTCATGGATAAATCTACCAGCTTGCCTGAGGGGCCCAAGATATACCGTTTATTACTTGCTGAAAGGTGGAAAATTTGAAAAATTGCATTCTGTTCTGCTGGCTGTCAAGTCCAGCTGCTACAAATTGCAAACAGATCCTGTGATTCACCAGATTCAAGCCATTCAGTTTAAGAGCAGCAATAGAGGTTCCCTTTGATTAGCATTCTTGTTCAATAGCAGTAAGTGAGGTGGGATTCTTTCTTTTTCATCCACACATTCCACAGGCCAATTTTCAGAGGCTCGTGCCTCATAAAAAACAGAGCAACTGAACAGCAATATAGATTTCATTCAGAAAACAAATGGTGGCTGTTTTAATTGTTAAAGTCAATGTACTAAGCAATCCCCAAACACCTCCAGGGTAATAGAGCCTACAGAGTTAGTAGTTGTGGTGACTATGTTAAGGGTCTCAGAAGGGATTCTCGGAAGGACGGAAGATAAATAATTTCCAAGTGAAACAATTAAGGATGGGTTGTAATATAATTGTAGAACAATATCCTAGGGCCCTAAAGGTGTTTGGATTTTACTTCTTCATTAATTAAAGATAAGCCAGAATGGTCATGTTTAATTATTTAAAGCTTCTTTCTCACACTGCTGGTCCTCACACACAAATGTTTATTTTAGTTTATGTTTAAGATGAGTCCCCATCTTCCTGTCCCCCCCCAAGACACAACTATGGTTCTAAAACTGCATTTTTAGAGAAAATGTCTTTACATATAATAGAGTGAAATGATGCAATGCAAATGATCAAAACTGCATGGAGCAAACATACACTAGCAAAAAAAGCAATGCATTTATTCTATGCATTTTAAAGGCAAAAATGCCCAGCCTTCTATGAAGTCCAGCAACCATTCCAGGGAAGGGATGGGTGGTAGGTAATTCATTTCTCTGTGTTTCCACCTCTAGGGGAAGCTTGTGGGGTGATGATATGAGTGAGATCCTTCGCTGTGGCAGCACCTCAATTGTGGAATTCCCTTTCCTTTGAGAAAAGGCAGACACCATCTTTCCCCTCCCCCTGGCATTTCAGCTCTGCCTAAAATCATACATTTTCACTCAGGCTTTTGTGAGGAACTGAGTGAATGTTCCATTTGCTATTTATTAATCGCCTTGCTCCAGCATTTTGCTATCGTTGTCTGTTGTATATTAGTTAATGTTTTAATTATTTAAAAATTTATTATACTGTTTTATAGTATATTATGATGTAACCTGTCATGGGATCAATGAAACTGTTGATGGGTGGGATATCAAACAAACAAACTCCCAATTATGGAGTATTTTTATGGGGTACATTCTACAATACCAAACAGCTTCACTTGCAGTTGTGATTAATATAATAATAAAACATGTACTGTTGAGCTTCATAACATTTCTGAAAATAAGGATATAAAGAACAACCAGATACACACTAATTCAAACTTACTAGGTCATATGAGGACCTAGGCATTAGACTGAACAGACTTGGTTCAGGACCTAAATGTGTATTTTGTAGCTGGGCAGAAAAATAAGTGTGTTCAAAACCCTGATGGTTCCTATACGCTATGGAGGAGGGGTCTGTTTCCATCCTTGTCTGCATTAAAACCCATGTGGGAAAAGGATTTAGGGGAAGAACTAGACCCAGGACTCTGGGACAAGATATGGTCCTCCACACCCATCTCTTCAGTATTGGAAGGTATCAAGGAGAATTCCACTAAGACAATTCAATTATGGTATTATACACCTGTGAATCTGGGCCACATCCAGGGGACAGGTGCTGCCCTTTGTTGGAGTAAATGTAGTTAGCACTGAACCTCTTGACTTGACCTCTGGGAGACTTGTCCAGCAACTGAGGTTTTCTGAAACCTGGTTCTGAAAGACATTAGTACCATTATCAGTAGGGAATTTATTGTAATCCTAAATTATGGTTTCTGTCCATTTTTGAAGGTGTTAACTAAGGCATTCACCCTGCGTCTGTGTTAGAATTGCTTTTAAAGAAGTTTTTTAAGCTTTTTGAAAAAGATGTTTTTAAAAATGTTTTGTTTTAATATGTGTTTAAAGATATTTTGTTTTAATATATTTTAAAGTCTGTTTTAATGATATTTGAGAGTGTTTTTCGTGTTTTTGTTTGCAGCTCTGGGCTCCTACTGGGAGAAAGGGCAGGATATAAATAAAATAAAGAATAAAGAATTAGCATTATTTTTGTTGGTTGCTGCAAGTTTAGTAATTACTCAGGGTTGGAAGGATGCAAGCAACATGACTACAGAAGCCTGGTATAAAAAGATTGTGTTTAATGGAATTTTGGAAAAATTGACCCCTTCATGAAAGGAGCAATGGAGAAGGGCAGACACAGAAGAATTTGCTGGAGTGTAGTGGGATTTAATCTCGTATATGAATAAGGGCAAATACCATCACCACATCCCAAATCATTATGATTTTATATATGGAAGAATTTATCAGGAATCCTATTTACTTAGTTTCTTCTCTCCCAAAGCTTTGGATTGGACAGGCATATACTTTATATAATGCCACATGACCCCATTGTAGTCTTTGCCTACGACAAAACAAAAGAATTTATTGCTTTTTTTCCTTTGTGCTTTTGTATTATGTCTTTTCTTGTTTCTGCGAAAAAGGTTTTAAAAACCAAAACTAAAACCTGCCGCCACTGTTAACAAAAGACAAATTTACCCCTTGGGTGAAAATATTGTTCTCCTTGCTTCAATTTGCTGAAATGACATGCAAATGCTGAGCAGGCCCAGTTGAGGAAAACTGCAGAGTCCAGCCATGAAAGAGGGGGCTAGGATCTGAGCCTCAAGCAATCAGGAGGGGCTGAACAAAGTTTGTCCATTCTTGTAGGAACTTTTGAGAGCTCTGCCCAAGATCCAATCCAGCAGTGCTGAGAGAACGAATTCAGTTTTCATCATCCAGATATAAATAATAGTGAAGATTGATATAACACTGACATCAGTCATGATGAACCTTAAGGATGAAAATCCTGCCTTGATTCCTAATTAGCTTGTTTTTGCAACAAAGTTGCACTGAAGGTGCTTCCCAGGAGAGAAAAACCATTCCCCTCACCACTGTTCACAGATAAGACGTCCCGCTCGCCACGCAGCTGACGAGCGGGGCATGGTTGCAGATGGGGGCGAAGCTGCCACCTCCATCTTAGTATGGGGCAAAGTCACGCGTCGTGCCTTATTACGCACGTATGACATGCAGCATGGAGGGGCGGGGCTTCTGCGACTATTTAAGTCCAGCCGCCCCTCCTACCTTCCTCTTTGCAGCGCGACGAGGGACCACGAGGGAAAGCGAGTGTAGAGAAGAACAGGGGCGGCCGTTTTAAGGCGGCCGCAAGATCGGCGCCATTTGGAGGCGATGATCTTTGGCAGCACAGGCTGAGTTGGTGGCCTCTGCGCCATTAAGCGCTGGTTTGCTGCGGCTCAGGCCGCTTCCAGTGGGCCATTTAGGCCTATTCTATTCCCCGAAGGGAGTGGTGATTGCGGCCGAGCGGCGAGGGGCTTGAGCAGCGGCTGCAGCTGCAGTAGGCCTTTTAAAAGGCTTGTGAGCCGAACGCTGTGCCCCCCCCGTCGGGAGGGGGAGGGAGGTGCACCACCTCTAAGGCTATTACTATAGCCAGTTAAAGCAAGATCACACGTGGAGGCTTTGGTTTTCAAGTCTTTGAATATACAAGGCTTTTCCTGCAGCCAGTTAAGCAAGATCACACATTGCTTACAACGTTGGCTTTAAAATACTCAAGGCTGTTTCTGCAGCCAGTAAAGCGAGATCACATTGCTCCAATATTGACGTTAAAATAGATTCAGTAATTAAAATACCTCTTGTTATAAGCTAAGGACTGGGCATAAGTGCATTACTCCATACAGTCAGTGGCTTGTAATAATAATAATTTGGACTTATTGTTATAGACTGAGGTCTGGGAATAAGTGAATTACACCATATAGTCAGTGGCTTATAATAATAATAATAATAATTTTCTCATAATTATTATTACAGGACAGGGAGGATTTGAGTAATCTTGCCAACTGAGAAAAGAAAGGGGGGGTGAAAGGTCCCCTCATTAAATGCAGGCCTTTGGGCAATTTTAAACCACCACCACCCCGTGCACATGGGATAAGTTTCTGATAGTGGGTGAGGTGTCTGGACTGTGACCCAGGAGACCAGGGTTCGAATCTCCCCAACAGCCGTGGGCTGCAGGCTCAGAACTAATTACAGGAGAGGAGGCTGCACAAGCCTTTCTAGTCTCAACAGGCCCTATTTATCCCCCTTTGGTTGCCAAGGCTGGGTGTGAGTTCAGCCTAGGTAGGGGGCACAAGACAGTGAAGGATGTGGGTGAGGCCTTGGCAGCCTCTCTTGGCCGTTGTGAAGGGTTCTTTGGTTAGGCTTGCGGCCTTTGCTTGACTCGGGCCTATATTAGGTTCAAGGTACTTTATTCTATTAATTTTATTACAGGGTGGTTGCTTGGGGAGGGTGGAGCTCTTTGGTTAGGCTTCTGACTTCCTGCTAGGCCCAGAAATATAGTAGGTTGAGGTAGTTAATTCTATTATTATATTACATGTGGCCTTTGAGGGGCCAGGTGAGCCTTTGGGGCCTTTCATATTTGGATACTAATGTTGTGCACAGATGACAGGGTTTGCTGGGAAATGTCTAAATCACAACCACTACTTAGGTGACAGTGATCCTTTTCCAAGTGTCAGTTACACATTCCTTGTTAACTCTGAATCAGAAGTTGCAGTTATTTGAATTTGGTCTCATATCAAAAACAAAGCATATGGCATTTGTTATATTTATAGAAGGACATGCAAAGTTCTGCAGGGAATTGCAGGTCTCGCAGATGATAGTGTGGCTGGATGGGTAGATAGCGATAAAGAGGAAAGACAGATCACTTATCAGGATCTTATCCTCATTTCCAAGATCTTGGACTTTACTGAAACGGGCTGCCTTGATGGAAGATTAGACTCTGTTTTTGACACAGAGGCTGCATTTTAAGATCCAGGCAGACTCTTCACCCTTCCCTGATGACTTCACAACAATAACAAAACCTTTCTTTGTTGGGATTTTTGATAACAATTACCTGAAGTCTCTGCTTTAAGGGAACTGGGTTAGCTGCAATGAACTAGTAGTTGGTAAAGTGTACTTACTCATAAATGATTTCCTTCCCTTTTGCAGAAGGATATATGCAACAGTGAGATAGGAAACAAGAGCCCTTCAAAGGGGTAAGAAGAAGCCTCCAGCATAAGCTGCTCCAGGACATGTTGTGACACTGATACTGAACTTTACTTATTTGAATTAACAGTTAATAACATATTTTGTTTAATTAGCTTTGAATGATTAAAGTAGAAAGGAATATTAGGCCTGTTTGGAATTGTAGCACAGTAAACTGACAATCAACTTGCTTGTGTGATAATTTGCTGACAGTTAAGTTACTTGTGTGTGTGTAAAGAGAAATGCTAATCTGCTGAATTGTAGAATCATTGTTTGTTAAAAGCTGTGTTTGCATAATAGATAACTGTATTCTCACAGGCTTATAGTTGCAAATGCACCTGTGTTGAAGAAAGTATCAGACTATGTTGCAAACTATGTTGCACATGTACAAGGTCAATATGAACGTAACAAGTGTGAAAAACAATCTCCTAATATGGTTACCAGGAGGAAATGGGCATGGATTAATGATGTAGTTATGATGTAGATGTGATGAAATTGATGCATGAATAATTAGTAAAATAAAGCTTATAAAAAGGCCAGCACAGCAGAGTTTGTCAGAACTGGCTTGGCCCTTCTCCACGTGCACGTGTTAGAAATAAATATACTCTATCCTCCATCTTGTTTCATTCGTTCTTGAACTCTATTGGGTGAGTATTTGGGAGCGAATCCTCAGCCACTAGGACCCTAAAAGGGACTAGGGCGTATTGTTTGTAACAATTTGGCGTTACTCCGCCGGGACATCATCTTGTTGGCATTCCTCTTTGCCTTGGACGTGGTCCCTGCAGGGGGTTGGGAAGAGCGCTCCAGGCTATATTCAGCCTGCCCAAGCCTGTGGGAGCGGATTGGGGCGACGAGGTATTGCCATGATGACTCCCTTTTAAATCGAAACAAGGTTGGAGAGGATTGGAGAGGAGCAGGGGGTTTCAACGTTCCAACGTCTCTTCGAAAGGGGTAAGGAGCCCATTGGGCCTAAGTGTGAAGAGAGTGGTGTGTGAAAGTGTGTGCATGAGACAGGGCTTATCCTCAGAGGTTTACCCTGAAGCGAGTGTGGACCTCTAATTAGTGCGTTTCTCACATCCTCGCGAGAGGCTGAGCCACGAACAGAGGGAAGCGTGTGTTGTAAGTCATCTGCCTGTTGTTTTGTCTCAGACACCCCCAGGTAGACGGAGAGGCTACCCCCAAAAAGTCGTATGTCATCTGCAAAGGGCAGATAGGACTGGACGGGAACATGGGGCAGGGTGCTTCAAAACAGGAAAAGGCAGAGAGGACGGGACAGAGGGAAGTTAGGAAAGGGCTTAGAAAGAGTCAGAAGAAAAAGGGTGATTGGAAAATGACACCCCTTGAATGTATTTTGCAAAATTTCTCTGAGTTTAAGAAAAGTGTTGTCTCTTCTGGAGGGCCGGTCCCGAATGAAGAGCGGTTGTCAATGTTTTGTAATGAAGCATGGGTGGAGCTGGGTATTGATTGGCCACTGGGAGGAACGTTTAACATTACAAGGGCTCGGCAGTTGGAAGCCACCCTTTTTGACATGCTGCCAGATGAGTTAACATCGTGGTGGTATGCTAGGGGGTGGAGAATCATCTGCCTAGACCCACCTTCAGAGTGTGCACTGGAAATGGCTTTGGCTCAATGCCAAATTAATAAGGGGAAGAAATTGGAAATGAAGTCTCCAATTCTTCAGGCAGAAGAAGAAGAATGGCTGGTTTCACCTACAGCCCCACCTCCGGCCATTCCTTTGCCAGCACCACCAGTATTACCAGTGCCACCACAGGGAATTCAGCCACCACAGGCGGTCCAATTGCCACCAGCCCAAATTGGGCCACCTACCCAAGCTCAGGCTGAATCATCAGTTCAGGCTGTGCCATCGGTTCAAATACAGCCCCCAACGTATCAACAGTCTATTGTTCTGCAGACCCAGTCCACTAGTCTTGGAACCCCTTCTTCTGGAAGTACAGCAATGGAACAGGATTTAAGTCAATCACCTATTGCTGGAACTTCGTCTGGAACTGCAGTGACATTCCAGGATTTGAGTCAATCTTTGAGGCGGATAAGACAAGAATATGATATTTTGGATCGTTATGCTTATTCTGTGTGACAAAGCCAGAATTTAGGAGCTTCGCCCCAAATGATTGACCCACGTCTCCAGATGATTGAGGAAGTTAGGAGGGAGAATCAAAGAATGGATGGACATACTTTGCGGAGTGGGCGCACATATAGCTCCACTCCCATAAGTAGAGATGAAGGCAGAAATAGTCTTGCATCAGAAGATATTTTGGCCGATGCCTCTCACCTTATGGCACCAATGCGAGAGATGTTGGATGGCCAGGGACAAGTTGCCTATGTGCATGTGCCCTTTACCACCTCTGATTTATATAATTGGAAAAATCAGACGCCAGGCCTGAGAGAAGACCAAGATAAACATTGCCAATTATGGGAGACTATTTTTTCTAGCCACCACCCTACTTGGGCTGATATCCAGACACTGATGAATACCCTTCTCAGTACAGAAGAAAAGTCATTAGTACTTTCTCAGGCCACGGCTCTTGCATTGGAAGAGCAGAGACAAGGTGGCAATGCACCTGGTTTAGCCCCAGTACATGTTTTACCAACTGTGGACCCTCGTAGGTGGATTCAAACTCCAGGAGTAGGAGCCCCTGAGATTACTAGATATAAAAGAATGATTTTACACGGACTTAAACATGCCATTCCCAAACCAATGAATGTGGCAAAGTTATATGAAATTCATCAGGAAAAAGAGGAAAATCCCTCTTCTTTCCTAAATCGTCTTACTACAGCTATGCGAACATTTACTACTCTTAATCCAGAGGCTGATGAAAATCAGCGGATTTTAATTTCTTTATTTATTGGTCAAAGTTCTTCGGATATTCGGAAGAAGTTGCAGAAGGTGGAAGGAGTGATGGGTATGAGAATGGGACAGATAATGGATATTGCGTTTAAGGTTTATATAAATAGAGATGAACTAAGTAAAAAAGAAGACGGAAAGTTGATGAAAAAGCAATGCAGTATGGTTGAAAAGCAGTGTGATTTGATTGCGGCAGTGGTTGGTGTAGGCCAAACAGATAAGGCAAGAGGGCCACGGAGAAGATTGGAGAAGGACCAGTGTGCGAAGTGTTTGAAGAGAGGTCATTGGGCAAAAGATGGTAGAAATAAGGAGGTACCGAGACCTCGCCAAGATGGACGGGGAGGCCCATATGGCTATAGAGAGGCCCCTGGCTCTCGGGACAACTACAGGGAACCAAGGATAGTTTCAAATTCCGAGTTAAATCCACCTCAGGCCCGAATCGCAGTTGTCAGAGGGCAGGAGGAAGAATCAGAATGAAGGTGGACGGGATATGAGGGCGGCTCGCGGGAAGAACCATATGTGTCCCTTACCCTGAATAATTCGATGATCCAAGGACTAGTAGATACAGGAGCGGCCTTCTCTATGATACCACGAGCAAGGTCCCGTCTACCTTTGACCCTCACTAAAGAAACCAAAGATGTAATGGGAATAGAAGGACAACGTCGTCGGGTCCCTTTATCTCAGTCCATACAGGTACACCTTCCAGGGATAGAAGATAAACAACAATATTTTACACATCAGTTTTTGGTTTCGGATGATTGCCCTATTGCAATATTTGGAAGGGACCTTCTAGCAAAGCTTCAAGCCCAAATCATATTTAAAGGAAAAACCTTGGAAGTAATGATACCAAAGCAACAAGAATGCACCTTCCAAATGATCCTAAGGGGGGAGCCAGAAGTTAAAGAGAAGCAACAGTGGGAGCCTCCGGAGGGAATCCATCCTGATATTTGGGCCAGAAAGAATAATCCTGCTCGGGCAGTCAATGCTGAACCAGTGAAGGTCAGATTGAATCCTGGGGTAGACCCAACTCCAGTACGTCAATTTCCTTTGAAGCCAGAAGTACGCCTAAGTTTGAAGGAACTAGTAACGAACTTTATCCATTACCGATGGTTACATCAAACTACTAGTCCTCATAATACCCCATATTTGGAGTTCCCAAGGAAGGTCGCCCAGGACAGTATAGGATGGTGCAAGACTTGCGAACTATCAATGAAAAAGTTTTAGAAGATGTTCCAGTAGTGCCAAACCCACATACTCTGCTGGCTCATGTACCTGGCGATACTACCCGATTTACTGTGATTGATTTAAAGGATGCATTCTTTTCAGTACCCCTTCATGAAGATAGTCAAGATCTTTTTGCATTCCAATGGGAAGACCCAGTTGACCATCGGCAGTGTCAATTAACCTGGTCCGTATTACCTCAAGGATTTATCAGCTCCCCATCTGAATTTACTAAGGCATTACAGAAAGATTTAGGACCATGGTATCAACGACAACCAAAGTCAGCATTGCTGGTCTATGTGGATGATCTTTTGATCTGTAGCCCAGATAAGAGGAGTAATGAACAGGATGCTGTGAGCCTATTGAATCATTTGCATGCCTGTGGATACCGAGTGTCCAAGGATAAGGTACAATGGAACCAGAAGCAAGTAATGTACCTAGGATACCAACTATCACAGGAGGGACGAATGTTATCAACTGAAAGGCGGACAGCGATTTGTGGTTTACCACCACCAACAAATGTTAGGGAGCTACGATCATTCTTGGGTTTGGCTGGCTTTTGTCGACAATGGATACCAAACTATAGTAGCTATGCCACTCCTTTGTATGAGTTATTGAAGAAGGAAACAGATTGGAAATGGACTAAAGAATGTCACCAAGCTTTTGAAGATATCAAACAAGCTTTGCAGAAAGCACCAGCTTTAGCCTTACCAGATGGGCTTAAACCATATAGACTTTATGTTTCAGAAAACAAGGGAACTGCGAGTGGAGTTTTGACACAGCAGTGGGGCCCTGACCATCTACCAGTGGGTTACTACTCGTCTCAATTGGATCCTGTAGCAAGAGGATGGCCAGCATGTCTGCGAATTGTGGCAGCTACAGGAATTCTTTTAAAGAAAGCTGAAAAGATCATGATGGGAGCCCCGGTAGAAGTACTAGGACCTCATGATTTGAAAAGGATCCTGGGGGAGAAGGCAGCTAAGGTCCTTAGCCCAAGTAGGCTCACCCAGTATGAACAGCAGTTGCTAGGACGACAAGGCTTACATCTGAAAGCTTGTAATACCTTGAATCCAGCAACACTACTGCCCCAACCGGGAGAGTTAGTACATGATTGTATCCAGACACTGGAATGCTCATTGAAACCTCGGATAGATTTGACTGATCAGCCAATAGCAGGACGACATTTATATGTGGATGGAAGTTCGAAGGTAATAGATGGACAGTGGTATGCAGGCTGCGCTGTGTGTGAGGACCTGAAGCCTATAAAGAGTGTTAAATTGCCACCTACCTATTCAGCCCAGATGGCGGAATTGGCCACAGCCATAGAGGCCCTGAAAGAATTGAATCAACAAGAAGGAAATATATACACTGATTCCAAGTATGTATTCCAAACTGCACATGCTTTTGCTATGTTATGGAAGGAAAGAGGTTTTATTAAAAGTGATGGACACAGGATTGAGCATCAACAGATGATAAAGGAATTTTTGGAATGTGTTCAATTGCCAAATAAGGTAGCTATTATTCATGTGAAGGCCCATGGAAAAGAATCAGATTCAGCTAGGCGAAAGGGGAATCACCAACCGGATGAGGCAGCAAAAGAAGCAGGATTGAGTGGACAGCTGTTGGAGAAGAATTTAATGAGCATCATGATCCCATGGAAAGAGTTGATCCCTCAATATTCTAAAAAGGAAGAAGATGCTGCAATACAGTATGGGGCTCAGAAGTTATCCAATGGTTGGTGGCAATTACCTACAGGATTAATTTTTGTCCCAAAGGCAGTGCTTCGAGCTCTTGTATTAGAGACTCATAAACAAACTCATCTTGGAGGCAACACTTTAGGGGATCTTTTAATTAGACAAATAGTTGCACCAGGATTGTATGAAGAAACAAAGTGAGCAGTGTATGGATGTATTATCTGCGCAGCAACTAATCCTGCTCCAAAGCCACCACCAGCAATGGGAGGAAGACCATGGGCTTACTATCCTTTCCAGCGATTACAAATAGACTTTGCAGAATTGCCAAGATGTGCAGGGTATAAGTACCTGCTAGTTGTAATAGATCAATTGACAGGATGGATAGAGGCCTTTCCCACGCGAACAGCAACAGCAATCACAGTAGCAAAGATACTGCTGAAGGAAATCTTTCCAAGATATTCTATGCCAGAGACATTTGAGTCAGACCAAGGCCCACATTTTGTGAGTAAAATAATTTGTGCTATAAGTGCGGCCTTGGGATTCAAGTGGAACCTCCATACCCCATGGAGACCACAATCATCCGGTCAAGTTGAACGTGCTAATCGGACGGTTAAGACTTTGTTGACTAAACTTTGCCAAGAGACTAAATTGAATTGGATAACAGCATTGCCATTGGCTTTAACCATCATGGTTTGGAGGAATTTGTGGCCTAAGTTGCATCTCATGTCAAAATGGGAAGAAACTCAGCAGATATTAATTCTTTGGGCTTTAAGCCTATCCTTGGTACTATTTTGTGTTTCACTTCTTTATTTGTGGTATATATCTGCCTCCCAACTCCTTTTTCCACTCAAGAAATGGGAATATGTAGAGGTCAAAGGAGCTCATTCCAGAAGGAAAAAAGGGAAAATGTGTTTGTTGAACTCGCTCAAGAGGTAGCCAAAGGGTTTAACCTCACAAATTGTTGGATCTGTGGAAGTCCAAAAGGATTCTTAAAATGGCCATGGATAGGATTTCCCCTTGCACCCTACTGGCTTTTAAGTAACAAAAGTGAAGTACATGTTAATCTAAGCACTTGGACAGAGCCACATGAATGGGAGTTGTACAAATCAAGTTTGGGCAAATATTGTCTCCAACAAAATATTTTGAGAGGCAAATATGTTGGAGCCAGTAAATGTAATTGGACGTTGGGATGGCGAGAGTATTGTTCCATTGGTAATTATCCAGTTACAAACTGTACTAAATTTGCTTCCCGATGGAATAACACACATGTCCAACTTGAAAATGGAACATGGTGTTCATGTATTCCTGATGCACGCAATCGAAGTTCATGTAGGTCTAAATGTTCGGATCCTTACACAGATATTCAATTGAATGAGTGCCAAGAAAGGAATCTAACGATTCCTACCGTCTTAAAAGATCAAGGTTGGCTATGGAAGCACCTTAATGGAACCGTTATTATGGGATTTCAGAATTATTGGGCAGTATGGAACCAAACCAATAATGATACCAAATGTACCTACAGAAATGAATCTCAATTATGGAAATGTAGTTTTATTTTGGGAAAAGGATACCGTATTGTTACAGGCCCTCTTGGATCAAAAGATACCTACTACATTCCTTATAATAAAGCTTCCTCAATTCTACATAACGATACTATGCCAGCATTAAAAGGACATTATTGGATTTGTGGTCAAAAGGCTTATGCAATTCTTCCCTTAAATTGGACTGGCATTTGCTATGTTGGAATTATACAGCCAATGTATACCATAAAAGGTGGAAACTTAAATCCTTTAGTCCCAGTGTTTGATGGAGAACAGTTTAAAAGAAAGAAAAGAGCACTTGATCTTTCTTTAACAAAAGGCCAAGATAATGGTTGGAGAGACACTTGGCCTCCAGAAAGGATCATTCAACATTATGATCCTGCTTCATGGGCACAAGATGGCTCAGCAGGATACCGCGGCCCGATATATATTTTGAATCGCCTTATTAGACTTCAGGCGGTAATAGAGATAATAACCAATCAAACAGCTAAAGCTTTAACCTTGCTTGCTGATCAATCAACTCAAATGAGAGAAGCAATACTCCAAAACCGATTGGCCTTGGATTATTTATTAGCCAAGGAAGGAGGTGTCTGCGGACTCCTTAATTTGACAGAATGTTGTGTGAAAATTGATGACAACGGCAATATAGTAAAAGGCATTGCTAATAAAATCAAAAAGCTTGCTTATGTCCCAGTACAAACTTGGAAAGGAATAAATCTTGGAGCTTGGGGAAGTTGGTTCAATTGGTTTGGAGGAATGAAAACAATGATTGTATTGGTTCTTCTGATTTTAATGGGATGTATGCTTTTGCCTTGCCTGTTACCTGTAATTATGAATGGTATTCGTAGCATAATAAATAATGCAGTAACTAAAAGTAGTATGCAAATGTATGGCAAAATTATGTATCAACAAGTGATTCAGAATGAAGAAGCTATATGATATGAATATCAAAAAGCTTCTAAGGGGGGAATTGTGACACTGATACTGAACTTTACTTATTTGAATTAACAGTTAATAACATATTTTGTTTAATTAGCTTTGAATGATTAAAGTAGAAAGGAATATTAGGCCTGTTTGGAATTGTAGCACAGTAAACTGACAATCAACTTGCTTGTGTGATAATTTGCTGACAGTTAAGTTACTTGTGTGTGTGTAAAGAGAAATGCTAATTTGCTGAATTGTAGAATCATTGTTTGTTAAAAGCTGTGTTTGCATAATAGATAACTGTATTCACACAGGCTTATAGTTGCAAATGCACCTGTGTTGAAGAAAGTATCAGACTATGTTGCAAACTATGTTGCACATGTACAAGGTCAATATGAACATAACAAGTGTGAAAAACAATCTCCTAATATGGTTACCAGGAGGAAATGGGCATGGATTAATGATGTAGTTATGATGTAGATGTGATGAAATTGATGCATGAATAATTAGTAAAATAAAGCTTATAAAAAGGCCAGCACAGCAGAGTTTGTCAGAACTGGCTTGGCCCTTCTCCACGTGCACGTGTTAGAAATAAATATACTCTATCCTCCATCTTGTTTCGTTCATTCTTGAACTCTATTGGGTGAGTATTGGGAGCGGATCCTCAGCCACTAGGACCCTAAAAGGGACTAGGGCATATTGTTTGTAACAATGTGTCCCTCCCCGGTTAGACTCAAGGTACTACGAACTTTGTTTGCTGGCTACCTGGTTTAAGGGAAGGTTTGTCTGTGTTATGGTGTTTTCCTTTTGGTTTCCTAGTCCCATACTCCAACTCCCGACTGGCCTTTATGGCGTCCAACTCTGGGCTGGCCTTCATGGCCTACAATCTTTGATCTGTTTTTGTTATGGCAGTAATTTGCCAGGGACAGAGTGTAAAGATGCAAATTACACCTGATTCACCACCAGTCTTATTGAAGGGGTTCGGCTGTAAGTGGTTCATACCTGATAGTCTAGGTACCATGCGCTACACTTCATTTAACATGGTGCGCGCATGTGGCAGAGGTGCTTTATGCATTTATGCGGCAGAACATTGCCTATGGACTGCTATATTTCTTACATGGAGTGCTTCAGATTCTTCTGGGAGGGAGCAATCAGGAGACATGTGGGCCCAGAAGTAGTGGGGCACTATCTGTGTGACTGGCTGTTCAGGGGTATGGCAGATTTTGGGATGCATGTTAGCACCTGAGGTCACAGCTTATAGTATGGCTACGTACCTGGGGATTCCCTTGACAGCTGGGAGTAGGGATGATCTGCCCCAGTCGGAGATGGCCATAAGCCTATCCATTGCCCTAGTATGATCACCAGCTATCAGAATGCAGAAAGGGCCGCAGAGGCTGTGCAAAGATGGCCTATTCCTGTGAACTGCGCACTGGAATTCCTGTAGATTCCATTTCCCCCGGCACACTCACCAGCTACCACAGAGCAGGTAGGGCGATTCAGGAATTCTGGGCCGGCAAGGACTATGTGCCAGAATGGCCTTTTCCTTTGAGTCACCTGTTGAAATTCCCAGTGGATGGCAGGAGAAGGGGCCTGTTAGTCCAAGCACCTCAAGGTAAGCTGGCGGGACTTTCCTTCATAGCTAAGCTGGTGGTTTTTCCCTATCCCCGTCGCCCCCCCTTTTTCACTGGACATTTTATTGGGTATGGTGAGCCAGTGGGAATACAGTATGCCCTCCAGCTGTGAAGCCAGACTATTCCAGGCAGTAGCCCTTACGCTGGTTTTTTTGAGCTTTTAGGATAGGTAAGGTGATGGCTGGATCCAAGTGAGACCCATCTCGACGTGCCCTCCAGCTATCAGACATCTACATGGAAGGGGGGTTGTGCCTGTATACAATTGAAAAGGTCTAAGATGGACCAGAGGTGTATTGGGCTGACCGTACATTGGCCAGGGGCATCTGGAGAAGGATATTTATTCCCCCATGCAAGTGAGGACCCCCTCACAAAATAGTAGTTTTGGGTGCTCACAAAGCAGGCTTTTACAGGTCTAGGGCATGACCACTCAGAGTTTGATATTCACTCTTGGACTTGGAGCTGCTTCTACGGCAGCAGGTTAGGGGTTTTCCCAGGCAAAGGTGCAGGCTGTTGGACGCTGGTCCTCAGGTTTATAAGGGCTATATTCACCCCTTTTAGAGGGCCTGGGAATTTCAAAGCCTAACAAGGTATAATTATTTAACAGGTTGCTGGATGGGGACGGAGCAGACGCGCATCCTAATAGGTGGCCACATCATGGACTTCTGGGCAGCCTGGAGGGCCTCAAAATTGAGCATGGGCTCACAGTTGGGCCTCGGTCAATGGGCTGCACTACAGTGGCTTGCCCGGAGAGGAATGCATTTCGATGGGCTCTTACCCACTTTGTTCCAGCATAATTCAGTATGGACGGGTTTGCAAGTGGTGGTCCTTCCCCCGGGTGGGAATGGCCTCAGTTACTTGAGGCAAGGCCCTCAGATCACCGGCATGTGACGACATGCAGCTAGAAAGGCTGTGACGGCCTCAGTTACTTAAGGGCAAGACCCTCAGTTGGCAAGCATGTGTGACATGCAGCGGAGAGGCTACAATGGCCTCGGTTACTCAGGGCAAGACCCTCAGTTGGCAAGCATGTGTGACATGCAGCGGAGAGGCTGCACCGGCCTCAGTTACTCAGGGCAAGACCCTCAGTTGGCAAGCATGTGTGACATGCAGCGGAGAGGCTGCGCCGGCCTCAGTAACTTAAGGGCAAGACCCTCAGTTGGCAAGCACGTGTGACATGCTGCGGAGAGGCTACGACGGCCTCAGTTACTCAGGGCAAAACCCTCAGTTGGGAAGCATGTGTGACATGCAGCGGAGAGGCTACGACGGCCTCAGTTACTCAGGGCAAGGCCCTCAGTTGGCAGGTATGTGTGACATGCAATTGGCAAGGCAACAATAGCCTTCGGTACGTCTGCTGTGGTCGGACATGCTCACATGCAGGGTTTAGCGAAGGAAGGCTAACCAGCTGATTCGGTTGGCTCTTCTTGGGCATGGGGGTTAGTCATTCTGCATCCCCACGTTCAGCATTGGAAGAGTGAACTATACAGGGCCGATGACGTTCACCTGTAAGATGCAGGTAACAACATATTTGGGGGACCTGCAGAGGTGTCTGCGAGAGGTGCTTCTCGGCAGTGGGGTAAAGGGGGACTAAATAGAGATTTGTCCCCCTTTTGTGGTTGGAAGGTGCGGGAGGGGAAATAGGTAAGGACAGCTAGGTGGCCCCCTTAGGCACCTTTGGAGGTGATTGGTGGTTTCGGAGGCCTGTCTGTCAGGGCTTTTCCGGCTTGAGGACAGGATATGGGCTGCCTCTGGGGCCAACTTATCTCATCTATCCAAGGGTTATCTGGCCCCGGGTGGGGATGATGTAGAAAGGACCCCCTACTCACCTACAAGGTGTGGCCGGGGTAAGGGGTAAGCACATGGGCTTGCCCTTTCCACAGCAGGGGCTGGTTGCCCGAGAGCTGTATGGCAAGCTATTTGCTTAAAGTCAGTTCCCGCACCTAGGTTTCCCTCTGCAGGTCACTTTAAATTGGGTTTTCTGTTTGCTGTAATTTAATAAAGTGGCCCTTGTTCAACCCAAGCTGATGTCTCTGTGTTTTATTTCGCACCTCAACTGCAACACAGTCCAGGCACTGGAATGTTAACGTTTTAGCCATTTTCTTTGCAAATACTATTTGAAACTGTCTTAGGTGCCTGATTCAGCTGTCCTATATCACTCTGGATGTGCAGGTACAATTGGAAAACATTGTTTAACATTTCCCCAGAATTCATCCATCCCTAGCCTCCTGAACTTGCTGAGGTTCCCCACATGATTTAGAACCCTGCATAATCTGTCTCTCCTATATGATATTTCTTTATGAAATATGCTGGGGAAGGGGTAAGGAACATGCAAGAACTGGTTTATTTTAAAAGATGTTAATCTGCTGTGATAACTTTTTTCTTTTTGCAATTTGGAGTAACTTTAACTAGGTCCTACAATTAGAAGTGTAGTTTGCAGACAGTTAAGAAACAAAATACAGAATGTCCAAGCCTGATTTTATCTTCCTGAGAAATTCTTAGTTTGCCAACCATGGTCACAAGCCTGCTCTCTTCATACATCTCCACCTCCACTCCATATTGCACATATAACGAAAAAGGGTTTTGTTTGATTCCTACAAGGAGCTCGTCTGCATGTGCACGCACATATGATGGGCAAGGGAATTGGGACTGTGACCTGTGGCTGAGGCACAAAGAGCTGGCCCATGAGTTTGTTATTCCCAAGAGTAGTGGTTTAATTTTCTTAAAGAACAGCCCTCTCATATTACTCGATACCACATAACAACACCTTTTGGAAGCTGAGAGGAGTTTCAAAACCAGTCAAAACTGTTGAAAGCAGAGTGCAATACCATCAACCAGGGTATCCTTTTGGATTGGCAGGTGGGGATGTGTTTGAGAGGCATGGTTTTGCAGTCATTCAAGCCCTTCTGTGGGAGTCAGTTTCAGGAGGTGATTATGGAGGATTCATGTTGGATACTTTGGCCACAGTATATGGTGTCCCCCTCAGACATCAGTTTGGTTCCCCATATTATTCAACATCTACATGGAACAACCAGAACAGTTCAGAGCATAATGCCATCAATATTTGGATGCTACATAACTCTCTTTTTCTTTTTCACCTAATGCCAAATCAGAGGAATAGGCAGGAGCTGGTAATAGGGCTAAGAAACTGAAGCTGTGGGAAATGGACTTCTCTAAGTTTGCTTCAGATGGGATTGTACTCTTCTTGAAAAACCGGCTTTGCAGTCTGAGAGTACTTCTGGAATCAGCTTTACTTCTGGATGATCTGGTAGCAGCAGTGGCCAGCTTTTGGTCAGCTTAGTCTAGTGTGCCAGCTGTGCCTGTTCCTGAGGAAGTCAGTCCTGCCTATGCCAACAAATGCTTTAGTTACATTATGGGTTACTGCAATGTGTACAGTGTGCTCTACCAAGGGCTATTATTGAAGAGTATTTGGCAGCTGCTGTAGGTCCAGCAATAAGGATGTTAATGGGTATGTGCCATGGAATCATAGTATACCTATCCTGCACTGTGTATACTGGCTGCTAATTGGTTCTGGGCACAATTCAAAGTGTTGTTGGTGATAGCTTTTAAAACCCTCAACTGCTTGGGTCCACGATACCTAAAGGAAAATTTTCTCCCATACAACCCTACCTGCTCTCTGATATCAGAAGGAAAGACCCTTCTCTGGCTTACCTCTAGGGTGGAGAACAGTTGATGGCAACAAGATATAGAGCTTTTTCAATTACTGCATCAACATTGTGGAACACCTTGCCCTATAAAGCCCAGATGGCCCCTTCCCTGGCTGTCTTTTGCTGGTTAATAAAGATGTTTTTTATTCCAGCAGGTTTTTGCCTCTTAGGTATCTGCAGGAAAGTTTATGTTTTCTCTGTGACAGTCATTTTATTTTTAAGGCATGTCGTTATTGTCTTTTATGTTACTGTGATTACAGATTTTTGTATGCTATCCTGAGTAGGTAGGACAGAAATCTTGACAAAAATAAATAACTTCAAAAAATGCATGATTCAGATTTTTCAAATGTGATTCAGTACATGGTTCCAGAAATACTACTGCACTTCTCTTCTGCACATATACAGACACTTTTTGTCTCCCAGAACAGGCAGTCAAATCCCAGAATACTTTAGGCATATCTGAAAATTCAGATGTCACATTGTTCAGATGCCATACAACAGCCACAGTGTTACAGTGGCTACTCTTGGAGCAATTATAATATCATCATTTATACTGCTACTTGCAAGATTCCCCCCCCCATGTTGCCAGTTTCTTGTTGCCAACAAAATCTTGTTGTATCCTGTTTAAGGAACAACACATAAAATAATCTAGCATTCAGTCTCACAATTTAAAAATTAAAACACACACATACACTTTAATTCATAGAAACCTACAGACTATAGAATCATAAACTTTCCAGCATAACACCATAAGAATCAGCGAGATTATGTGGAGTTGATTTTACTATTTTAGAATATTCTAAACCAAATTTTTAATCTTGCCACAATCTTGTATGAAAAGACATGCTTTACTTTCAGATCCTACCCCTCCTATTCACAGTGACTGTGAATCACCTACCTAAAATTTTGCATAGTGGCCCTGATCCAGAAATCTTAATCTTCATGAGAAAATGAGTTTCTACAAGCATACCTGGTATGCCAGGTGTGCAAAACTTTGCTCTCTCTCTCTCTCTCTCTCTCTGTGTGTGTGTAGGAGGAAGCCTATATTGTCAATGTACATCAAAATCCGCTGTCTTAACTCATTGCCATTTTCATGCTTTCAACTTTGCACTCGGGTCCTGTTTTCAGGTTTCCCATACGCATCTGGTTGGCCACTGGGTATACAGGATGCTGGACTAGATGGACCATTGGCCTGACCCAGCAGACTGTTATTATGTTCTTCATCTGATTCCAACATCATGGTTGTAGCTTTCTGCTGCAGATGTGTTTGTCTGGGCCTATACATCCAGTAGAGCTTTTTATGTTGTGTTCATGGGGGAGAGGGAGAGTCATTACCCTGGATTCTATGAGTCAGAGGCTACAGTGCTACCAACTAAGGAACCAGTCCAGGTCCCTGGCTCTGAGCCTGATGCCAGTGATGAGGGACCACTGAACCCAAGGCTAGCAGGTGAAAGGCCACTGAACCTGATGCCACAGAGCCAGGGCTAATAAAACTGGACCCAGGACCCTCACAGGTCTTTCCCCTGGACTCAGAATACTTCTCTCACTAATTTGTCAGTCCAATAGCATAGGCAGGAGGCCACGGAATGCAGGAATGCCCATTTTCAGGCCAGAGGGTTGCCCTTTATAGAGACTAACTCTGCAAAATGCAATGGAGCCTAGGAGAGAGAGAGACTGGAGGCAGGGGCTCAAAAGGCCTCAGTTCACTTCCAACCCTTGTCAGAGCAAATTGCTCACTAGGAGTGATATGTGATGCTGCAACAGCTGACTTGCTATGCCCTGTGGTTTGATCTGTGGGACCAGAACATGAGACAGAGAGTGAACATGACATAGGGAGCCTGTTTTGGGTGGCCTTGCTATAATATCTCATAATATGTAGCTGAAGAATAAATTTATTTATTTATTTATTTATTTTTATTTCATTTCATTTATAAACCGCCCATAGCTAGTAGCTCTCTGGGCGGTGTACAATGGTGTAAATCTACATCTCAGTTTAATATCTGTAAACTAGGTAACCTGCATCACCAGCCCTTTTGAGAAAATCATTGTGAAAGAGCTAAGAAGTATGAAGCAATTGAGAAGACCTAGTAAAAGGACAGGATCAATGAGCATTTGAATATCTTTAGGATAAAAAAGAAGCTTGCTAGAGGAATTATCTGCCCACCAGTTTGTCACCTGACAACAGAAATAGCCTTCAGGGTGGATGCAGAAGGGCAAAATAATGCCTCTTTTGCACCCAAGTCCTAAAAAATAAAGCTTTTGTTTGTAGGCCTTGCCCTGCCCATGTGGCACTGTAATGAATGTGGGACTCTGTAATGATGACATAAGGTGATTATTCAGCTGTAAGGTGACAAAGTCTAACTGTAATGTGGCCGTTACTTCTTTGAAATCTTGCACATTTCATCATGGGAAACAGGTTCCTTGAGGACCTATTGTCTCCAATGATGAAATGCATAGGACTTCATCAGCACTGCATTCTTTCATCTGCTACTGAGAAACAAAAACTTTCCAAGGTACACATTTCAAACTACATTGCTGATAAATGGGAATTTTGTGCTTTTTACATAAAATGTGCTGGATGACATCATCACTAGACTGTGGGGAGGGGGATATCTCTTCGTGGGGAAATATTGTTGTGAGACTAAGCTAAATTTATTTAATATGTTCTTTCAGTGCATGAGTATGGATCACACAATAAACAGGATGACATCATGTTGTCAGATGGCAAATTACCTGAAAAATGAGTGAGAACAACTGTAGCCCTTCCATTGTCCTCACTTTGAAGCAAGGAGAACAGGGAATAAATTGTCAATGCCTTAGTAACTGGGCAGATATTCTTGCTTTGCCATACTGTGCTGGAGGTTTCATTTGGAACTGTGTGCAAATGGCTCCTTGAAATTCTCCACTCTGGTTGTGGGACCATTTCATATAATTTTTTTCCAGGGTGAGCATAAATTCTCCAATAGTGTCTTAGGGGTGGGGCTCACCATTATCAGTGGCAATAGCACAGCTTCTTTCTTTCCTAAGACTGCTGCTTCTGCATATGTGTTCGCACCCAGGCCACCATTTGGCATCCTCCACAATGTCATGAATTTAGAGTCATTCTGGGGAAATGGTGGCTGCCATTAAAAAAAGCAGAGAATATTCAGGGTAAAGTCTGCAAAGTGGCCTTTTTCTAGAGATGTATGAAAAAGAAAAATATAAGAAATATTTCTATTTTGAGTGATATCAGGTTAGCTCTAAATTGCACAGCAAAATGTTCACCTCCATTCTGCTCTGTGTGGCTAGTTGGGACTGATATACATATCTGAATGCACATCCAACTGAAAACAACGTTGTATGGATTGATAGCATTCAGCTCTGCACGTGAATCCCCTTTCACATCCTGTTCCAACACAACTATGTGCAGTTAGAGGAGAGAAAGTCAAATCAGTTTGCATTTCAAGAGAAATCTATGAAATTCACACTTTCTGAAACAATATGAGAACCAAAACACAGCCATCTTTCAAAATTCACACTTATTCAAAATTTGCAGTGCAATTTGCCAACCAACCAATGTTTTCAAAAATGCATAACTTAGGGGAAAGTGTGAATAAAAATGAATATATGAGTAAAAACATCCAAAAATATATTATATGATGAGAAATTGCTTGCAAAAATGTGTACATTAGTCAAAATTGCCTACAAAAATGTGTTTATTAGGAGAAATTCACACTAAAATGCTGGAGAATTTTGATGAATTGCTGGGGAAATGTTGAGAACTGAATTTAAGATTGGAAAAATGAGAAACAGAGAAAACCGAAATCAACAGATCTTTCCATCCCTAGAGGAGAGTGAAGGAGTACAGGCTTGGTTGCCTCAGAAACACAGACACTCTCCATCTTTCTCCTGACATTTCCCCCCCTTGCAAATGGTTTGAAGGGTGAAAAATGCCAAAAGTGGTAGTGATGGAATCTCAAGGTGGTGCAAATGTTCATGAAGAATGTCCCTTGTTTCCACTCACGCTAATGCTAATCTCAACAGAGAGAAAAGAGAGAGATTTATAGCTGACACATGAGGAAACATGGATAGTAGCTGATTTTGAAAGAGTAACAGAGTAGGTTGCAGCAGACCTCGCTTCCTAGTTCTGTTAGGTTCTCCTTTCAATGCCTTTCATTTGTTGCCAGCTGATTCAAAATGTAAAACCTATCTCTATCCCAACACACCTAGTAACTGACTCATAAGAGAAGACACCCCCTCATCACCTCAGGCACTCAGAAATTGCAAAGTCTGCTTGTCATATAAACCACTAGAATTTGCTCCATAGCCAAATAACACCCTAACACAGAGCTAGGTTTCCTCAGTATTCATCATGATAAACATTTTAGGTATTGAGGAAAAACATTCCATGAAATTAGCTGTCCAGAACCTCATATCATACGGGGGAAATGGCAACCTTCCTGGCCATTTAGAAATGTGCTTTGATGTTATTTTTGGAATATTTGTCCTGAATGAAAGCTGATTTAACAACTGCCAAACAAGAAGAATTAAACAAACCTTTTGCTTTCTGGGGGGAGCATAATTTAAAAGCGTTTGTTCTGTTTCTGGAGAAATCATAGCATCAAAGAAAGATAGCTGGTAAGTCAGAGTTATGCAGCATATTTTTTCCAGCCACCCTTAGTCATCTGTTAGAGTTCTGTTTTACAATACATGTACAAACTTGCACAGCAAGAATTTATTATGTTTATGATATAAAAAGGTAAATCAAGAGTACCTTGTTTTGAGGGGGCAATGCTAATTATTTTATTATTTTGACTAGAAGAATATAGGAAAACAAAACTATTCCTAGGATCCTAAGTGACCTTTTCCTCAATTTCCCCCAGTTACATCACTTCCTGCTTGGAATATTGATCTCATCTTCATTCTGCATAACACCTGGACAGATGCCAACATTTCACTGGTCCATTTCCCACACTTTCATCCATGCAAGCCTTTCTGTAAATTTGCCTCCTGCAATGTGTTCTTGCATGCAGTGCCACAAATTTTCTGTAGCTCTTCCCTTGACTGTCTACTGCTAATTTGGAGCACAACTGTGAATAAACCAAGCCCTTTCCTTTCTGAGGGCATGAAGACACATGCTGACTTATCCAATACCAGTTAAAAGACACACCTTTGGGAATGCTCTGTCCTAGAGTTCCATTCAGCTCAGGATTGTCCCAACTTGTTTGCTAAAGTTGCCTTGAACAACAATACATCTGAGCAAAGAGCAAATACATGTATTTATTATGATGTAACACACCTGAAAATACAGATTGAACCAAGCTTCATGAGGAGTTTCAAACTGATTTCAGTTTTTCCAGCACTGTGCTTTGGAGGCAAAACACTAATAGTCCAATTCTATACATATTTAATTCCTACTTTGTTCAAAGGGACTACATACAACTACCTGTGCAACTGTATATTATAAAACAAACATGATGTTCCAAAATATGTGTTTCTCTCACAGTCCTCATGTCAGTGGACTTGGAAAAGTGCATCTGTAGGAAAGATGGACAGGGATGTTTAACCAGTCAATAGATGTAATGAATATTGCTCTCCTTTCTGGTGAACATCTCCAAACTCAGCTTAATAGCAAGAAGGATCAGCCTCCAGCCCTCCTTCTGAGTTTTGCAGGGAGGAGAGTTCAGTTCAGACATAATGGGCTCCAGACACACTTCCAAAGCTCAGAACTGGGTTTGAGAATTGCTCTCTGTCCTTCTTTCAGGTGGAGGAGGGTGGCCCTCATTCTTGACCTCACACTGGGCTTTAGAGCCAATCTGAAGTTTCTCCATAACTCATCAGACACAAGACTCTGCCCCTCCAGAGCAGGTTAGTGGCAAGCACACTTTTTACCACCAAGGCCAACTAAAATTTGTGAACTCTCCCCATCTGCACATGCCCTGACATTTGCATTATCTCAGCAAATACAGGTTTGGGATTTCACATTTGTAGAGGTAATGGTCATTCTGCCCTAGAGTATTTAAGATAGTAATTAAATTATGGATCAAAAGCATCCTGTATCCTTCATGTGGATTTAAGTCACAATATGTGTGAATGACAGCTCTTCTTGCTTTAGTGCTTGGATTATCCCATTTGCAGTCATGCAGCACAATCCTAAACATATTTTCTCAGATGTAAGTCCTAATGAGTTCAATCAGATTTACTGCATACTAACAGTGCACAGGATCACAGCCTTAAAAAAACCATTTGAAAACTTCATTCTTTGGTTATGCAGAGAGGTCTTACAATACCCAGAATGCAGACAGAAGATGTTAGTCATCCCAGCTCCACATGTTAAGTGCAAAAAGTATGTGCTATGTGTACACTACTGTTAACATTGGTGCTTCCTGTAGTGAGCATGTAAAAGGTGAACAAAGTACACAAATGTACACACACCTTGAAACAAGTGTGCAAGTGTCTGTGAACCTGATTTGGCCTGATTTCCCAGATGACTGTAATAGATAAAGATGCGTACACGAAAGTATGTAATCCATATGTCGCATGTCTGGTTTGGGAAACAGCAGTGCATCACTGGTGAATACATAGCAAAAACATTTACTACATAAACATATGGAGCTGTCTTCACTCCACTAATTCTCTATTTCCACATTTCAGTAATGTGCAAAACATATATATCCCTTTAAAGAACACTTAAATTATTCAGAACCTAGAAAGAGATGGGATTCTTTCAGTCCAATCCTGTGCATGATCGCACAGAAGTAAATTCCACTGGGTTCATTAGTCTTCAATGCATAGGATACGAACTCTCTAAACTCATCAGTTCAGGCTCTGGAACTGCTGCATTTATATTCTGCCTTTTTCTGTGGAGTTCAGGAGCATACCTAGAGTTCCTAAGCAATGCCCCATCCATGCACTAACAGCAGCCACACCTGATTACCTTCAGTGAGGTTGTTGCTTCATGTGCCTTAAGACCATACATTGAGACTAGATTTTGCTTGCATCATGTTGCAACATCAGACATGGGTTGTAGAAACAGAAGGTCTATAATAACTTTCATAGTCAAATCTTTAGATGGTGCTATGGATTGAGGAAACTGAATAAAAAGCAGAAGATGAATCAGCCATATAGTTTTACATATATGACATGACTTACAAAATGCCTGCTGTGTTATAAAGGGTTGTGTTTTGTTTGTGAAGAGACAACTTATATGTTACAGATAACAATCTGAGCTGGTGGTCCAGCTTCAGACATTCCTTATGACATTTGGCAGGAGAGAGATGGCAGCAGTATAATCCTGCTTGTTCTTCTTGATCTGTCCGTAGCTTCTGATACCATTGATCCTGATATCCTTCTGGAGTGGTTCAGTGAAGTGTGGGTTGGAGGCACTATACTTCAGTTATTCTTTTCTTACCTGCAGGGACATTTGCAGAAAGTAATTGTGGGAAGCTACTGTTCGACACTATGAGAGCTGTCCTATGATGTTCCATCTTGTCTCATATTCTATTTAAAATATATGAAACTGCTGGGAGCTGTCGTCAGGAGTTTTGGAGTGAAGTGTTACCAGTATGCAGATGACACTCTGCTCTAGCTCTCTGTTCGATGTGAATTGGAAGAGGCAGCTGAGGTGCTAGACAGTGATGGGCTGAATGTGGACTAACAAACTGAAACTGAATCCTGAAAAGACAGAGATGTTATGTGTTCCAAGATCTCAAGTCCAGGAGATGGAAGATGACCTGTTCTAGATGGGGTTGCACCCCCCTGGAATGAACAGGTTCATAGCTTGGGAGTACTTCTGGATCCAATGTTGTCCCATGTGGCTTTGGTCACTAAGAGTGCCTATTTGCAGCTCTAGCTGGTTTGCCAACTACAGAACCTTTTGGACAGAGATAACTTGGTTATGGTACTCCATGCTCTGGTATCTTCCAAATTGGATAATTGCAATGCTTTCTATGTGGGTCTGCCCTTAAACACAAATCAGAAACTTCAACTGGTCTTCAATGGAGTGGCCAGATTACTGGTTTGAGTTGATTTTCTAAAACAGTTCTAAAACAATTGCATTGGTTGCCAGTTTGTTACTTGGCCCAATTTAAGGTGATCACACTAGTGTTTAAAGCCCCAAATGACTTAGGCTGCAAATATCTGAGAGGCCGCTGTCTTCCCTGCAGACCCTCTCAGGTGACATGATCAGCAGAGGGAGCCTTCTTGGTAGTTCTGCTACCCTCAGAAGCTCGAGGGTAAGGAAGTGGCCCGGGAGTGAGCATTCTCTGTAGCAGCCCCTAAGTTGTAGAATTCCCTCCCCACAGAGGTTTATTAGGCACATTCACTGTATGGGTTTTGGCGAATGCTGAAGACATGCCTCTTTACCCTGCTCTTTGACACCTAAGTTTTCAGGACCCACCCTAAGTTGAATGTTGTCAGGATCCCCCTCCCCATTCCTGTGATTGTAATTTGTCAATTGTTTTTAGTATTAAATTTTAAACTGTTGTAACCTGCTCTGGGACCTGCTGGTGAAGGACGGATACTACTACTACTACTAGCTCCCTCATTGATGGCAGCTTTCCATGGAAAGGATGGGCCTACAATTTTGGATCAGGATTATGGTGGAGCACTAGCTTGCATAGTGTTTAGTATTTAGGCCTTGTAGTACTATGATTCTGACATTTTTAAAAGAAGTCCATCATTTATATTTAATTCTAATCTGTAGTATCAATAAGCACCAATATCTTCTGTAACTTCCACTGTTCTACATGATGATTCCTGCAAAATAGTAATTTTTTAGGATTTGCAATACTCCTTTCATTACCACAACAGTGAGTTAGTAAATAAACCATCACAAGGTGTAGCAAAATATCCACTTTTTGCTACTTCCTTAGAGCCTACTCCTTTTTGTTCCATCAGTACCTTTGCACATCAAAACATTTTGCAAAAATGAATATAACAACACCATTACAATTAAAAAATGAGCATAGTTTTGTTGGGTAATTATCATTTGGGGGGCATATGAAACAAATGAGTCTTTCTACAACAATAAAACAGGTAAGTATGTAAAACTGGAAGATTTGACATTGTTACCACTTCTTTCCCATTGTAATAATTCAGTGTAGCTGCTTTAACTTTTCAAAAATTGCCTCATGGACAGCCAGCCAGGAAAGATCAACAATTTGGGCAAAGGTATCATAATGGCATTGCTATTGTTGCAATGTTTGGAATAAACTTTGTTTGATATTTGGCCATTTCTAAAAAAATCTATGTAGATCAGACTTGTCCTTTGGATCTAGGCCTTGCAGCTAAGGCCTCTATTTGACTTTAGCATCAGGTTTTAACTTTTACTTGGTCAAGTTGTGTCCTACCTTCTCCTTTATTCAATTTCAGAACCCTCTCTCACCATCTGTGTAGAACTCACTACAGCTTTTCATTATCTTCCTATATGGTCTATCCTCTCATAAAAATTTAATCTGTAGAGCATGTAACACCATCAAGATCAGGTGTGGGCAATTTTTTTCCCATTGAGGAATTCCTCCAGGGATAATCTTTCCATGGGCGGAGTCTGACAAAAGTGTTCTGGTTT
The DNA here is from genome assembly GCF_030035675.1 of Rhineura floridana. Lineage (NCBI taxonomy): Eukaryota > Metazoa > Chordata > Lepidosauria > Squamata > Rhineuridae > Rhineura > Rhineura floridana. Next base: position 60,650,334 of record NC_084485.1, read on the forward strand.
AATTAGCCACACTGCTTGAATTTTCTCTATGGGCACCTCATATTAGAATTCCCAGCCTTGTGCAAATCTACTCAGAAGTAAACCCCATTGTGTTTCAAATAAATACACTGATTTTTTTTTTAAGTTCAGTTGTGTCTACAGTAGTGAATATTTTCCCCGAACTTACTGTGATTTTTTCTACAGGAGGCAAACTGAAAATGTTGCCTTAGAATTGCTTGGTTCATGTCCTTTAGATCTAATCATATTCTGATATAGTCTTTTCTAGCCTTGTATGCAACTATTGGATTGCATAACTGTATGTTTTGACCATCACATCAAGGGAGAAGGCCTTTTTGTTGTGGCTTCCCATTTGTGGAACACTCTTCCAGTGAGGTTCACCTGGCACCTTCACTGACATCTTTGTGGCACCAGGTAAAAACTGACCTTTCCCCCCAGGCTTTTGATAGACTATGTTGATGCTGTTTTCCTGTTAGTGTGGCACCAAAACTTTCTGCTCCTGTTAAGAGGGGCCTGTTTTGTGTATTTTTGTATTAATTGCATGTGTTTTGTATGAATGTATGCTTACAAATATGTTGTAAGTTTCCTGGAGACCTTTTTGTGTAATGAGTTGTTGTTGTTGTTATTCCATACAAATCAGTTTGTTTAGTACATTATCCCTTAGCATCACTGCAACCTTCTGAGGTGCATGAAATACAGGCAGTACCTGTGGATATATTTTAATGGAATATTGGTCTAGTAAATGACCTAGAACCTGAAACATTTATTTGTAATTTGGATTAACATCCTATGGATTTTCCAGGTTTGTTTTGATTAGTCACATAGAGCTTGTGCACCTGGGATTCTAGATAAGTCATCTTGTCTTTACACCTGTAATTCAGACTGTATTTATCAAACACTTGAAAGCTGAATGTATGAATGTTGAAGTAGTTCAAGATTCAAAGCTTTATAAGCCTTTAAAAGGCATGGCATTAGCTTCTGCCCCTGTGCCATTTGTAACATTTAGTTTTGTTGTCATTTGTAAGAACATACTACTTATCTTTCAGGATGAAAGAATGCAATGCACTAATAAAGAAATCATGTTGTTCTGCCATTGTAAGCTTTACTTTGTTATTTTCAGTCTCTGCTTTCACGTGGCTCGCAAACACTTTTGAAAGCACCCCTATTTGAAGATTTACACCACAAATTCCTCTTATCATTACAGTTCCTTTCAATAGTTTCACATTTTGTATACTAGGGGTGTGCACTGGTACTGCATGGGAGCAAAAAAAGAGGTGAATATGGATGATTTGGGAACCCCCCCCCGTTGAAGCACAATGTCAATAACCCCCTGAGCTGGATCAGGGCCCCCACAAAGACTCAGAGTGCTCTGTTTCTTTGCTTTTCTGTGCCAATTCAACTCTATATTTACCTATATAATATTCACACGTTTTCCTAGCTCAGTGTGCTTTGCAAGAAGTGAGGGTGTCAAAACTGTTGCCTGCAGAGCATTCTAGATTGTTTTTTGTTAAAGCACAGCAATGCAGAATTATTATTTTCAAAAAGTGAAAAGCTTAATTTAAGTTTTAAAGCAGAGCAATGTAGGATTTTTTAAAAAACAGAAACAAAGCAAAACCTGAGTACTATAGACAGCCTCACATTATAAGGCTCATCGGTTCTATAAGCAGGATACAAACAAACACTATAAAGAAAGGCCTGTGTGAAGGTACTAAGTTTTAAAAACAATTCAAATAAGAATACACCCCACTTGGTCACTTCTTATTTTTAGGTAAGAAAGGCAAATCTTCGCTTCCCTCCCACCGTCCCACCTTCACAAGGGATTATGAAGGAAAATCAGTCCTTTTTGTTTCCTGTACAAAAAGCATCTGGACCTATTTTTCTGGATGGGCTCATGCCACTAAATTTCATCCAGTTTGGCCAAAAAGGGGGAAAGTTAAAGCCATTTGTAAAATGGGCAAATGCAGAGCTTTGTTTTATCCAGAGTGGCTGAGGAGCCAAATTACAGATTGTAATAGAGAGTGCATAGAGCAACTAAAAAACAGATGGGTTTTTTAAAAAAAAAGCAAAGATACAAAGTGAATATTCAGACTTGCACACACTCCTGATATATACTGAGACTGCAGTCCTAAACAGTAGAGTAATTCCAGTTGAATTCAGAGAGACTTATTTGAGTAAGCATACTTAAGACTACTATAAGAGCATTTTTGGCTGTGCTTTGTAGTGAGGAAACATCTGAACTATGTCAGAAAGATTCTGTTAGCAAATGACAGAGATATACCCTTAGCATGTATACCCAAGCAAATGATATTTTGGGTTAGTTTTAATGCTCCTTGCTTTATTGTTCTGTCCTGCTTTTTTGTAGTGTACTATGCTAGCAACAAGAGTTGTAGCAGCTGTAATGAGATAAAACAAGAAATGAGACCTTAATTTGAAGGCCCTTTGAAAAATTCAACATACAACTCTTTACTCTATGAAACTTCACTTTACATTCTACCAATCTGCAAAGCCATCTGTTGCCTACATTCTTATTAGCACCCCCCTTGCTGATGTTCTATTAATGAGACAGAATAGGGGGCTGTCTTGTCCTCCCCAACAGATTTCATCTCCCTGAAAAGTAATTAATTTTATTTAGATGTAAGGAACTGAAATCAAATATCAGTATGGCCATTGCTTCAATTAGTTCAATTCATTAATACATGTGCTAACGATTGTAGCAATCATTACTTTGAAGCAATTACTTTGGAGCAAGTCTCACTGAATTTAGTGGAACTTACTTCAGAGTAAACATCCATAGGATAAATCTTCCTGGGATGCAAATCCACATAGATCCTTTCATATCTAGTTAGTAGAAGGCAATACTTGTACTCATTCCCACTTCAAAATTTGGCCTCTCATTCTTCAGTTCCATTAAACTGCTCTGAAGCTGTCCATTTGAAAGATGTTCATGTTTTGCAGCAACAGCCCATCCCTAAATCTCCAGAAAGAAAAAAAGAAAGAAAAGAAAGCCACCTTTGGATTTAAATTCCCTTCTTTGTCTAAGCAGCAAACATGAATTGACATGCTTTGCACAAGCTTTGCTATAGAGGAGGCACCAAGCAGAGCCTGGGGTAGCTGACATCGCTCACTGTCTCCAAGGTATATTTCATTTCACCATCTCACGCAAACTCTTCTGTGTCTGGGCTTGCACAACCAGGTAGGGTTACAGGATTTGCAAAGCTTGCAATCCCTCCTACAATAGTTCTAAAGCACCCCATAGCAGCCTTCATACAAATGTTATTTATCTAATATAAACACATTTTTGTGATACTAAGTCATGCGAGTCTGAATTGCAGGCAAGATGCAATGAGATTTGCAAGATGTACGTTAGACTCTTATCTGACCTTTCTGACATTGCAAAGAAATGCCTATTTAGAATTTTCTGGTTCCTTCCTTTCTTCTCCTTCTCTCACCAGCCAGATTCACTCAACAGCAGTACAAAGCAGTGACAATCATATGCTTCATTAAAATCAGAAGCATGCTAATCTAAGTGATTATCATTATCACAGATAGATTTACCCTCTGTAGACCTATCAAATGCAAATAATTATCTATACTTCTGTGACCTCAACAAATTCTAGTGGTCACTTACAACCAGTTGTCCCAAACTCACAGAGCCCCTGCACATAAACTGGAGCTCATGTACTGGAGTGCATACTGCAGATCAGAAAAGGTACCGCCAGGGCCAAGAAGATGTCAGCATGGTTAACGAGCAAAGTCAAGGAAGCTCTTAGAGGCAAAAAGTCTTCCTTCAGAAAATGGAAGTCTTGTCTGAATGAAGAAAATAAAAAAGAACACAAACTCTGGCAAAATAAATGCAGGAAGACAATAAGGGATGCTAAAAAAGAATTTGAGGAGCACATTGCTAAGAACATAAAAACCAACAACAAAAAATTCTATAAATACATTCAAAGCAGGAGACCATCTAGGGAGACAATTGGACCCTTGGATGATAAGGGGTCAAAGGTGTACTAAAGAACGATAAGGAGATTGCAGAGAAGCTAAATGAATTCTTTGCATCTGTCTTCACAGTGGAAGATATAGGGCAGATCCCTGAACCTGAACTAACATTTGCAGGAAGGGATTCTGAGGAACTGAGACAAATAGTGGTAACGAGAGAGGAAGTTCTAGGCTTAATGGACAATATAAAAACTGACGAATCACCAGGCCCAGATGGCATCCACCCGAGAGTTCTCAAAGAACTCAAATGTGAAATTGCTGATCTGCTAACTAAAATATGTAACTTGTCCCTCGGGTCCTCCTCCGTGCCTGAGGACTGGAAAGTGGCAAATGTAACGCCAATCTTCAAAAAGGGATCCAGAGGGGATCCCGGAAATTACAGGCCAGTTAGCTTAACTTCTGTCCCTGGAAAACTGGTAGAAAGTATTATTAAAGCTAGATTAACTAAGCACATAGAAAAGCCTTGCTGAAGCAGAGCCAGCATGGCTTCTGCAAGGGAAAGTCCTGTCTCAGTAACCTATTAGAATTCTTTGAGAGTGTCAACAAGCATATAGATAGAGGTGATCCAGTGGACATAGTGTACTTAGACTTTCAAAAAGCGTTTGACAAGGTACCTCACCAAAGACTTCTGAGGAAGCTTAGCAGTCATGGAATAAGAGGAGAGGTCCTCTTGTGGATAAGGAATTGGTTAAGAAGCAGAAAGCAGAGAGTAGGAATAAACGGACAGTTCTCCCAATGGAGGGCTGTAGAAAGTGGAGTCCCTCAAGGATCGGTATTGGGACCTGTACTTTTCAACTTGTTCATTAATGACCTAGAATTAGGAGTGAGCAGTGAAGTGGCCAAGTTTGCTGACGACACTAAATTGTTCAGGGTTGTTAAAACAAAAATGGATTGTGAAGAGCTCCAAAAAGACCTCTCCAAACTGAGTGAATGGGCAGAAAAATGGCAAATGCAATTCAATATAAACAAGTGTAAAATTATGCATATTGGAGCAAAAAATCTGAATTTCACATATACACTCATGGGGTCTGAACTGGCGGTGACCAACCAGAAGAGAGACCTCGGGGTTGTAGTGGACAGCACAATGAAAATGTCGACCCAGTGTGCGGCAGCTGTGAAAAAGGCAAATTCCATGCTAGCAATAATTAGGAAAGGTATTGAAAATAAAACAGCCGATAGCATAATGCCGTTGTATAAATCTATGGTGCGGCTGCATTTGGAATACTGTGTACAGTTCTGGTTGCCTCATCTCAGAAAGGATATTATAGAGTTGGAAAAGGTTCAGAAGAGGGCAACCAGAATGATCAAGGGGATGGAGCGACTCACGAGGAAAGGTTGCAGCATTTGGGGCTTTTTAGTTTAGAGAAAAGGCGGGTCAGAGGAGACATGATAGAAGTGTATAAAATTATGCATGGCATTGAGAAAGTGGATAGAGAAAAGTTCTTCTCCCTCTCTCATAATACTAGAACTCGTGGACATTCAAAGAAGCTGAATGTTGGAAGATTCAGGACAGACAAAAGGAAGTACTTCTTTACTCAGCGCATAGTTAAACTATGGAATTTGCTCCCACCAGATGCAGTAATGGCCACCAGCTTGGATGGCTTTAAAAGAAGATTAGACAAATTCATGGAGAACAGGGCTATCAATGGCTATTAGCCGTGATGGCTGTGCTGTGCCACTCTAGTCAGAGGCAGCATGCTTCTGAAAACCAGTTGCCGGAAGCCTCAGGAGGGGAGAGTGTTCTTGCACTCGGGTCCTGCTTGCGGGCTTCCCCCAGGCACCTGGTTGGCCACTGTGAGAACAGGATGCTGGACTAGATGGGCCACTGGCCTGATCCAGCAGTCTCTTCTTATGTTCTTATGTTATGTTCTTTCTTTACAGGTAATATGCAGTTCCTAACGGAAGAAGGCCATTTATCAGGGATGTGGCTGAAAGTGCAGCACTGCTCCAAAATCAACTGATTATGCCCTTTATGCGAGTGATTGCATTCATAGGGCTATGATCATAAAGAAACACCTCCTTTTGTCATCCTGGATCTACTGCTCATTGCTTTCCTAGGAACACTGGAAGCTCTCTTATATCAAGCCAAATGATTGTCCCATTTAACTCAATATTATTTACGCTAGCCTTCCCCAACTAGGTACCCACCTGGTGTTTTCGGTCTGAAACTACCATAATCCCTGATCATTGGCCATACCGCCTTGGGCTTATGGGAGTTGTAGTCCAAAACATCTGGAGAACACTGGCATGGGGAAAGCTGGTCTTCACTGACTGGCAGTGACTCTCCAGGGTTTCAGGCAGGAGGCTTTCCCAGCCCTGCTTTCAGATGTCAGTGATTGAATCCAGGACCATTTTTGTATAGAGCATTTGGCCTATCACTCAGTGCTTAGTAGTTGTTTAAAAAATAAAAGAATCCTTTTTCATGTCTCCCCTCATCTTTTTTTAACCTTATTGTTTCCAGTTTTTTATTTTTTAAAAAAAGACTATCCTTTTTTAGATATCTATCTATGGTGCCTACTCCAACTTGATCTATGCCAGTCTGATGTAATGGTTAGGGTGTTGGACTATAACCTGAGAGACCAGGGTTTGAATCCCCACTCAGCCATGAAACTCACTGAGTGACCATGGGCCAGTCACAGTCTCTCAGCCTAACACACCTCACAGGGTTGTTGTGAGGATAAAATGAAGAGAGGAGAACCAGATGTACCACTTTGAGCTCCTTGGAGGAAAGGCTGGATATAAATGTAATAAATAAATAAATATGCCCTCTTGAAAACAGAACTCTACAGTTATCATTTTATTTTATTAGGTCTATTACAGTGCAAAGTTATCAAGCACTATGCCATAGCAGAGAAAAACCATGATGTATATGCACAAAAATCATGCCTTTTAAAACGAGTATAACAAAATGTATGAACAGTCAGAAACAGTGAAAATGCAGACAGTTTTGATGTGGAATTCATCTTCTCTTTAATAATTGTGTCCGGGTTTTGGTGGCTACAGAGAGGAACTTGGCTATATTTTCTGTAATCTTATGGTTGGAGTCTGCCATTAAAACTGAAACTCAGAATTCATCTGAGTAGAGAAAGTAGTGGGGAGATAAACTACATCCTATAAAAATTACAGTATAGGAGAACATTGTCTAGTGTCTCAAGTGAGCTGCTTTTGCAAGGACAAAGTCTTAAGTGCCAAGTACAGTAGGGCCCCGCTTTGCAGCACTCCGCTTTGCAGCGTTCCACCGATACAGCGGTTGTCAATTGCAGAAAGGCCCCGCTCCTATGGCACTTGTTCCACTTTTATGGTGTTTTTTGGGCGTCGGGCGCCATTTTAGACAATGTTAGTCAATGCGTTCTGCTTTACAGGAGATTTCTCTTTACAGCGGTGGTCTGGAACGGAACCTGCCGTATGAGCAGGGCCCTGCTGTAGTCTTTCTTTATCTAGCTATCTGTAATGTAAGTGCCATAGGCACCAACACATTGGGAGCCAAAATAGCAGACTCTGGTCATGTAGCATAGGTTACATATATTCTTGGCTGTCCTCTTGCAGCAAAGGGATAGTGGTCAGGCACTTGCCCATATCAGCAATGTGGGTTAATGCTGTTGGCTTAGGGAAGCAGAGCCAGCCTAAGACATTTGCTAACTGAGGCGAAGAACAAAATGGCACCTCTCCAATTCCATGTAAAAAATCTGACTGGACTGGCAGTCAAATCTCGCTTTGATGGTGGCAATGGGAAAACATTGTCCCCTGCACCTGAGGGTAGCAGGCTTAGCTAGAGGGTTCAGGACAGGCAACATGACATACAACACACAGCTCTGTTGACTCCCTTGTCCTCAACATGTGCCATCTCAGGCTGCCTCACTTTGTCTTGTGGTAGGGCTGGCCCTATAGGGAAACAGCTACAGTTAACTTCCCTTAGGGCGCAATCCAACTTACCCTTCCACCAGGCTGGGTTGAGTTAGATGCTGAAGATCTCCGGCAGCCTCCTGGCTGTGCTGGGCTCTGCTGGCCTCTGCCAGCAGCAGCCCTCCACCACAGAAGAGATGTGGCTCTGCCAGGAGCCTCCTGGCATCACAAGGGGTTCAGCCTGGTGGATGGAGGCCCAGCAGAAATTGGCAAAAGGCCCAAAAATTGGGTGTTCTGGAGGCTTGGAGGAGGAGGGGCTGGGGGGGACTTAATGTGAGATCCTTCTCATGTTCAGATTCCTCCAGAGTCCCAATCCACCATCAAACTCTGTTGGCCAAAAGGAGTTAAAAAAATAATTAAATCCCATCGTGGTCTACGGGGAGCTCTTACTCCCCAGCAGGCCTATTGGCTGGAGCTGGAGCTTTCCAGCCGGCTTGTGCATGCGGCTTCTGATGGAGCCGGTGTTTAGCCGGGCCAGTAGCTCCCAAGCAGGAGGAGCATCCCACGGAGCTTTCCGCAGGCATCTCCTCCACTGGCTCCCCTCTGCCAGCTGCCCGCCAGTTGGATTGCTGTGTTAGCCCGCACAAGGAACTACAAATCCCTCCCTCCAATGGTGATCTCAAGGGCAAAGGGAACTTTCCCTTCTTCTGCAAAGGGAGAGAGAGAGAGAGAGGCACTCATGTTGTCTCTAAACCCAAGTTTCCATCTCTCCTTGTGGTTGAGGAGAATTCTCTTAGTACCTGAGGACATTTCTCCCACAATGCATCCTCCTGTGAATGTTGTAGGGTTTCCATGCATTTAATTCCCAGCATAGTTTCACTGTTCACTGACACAGGACACTGTGAGCGAATGTTTTCAATAAGCTTTTGACTCTGGCCAAATTTGAGCTGCCATTTTTTTTAAAAACAAACAAACAAACAAATTGTTAATAGCCTCCCAATGAAAATTGCCCCCAATGGCAGTAGTCTCTTAGCAGAGCTTGGAAAAGTTACTTTTTTGAACTACAACTCCCATCAGCCCTAGGCAACATGGCCACTGGATTAGGCTGATGGGAGCTGTAGTTCAAAAAAGTAACTTTTCCAAGCTCTGTTTAGTCTGGAAGGCAAGCTTCCATAGGTTCATATGCCTTTTGAGGCTAATATAATATATGGGAGATAATTTCCATTAGGACTGTGGCAGGGGATGAAAGGGTTAATACCCTTCTCATATCCTGTAGTCCTGACAAAAATCTCCCCTCCCCCAGCTGCAATTAAAATAAAACAATTATCTGGATCCATTTCGGTCCGGCTTCAAGCCCAGTCCTGGCACTGAAAAACTGTTGTGGTTACCTTGGTTGATGATATTTCTCAGGAGAGAGGTGGGGGGAGTGCAACCTTGCTCATTCTCCTTGACCTCTCAGCAGTTTTCACTGCCATTGGCCATGCATGGTATCCCTCCCCCCCCCAGATGTGCATCTAGCATCTTCATTATACAGCTTTCATCAGGTGCTAAAGATGCACCTCTTTCTTTACCGTGACTATTCAGTCATTTCTGTGGGACCCACCCCTTTTCTTTTATTTAATCTGTACTGTGCTGCTTGTGCTTGGAATTGTTTTACTATTTTTTTACCACTGTTTTAAAACTGTTTTACTTATTTTACTTGTTTTTAATTGTATTAATATCTTGCTGTAACCCATCCTAGGACCTGATTTTTAAGAAACTGTGTTAGTAAGTAAGGCTGCAATCCAGTGCATATCTATTCTGAAGTAAGCTCCATTGGGTTCAATGGGACTTACTCCCTGGTAACTGTGTATTGGATTGCAGCCTAAGTAAGTAAATAAGGCAGTAGCCTACTAAATTGTTCTGCTACTCCAAGGACCTTTAGTTGTGCAATGGAACTTCCCTATTCTCTCCTGTCTGCACATGCCCCATAAATCTGTTTGGAGGAAGCCCCAGAACAGATTTAGGGGTTGCACAGGGGGAGCATACTGAAAGAGGAGGAGAGAAAGTTCCATGTGCTAGTGGAAAGGTTTAGTTGGATACCACCCACAGCACAGGACTTAATGTGACACATTTAGCATCATGTCCATTTTTATCTATGACTTCATTGTGTTTCAATCCTGTAGACCTCAAAATATTTTCAGAACGTGAAATATTTCTGCCCAGAGTTCCCCTTTTCTCTCCTTGACACCCCTACCAATACCAATATTTCTGTAAATGTTCTAACAATAGCCTTGTGGGAAAAGTTTGCAGAATGATTTCTGATGCTCATGTAACCCCGCCAACCATTTAGAAAGTGCATAGAGTTTTTATTTATTTATTTATTGTATTTGTATACCGCCCCATAGCCGAAGCTCTCTGGGTGGTTTACAGTAACTAAAAACATTAAAAACAAATATACAAATGTAAAACATATCTTTAAAAACAATTTAAAACTCAATTTAAAAATTTAAAACAATTTAAAAACACATGCTAAAATGCCTGGGAGAAGAGGAAAGTCTTGACCTTGCGCCAAAAAGATAACAGTGATGGTGCTAGGCGCCCCTCATCAGAGAGATCATTCTATAATTTAGGAGTCACCACTGAGAAGGCCCTCTCCCTTGTTGCCACCCTCTGAGCTTTCCTCGGAGTAGGCACCTGGAGGAGGGCCTCAGATATTGAGCGTAGTGTACGGGTGTGTTCGTATCAGGAGAGGCGTTCCATCAGGTATTGTGGTCCCAAGCCGTGTAAGGCTTTTCACTGACTCTAGCTTTTCCATGCCTTCCATTTTGCACATAAGTTTTATAAAACTTCTCACCTGTTATAATCACCCCCTCCAATCCTGTTTTAGTTTAAACTTCTGTTTTTAATTCTTAAATTCTTTAATCTTGGAAGTCCTCTTGAAAACAACCCTTAGTTATACCAGCTAAGGTTCTAACCCGTTTATATGAAGAAAGGAATCAGGTGTTTGCAGATTCTGTAGTGTACACTCCAGAAATGCCTGCCTGGAGGGAGCAGCACTTTGTGTCTGAAAGAGCAGAATAAAAAGTTTAATCTTCTTATATTTGTGAGTGCTTCATTGCTCTTGACTTGAGCATCTCTTCTAGCCAGTGGCTGTTTCAGACAAAAATTAAAAACCACTTGTCCCCCTCCTCTTTTTAATAAAAAGGCTCTACTCTTTCAAGGACGATGTGCTGATAAGATCCATGGAATAACTCTGCTCATTTAATTCTGTTCCTTGAATGAGTTTTTGAGGGTTTGTTCTTCAAGCAAAGGATGGGTGAAAGGGCAAGATTAGCAATGTGGTGAGAGAGCAAGTTTGTTGTTGTGGAGCTCCTGTAAAAGCTTGGAAAGAAATTCAGGTGTGTAACTTACCAGGAATGGATAGATCAAGGCTATCTAACATGGTGCCCTACAGATGTTTTGGACTATAACTTCCATCATCCCTGTTCATTGGTCATGCTGGCTGGGACTCATAGATGTTATAAGCCAAAAACATCCTGAGGGCACTGTGATGTTCCTGCTTATATTGTAAATATGGTAAGTGCTGGTTATATAGAAGATATATGGTCAGTGGGGTGAAAGAGGAGGGGGAGTACATGAGCAGTAGAATGCTGAATGATTGACTGAGCGTTTGAATGGCTGGGAGTATACATGGAAGAATGACAGTTGAATCTGGGTGGAGGTTTGGTGGTGAATTGAGGTGGTGGCTGTGAGGTGGTGTTTGGAGGTTGTTGTTGTTGAGAGTGAGTCGGAGTTCTGAGGCAATTAGTAAGAAGTCAAGTACATAACAGAATATAGATGAAACCATACACTTGTGAAACATTTCTTAAGTAATCTTGTTATTTCTAATACTAAATAAATATTTCTTGGTTAAACAAAAGCCTGATTTCTTCAGCTGGGAAACACAAACCAGGGGGGATAGCAAGTAACCAAGGCTGAACAGTTGTATCAAATGGTGGCAGCGGCAGAGGAAAAGATATTGTATCCAGTACCACAGAGAAACCCAGGGCTGTAAGCTTCAGTGCAAGAGGCTGCAGGGGGGTTTGGGAATTACCTATACCCATAGACACAAAGTATCGAGATAGCCTGGCAGAGACTAAGGCACAGTCTAAAGGTTATAAGAGATACAAAGTGTTGGGTAGTAAAGCCTAGCAGGGGGATCTTCTGAGATCTGTGCTAGTAAACCTGACAATCCTGTCTGCTGGTTAGCCACAAGTGGAAGCTTCACAGGTGGTGCCAGGGAAGGACGTCACATGTGGTGGTAGTGGTGGCATACGAATGGCACAGAGTCCCTAAAAGTGGTGTGGCAAAAAGAAATAACAAACAAAGATTACTTGTGAGAGTGACTGGCAAAGAGTGTGTGGCAAAGTGTGAGTGAACTCCTAAAAACATGGCTGAATATATAAAGTTGAAAAGAGAGGAGCTGGTGGAGAAGTGCATCACGTTCAATTTACCTCACGAGGGTAAAGGGGTAGATGAATTGCAAGTGGCATTACTAATGCATACATCAATCCAACACAAACAACCTGACAGAAAAGAGACCCCAGAAGGGTACTCAAGCAGTCCCACTTATATAGAGTATTTAAAAGAGAAGTTAAGAGGGGAACGTGAGTTGGGAACTGAAAATTGAGAATGGATGCTGAAAGAGGGAGGATGGAGGCTGATGAGAAAGAAAAACAGCGGGAGTTGGAAATAGAGAGGATGAGAATGGAGTTTGAGGAGAGGGAGAAGCAACGAGTATTGGATGCTGAGATACAGGTGGAAAAGTTAAAATTTGAGGGAAGTTTCATTCTGATGAAACAAGAAAGGACAGAAATGAAACAAAAATAAAGGTTACACCAAAAGATTTTGCGGTGTTTGAACCTGGACAAGATCCACAAATTTATCTCAACACCTTCGAAAAGGCAGCTCAGATGTGGGGGCTACCGGAGGATAAATATATGCAATATTTATCAAATTTGATCAAAAGGGAATTGGCAGAGGTATACCAATATTTCCCCTCAGACAGGCCCGTCACATATCCCGAGTTTAAAGAGGCAGTGTACAAAAGATTCGGACTGGGACCTGACTATTTCAGAAAGTTATTTCGAAACTGCCAGATCCAGGCAGGGAGGTCTTTTGTTGAACTGGGAGCAAAATTGGAAGACATATTTGGAAAGTGGATGGGAAGTGCCAAAGCTCAATCAGTAGAAGAGGTGAAATGCCTCATGATACTGGATCAATTATACCATCAGTTACCACCAGAAATAAGGCTCCTTGTCAAAGACCGTTCCCCTAAATCTGTTCAACAGGCAGCAGAGTTGGCAGATCACTTTGCCTCAAATAGAACCGGCTGGGTGGGGAAAACATCAAGAGAGTTTAAACCCAGACCATATAATGGTGGCAGAAAGGATGTGGTACCACAGCAAGTGAGCCCTCCAATAAAATCTGAAGGGCACAGGACACCCCAGAGTGGATCTGTGTACCCCAAAATGGAGGAGAAACTATGTTATAAATGTGGTAGACCGGGGCACCTACGTTTTCAATGTGAGGTTGCCAACCCCATTGGTAATCCTGCTCAGGGAAGGGCAGTGAAAACAGAACCAAGGGAGTTAGAAACAATGAAAGTTCAGTTCTGCCAGATAAACTGGACAAATGTACAAGACTTTTATTCGAGTCTGAGGGAAGAAGTGAGTGTGCAAGGGGCAAATTATTGGGCATTGCTGGATACTGGTGCCACTCAGACGTTACTGAGGCCAGATTTGATAAAATCTGAGGAAATAATGCCTCAGGAAACGGTGACAATCCAAGGAGTGAGGGGTGAACCAGAAAGCATACCCATGGCCCTGATAAAATTAAAGTGGAGAGGAAAGGAGGAGATCTGTAAAGTGGGTATTAATGCCCAACAACAAGAACCAGTGATACTGGGAAGAGATGTTATGGGGGCACAAGGAAAATATATGTTGTGACTCGAAACCAAAGGAGCAAAGGAGCAGAAGCCATTTTAGCCAGCTCTGAACGAAACAGGGTAGAATCTGTGGTTGAAACTGAGGTCGCCATAGCAACCCCTAGCAGGCCTGCTGAGAGAGAGACACTGTTTCGAATGGTCTCTACTGCAGAGGCACAGCAGTTCAGAGAAGAGCTGAGTAAGGATGAAAGTTTGAAGCAAACGAAGGATCAAGTCCTTACACAAAGGATTCCCTTTACTGACAATCTGAGGGATCAAATTGTGTGAGGATGGGATATTGTACAGACTGTGGATGCCTGCTGAGAGAGAGAATGAATGTGAACCAGTGAAACAATTGGTGGTACCTAGCAAATTTAGAGCCAGATTGCTAGAGGTAGCCCATGATGTCCCATGTTCAGGGCATCTTGGAATAAAGAAGACCAAGAAAAGATTGGCTGCATACTATTATTGGCCAAATATTTCTAAAGATGTAAAACAGTATTGTTTATCTTGCAACATATGCCAAAAGGTGGGGAAAAGTGGAGTAAAGACAAAAGCACCATTGAAGCCCCTTCCTATAATAGGACAACCCTTTTATAGAGTGGGAATAGATTTGGGGACCCTTTTTCCAAACCCACAAGGCATGGCAAGAAATACCCATTGGTGGTGGTGGATTTTGCCACCAGATACCCAGATGCTGAAGCACTAAGATCCGTAGAAGCCCCTGTAGTGGCAGAGGCTTTATTAAAAATCTTTATGAGACTGGGTTTCCCTCATGAAGTGTTGACAGATCAAGGCAGTGTATTCATTGGAGAAGTGATGCAATGTATGTGGAGGTGTTGTGGACTAAAACATATAAAGACAACTACTTACCATCCAGCAACTAATGGGTTAACTGAGAGATTTAATGGGGTTCTGAAGGGCATGACAAAAAGTTATGTTCAAGATCACCCACAAGACTGGGATGAACATTTGGGGTGCTTCTTATTTGCATACAGAGAAGTCCCTTAGGAGTCAACAGGCTTCTCACCCTTTGAATTGATGTTTGCTAGAAAAGTGAGGGGACCTCTGGAACTGTTAAGAAATTCATGGGAAGGGACCCTGGGAGAGTACAAGACATCTGTGGTCGATTTTGTATTAGACTTCCACAACAAATTAGCATCAATGATGGAAGTTGTGCAAAAGAATTTAAGTCAAGCTCAGCAGAAGCAAAGTTACTGGTATGATAGAACAGCCAGAGAGTGTGTGTATGATGTGGGAGATATGGTTATGGCATTCATACCCAGGAAACATGATAAATCACAGGCCAACTCGGAGGGACCATATACCATAAGGGAAAAAGCTTGACACAGTGACTCATGTGATAACCACAGACCAATTAAAAAAGCATAAAGTGGTTCATGTGAATATGCTCAAACCATATCACACCAGGGATGTTAAAGTTTTACAGGTCACCTTGTTCCCTGAGGGTAGTGGTCCCAAACTTCCAGATTTGGTACAGGAAAGCAAAGCAAAAGGAGGGGTAGATCAATTGGAATGGTTGGAGGAGGTGGAGGAAGAAGTCAAGAAAGAGATTCTAAGAGTTTTAATAAATTATGGGGATCTCTTCAGCAACAAACCTGGCCGAACCAGTATAGCCAGACATTCAATTGATACTGGAAATCATGCCCCAATCAGATCTGTTCCGTACCGTGTGAATGGGAAAGTTTTGAATGAAATTAGAAAGGAGGTTGAAGACATGTTGGAGCTAGGGGAGATCAGGGAATCCATCAGTCCCTGGGCCTCAAGTATTGTTCTGGTTCCGAAAAAAGATGGAACTACGAGGTTTTGTATTGATTATCGATTAATCAATAAAATTACTGTCCCAGATGCATATCCTATGCCTAGGGTGGATGCAATGTTAGAGCTACTGGGAGCAGCAATCATTATCTCTACCATAGATCTGTGTAAATGATTTTGGCAGATGGAATTGAATGAGCAATCCAGAGCCAAAACTGCCTTCAGTACACCAGATGGGTTATATGAGTTTGTGACTTTACCCATGGGACTAAGGAACTCACCAAGTTCTTTTCAGAGACTAATCAACACTGTGTTGCGAGGCATGTCAGACTTTGCTGTGGCCTATATAGATGACGTGGCCATTTTCAGCAAGTCAGTGCCTGAGCATGTCCAACACCTGACAACAGTGTTAGAGGCATTTAAGAAAGCAGGGCTAACTATAAAAGCCAAGAAATGCCAGTTTGGTTTGAATGAAGCGATCTATTTAGGACATAAGGTGGAGAGTGGGAAAATAACCCCCTTATGGAGCAAAGTAGAGGCAATACAATCATGGCCCATCCCCTTAACTAAAAAGCAAGTTAGGGCATTTTTAGGTGTGGCTGGTTTCTACTGTAAATTTATAAAAGATTTTGGGGAAATAGCAACCCCCTTGCATGAGCTAACAAGGAAAAAGTGTGCTGAGCGTGTGGTGTGGATGGATGAATGTCAAAAGGCTTTTGACCTTCTAAAGCAAGCCTTGTGCCAAGGGCCTGTATTGATAGCACCAGATTTCGAGCAACCATTTATTATGGCTACGGATGCGTCGGACCTAGCGCTTGGAGTAGTCTTGCTGCAAGAGAGGCGAGGCACCAGACAGCCAGTGGCGTATCTTAGTCGCAAGCTGACATCGTGGAAGAATAATTATTCATTGGTCCAAAAGGAGTGCCTAGCGGTCGTGTGGGGACTGAGCAAGTTGTGCCCATATGTTTGGGGACGAAGATTGACAATGACAACAGATCATCGAGCATTGCTATGGTTAGAGACCATGAGAAATAATAACACCATGTTGCAGAGGTGGTCCTGGGATTTGCAAGAATACCAGGTGGACTTTAAGTTCATAAATGGCAAGGACAATGTATTGGCCGATGGACTTTCAAGACAGGTGGCCGGGACTGCATTGACGTGACGCAGATGTGGGTGTGAAAAGACATTTTAGCCCTAAGAGACTTATTTTTTTATTAACGTGACGTATGAATCCTAGATCAGGAATAATACTTTGCTGTTATTTTAAGGGGGGGGGATGTGATGTTCCTGCTTATATTGTAAATATGGTAAGTGCTGGTTATATAGAAGATATATGGTCAGTGGAGTGAAAGAGGAGGGGGAGTACATGAGCAGTAGAATGCTGAATGATTGACTGAGCATTTGAATGGCTGGGAGTATACATGGAAGAATGACAGTTGAATCTGGATGGAGGTTTGGTGGTGAATTGAGGTGGTGGCTGTGAGGTGGTGTTTGGAGGTTGTTGTTGTTGAGAGTGAGTCGGAGTTCTGAGGCAATTAGTAAGAAGTCAAGTACATAACAGAATATAGATGAAACCATACACTTGTGAAACATTTCTTAAGTAATCTTGTTATTTCTAATACTAAATAAATATTTCTTGGTTAAACAAAAGCCTGATTTCTTCAGCTGGGAAACACAAACCAGGGGGGATAGCAAGTAACCAAGGCTGAACAGTTGTATCAAATGGTGGCAGCGGCAGAGGAAAAGATATTGTATCCAGTACCACAGAGAAACCCAGGGCTGTAAGCTTCAGTTCTAGAGGCTGCAGGGGGGTTTGGGAATTACCTATACCCATAGACACAAAGTATCGAGATAGCCTGGCAGAGACTAAGGCACAGTCTAAAGGTTATAAGAGATACAGAGTGTTGGGTAGTAAGGCCTAGCAGGGGGATCTTCTGAGATCTGTGCTAGTGCTGTGAAAGGTAAAAATAAACCTGACGATCCTGTCTGCTGGTAGCCACAAGTGAGAGCTTCACAGGTGGTGCCAGGGAAGGACGTCACAGGCACCTCATTGGCATCCCCTGAGATAGATGGTAGAGCCCAAAGACAAGAAACTTGCAGGAGTTATTACAATAAATGTTCTTCCCTATATACTGTGTCAACAACTTTATGACTGTATGATGTAACAACTTTTTCAGGCAATGTTCCCATCTAAATAAAATATTATTTATCATTTTATGGCTTTTGCATTTCCCAAATATTCTGATGCAGCTTTCAGCTCAAAGTTAAGTTTTAAAATGCATGTTTTGAGAGAAAATACATCTAGAAATGTTGAGAGAAAGCACATTTAAAAACATGGATGTAAAAAATACTTTTTCATGTGGATTAAAAAAGTGCAGATTAATGTGGAAGCAAGATGGAACAGTCTTTTCAGTGAACACATGCGAGACTGAGGCAGACTGAAAATAGTCTAATTCATCCACTTCTGTGGCAACTCATTCTTACCACAATTATGTAAAATAGTAGAAGTGTTATTCCCATATTAGCAGAGAACAAGCCTGTGACTGAGAAACAGTGGCTTCCGTAAGGCAAATTTGTGAGCTTACGACTGAGTGAAGTAGCCTTACCCAGTCTGGTACCTTCCAGATGTTGCTGGATTGCATCTACCACTATCCCTAACCATTGACCATGCTGTTTGGGCTGATGGGAATGGCAGTCCAAAACAACTGGAGGATGCAGGGCTGGGAGAGGCTGGTGTAAAGTGTTTGAGATTTTGTCACTTGCAAAACAAGAAAAGAAAATGATGACAAAAACAAAGAAGACAGAGCAAGGTAAGGACCTTTGGGGAAATAGTGGACAGTAGCCTGTGGGACAGGGCAAATATGAACCTTTACAGGAATGTTGAACACAGTGCTGATGATACTACTATTGGTAGGACTAGATTGCTATCTCTTTATTGCTGATGCCCAATGTGATTGGAGGAAAAGAAATGAACTAAATAAAAGTAGTATGACTTCCCTTTTATCTCTTAATCATATTTCTGAGTACAGCAAAGCACTCATGGTTTTTTGTGGACATTTTGTGGTGTGTGTGTTTGTAATTAAAACAAAACAAAACAAAAAACACATAATCAGCCCTAGGGCTGGATAGTATGCTACTACACTGTAGTTAATATATTGAATTGGCTTTTATTTATTTATTTACTTATTTATTGCACTTGTATACCGCCCCATAGCTGAAGCTCTCTGGGCGGTTTACAGCAATCAAAAACATTAAAACAAATATACAATTTAAAACACATATTTTAAAACAATTTAAAACACAATTTTAAAATTTAAAACAATATAAAAACAATTTAAAACCTCCTATACTATTATAGGTTGGTTTCTATATCTTATCTGGACAAACTTGCTTAAGGCTGTAGACAGGCAGGAAAAGCCAGGAAGAAAGTGAGAATATTTTTTCTTAAAAGATGAAAAAAATGCAACAGAATGAGCTTAATATTGGCCGTTTTTTCAGATAAGCCCACAAATGTGAGGAATAGTGAACAAAGCATTCAGTCAAGGATAGGGTCCCTGTGTCTTTAACAGCCCATGCTTTCTGATTTTTGCTTTCCACAGTAGAGGAGAAGCTACAGTTGTCTGGGATTCTCTTCTCAAAACAAAAATGGAAGTAAAAGTAACCACTGCTTAGTTCTCTCCAGTGCTTTTTTGTGGTAGTACTCACCAGTATGGAGTACTAGCACCTCTTTGTTGGCTGCCCATGGCAACCATTTTGTGCTGCCATCCATAGCACTTTTATCAAGGTTTGAGTACCAGCACATCATTTTATTTTACCAAAAAGGGGGGGAGCACTGATCCACTCACATAAATTGTGCAGAAGCACTGGCAGAAGACCTTATGCAATAAAAACGTCTTGAGTGGCACCATAGCATGCAAAGATAGCATGCACCTCTCCAATGAAGGTGTGGGATCTCTGTTTTTCTTTTGCATCTGACCAAACTACATTGGAAACCAAGCACCAATGGCTAGAGCACAAACTGTTTCCCATTGGAAAGCAAGACTTCCCATATGCTTGAGAATACAAAGTAGCTATGCTTGAAAGCAGCTGCTACAAGTGTTTTTCATTTCAGTGAGGAACTACATGCACACTGCTTCATAGGATTTGTATTAAAATGGAAAACTACATGCACCTCCGTCATTGGGGATTGTTTTCCATAGAATATAGAAACTTGAGGAACAAAACTTTAAATAATCTTGTGCAAATTGAAGAACATCAGTCACTTTTCTCATATAACATTCTCTTGCTAAGTCATAACAGCTGAGTGGAAGAGATTTCCTGCTTGTAGAAGAGCACTCTTAGATCTAAGCTAAAGGCCCAAATAATTAAAACCAAACATTTTGTGTGAATATTGGGTGTTGCTATTCAGTATCCAAATCAAAACCAAGCTTAGGCAGTAAGACAGAATGTTTGCTGAAGTAAAAAATCAAATCCCAGACATTTCTTTTTTGTTCAGGTGACTTTATATCTTGCAGTTTTATGGAAGGGGGGGGGAGAGAGAGTCTGAGGCCCCGACAGCTCTTTTGTTCTACTCTACATGACTTTGACAGGTAGAGAGTACAGAGGAGGGAGTGTGTTGTCTTCTTAAATTACTTACTAAACTAACTCCTGCACTTATTGGATTTACCATGCATTCCAAAGTTAAGCTAGTCTGGCCTCAGGTAAGATAAAATCTGCCTCCATGCTAGGGAGTCTTGGAATCCTTTGCTGGCATACCTATTCAATGGAGCCAGAGCAATGGATTTCTTATAATGAACAGAATTGTGACAAGAAGGGTAACTTGAGCTCCACCCTTCAGCATACATTATCTTCTTCCATGAACTCATTACTGCATGTCTTTACATGTCTGGCTCTTTCACCAGCACTTTTCAGGTGAAACCTGCAACTGAGATGAAAATTACCATTCAGGAAAGTTGAGCCAATCTTGGGAAATTGCATGCTGTCTCCTTGAACCCTCTTTCTCTCCTCCACACACCCCACACACGCTGACCTAAACTACTATAAGCTGTTAGAAGTCTACAGGTTTTCTGTAGGGCCATAATTATCCATGTGTTAAAAGCCAATAATGCAACAGCACTGTCAACCTCAGGTGGAAGATACTGTTGCTAAGGTGATAGCTATAATGTGCAACTGTGCTATTGTACCTTTAACTGATGGATACAAGAGAGAATCGTAAGAGTCAGAAGGATATAAAAGGATGCAAGGGGGGGGGTATGAGTGTGTGAGAAGAGGTAAGGGGTCAGAAGGTACAGCAGTCACCTGAGGAGATCTGCCGTTCCCTCTGTCCCTCTCTCTCACTTTATTGGTCTTTCTCTTCCTTTCTGACACTTGACTGACCAATTCATCTGTTGTCAGTTTCCTCTCATTTTTCCTCTTTCTTATACCATACTTTCTTATACTCTGTCTCTTAGGGATGGGGAGAAATTCCAATTAGTTTGCATTTAAAAGCAAATTTAACTAATTCACACTTTCCAAATGAAGACATCAATGAAAGCACAGCCACCCTTCAAAATTTGCACATCTTTGAATTTTTCAGTGCAGTTCCCCAGCCAAGTAATATGTACAAAAATACATATACTAATGTAAAATGGCTATATAAATGCCTATATTGAAAGTAACATGCAGCAAATACGGCAATGAATTCTGTTAGGGAAAAGGGTTTAGCAAAAATGTGCATAATAGGCAAAATTGCATACAAAAATTGTTTATTAGGAGAAATTTGCAGTAAAACACAAACAATTTTCATGAGTACTGATGTGGAAATGTGAAGGACTGAACTTAAGTCTGGAATAATTAGAAACTGAAATAAACAAAAATTGATATATCACCCCCCCATAATAGATGAATTGTTTTACATAAAAATCACACACACACACACACACACACACACACACACACACACACACACACACTTGCTTAGGACAAAACTTGGGTAGGTTCATTTTTTCCCCAAGATACAAGCTGAAGCACATATATAATTATTCCTCAGCTTAACTCTGTGGTTGGTCTTATCTTGTTAACCTGTTTGAATAGCTCTTGTTAAAATATTCCATTTCATGCCTTGTGTTTTTTATTTTGTAATCCCAAATAAAAATATGAATTAAAATATTCAAATTGGAATACCCATGTTGGCATTAGGCTTTGTAATATATCTTAACTGCACCACTTCTCCTAACATTCATTTGACCTTCGTAATAGCAACCGACAGGTCCCTCCACAGGAAATCTTTTACATCTTTCATCTTTGACTGATGAAAGCTGCTTCTTTGCTCTTTGAGGTTTTGATTCAGTAATTGAACATTTTCCAATGAGGATTCAGTTTTTGACTCTACCTCTGAAATCCCAAAGGGATATTGAAGGGAGAAAGCTGTCGACTTCCGGGAAGGGTGACTTCGCTTGTGCCTGCTTTTGAGACGGGCTCCCGCCTCAAAAGAAGCTTATTCAGATATAAATCAGTCAGAACATTGGTTTTTTTTTTGACTGATGAAATTTCTCCCGGGCAGGGAGAAACGTAGAGATCAACCTCAAAAGCCTGTTTTTGTTGGGAGGACTGGATTTCATTAATTTATGAGAAAAGGTCCAGCCAGCAATGCCGGACGGACTTCCGAACAAGCTCTATCTGATTAATGCGATACGTTTATCTTTTCTTCAAAGAGAAAACGGACTAACAGGCAAGCACCCTTCTTTCTTTTTTTTACTTGGTTTAAATTGTTGCAGCAAAAAGAGATTTGTCAAATGAATCAGCTTTAAAGAACTTCTGGGTGAGCTATAACTCTTCTCTGTTATTCACGAAATTAACAGCTTATCTCTGTTTCTATTGCAAAAAGCTGTCCTGGAAGTGCATTCTAAAGATATAAACAGAAGAGGGATTTCTATTCCGAGGAGAAAAAAAATAAAAAAATATGAACTTTGGAACATTATATTGTCTGGGACTATTCTCTTTTTGGTCTATTTTATTTTGACGAATCTGCTTCTTCACGACGCCACTAACTGTTTTGATGCTGGGAACTAAATTTGTTTTGTGTTCTTGAACATAGAGAGATAAGGCAGGCTGCTCTGTTTATACTGTGATGTCATCAAGCCTGGAATATTAACCCAATTGTTGCTGAAATAAGAAGTGGTTCTTCTTTATTTTTGTTTTGTTTTGTTTTCGTGGTTTTAAAAATGGCAATCAAGAAAGTGGCTGAGAATCTGGAAGTAATTATGTTTCAGAAAATAATGGATGAGATTGAGATAACGAAACAAACCCTGCGACAGGGCAGTAAGGAGCTGAAAATTGAACTGAGCAAAATGACGCAGGAGCTTAAAGAAATAGGGGATCCTGTGAGAGAGGAGAATGAGATCAGAGATGAGAAAAGAAAAAATAAAGGGAAGATACAAGCCCTGGAGATTGGAACAAATGTGGAATTGGAAAAAGATCTGGAGTTTATGGATATTAGAAATAAAATCTACTGTTTGGAATTTAACGTTATCTCTGAAGAAATTAATGAAGATATTAGAGATAAAGTTATCAATGGCTTGGATAATCTTCTGGACTGGAATGACGTGATGGAGCTTGATATAGAGAAAATCTATGGAATTAACTGCAGCCATGTGACAATGGAAAAACTCTCAAGAGATGAGCCAGTGCATTTTGTAAAAAAGAAGCACACAGATATGACTTTACAACAATATTTCAGCAACTTATTCAGAATTGATGGCAAGAAAATATTTGGGATAGAGGAAATTCCCATCAGACTCTTATTATATGACTATGGCTATGACAGCAAGATTATTATGGAATACTGATAATGGAAGATTGGACACTGAAATTACTGGACTTAACAGGACTATTGAAGATGGAAGATGGAATTAATAGGGATAATGGAATAATGGCTATTGAAATTATTGGACCTAACAGATTTTGATGAGATGGATTAATCGATATGTTTATTTGGACTATGGTTATGACAATAAGATTATTATTATTATTAACGAGATGGATTAATCGACATGTTTATTTGGAGAAAAATTGATAGATATATTTCTTAAAGAATTGAAACCTCTCTTTGACTTTTTGTGGAAAGAATAAAGTAATGTTTATGAGATTTGATGATTAATTAAGATAACTACTGGAGGAAAGCGATTTTATAATATAATTTAAGAGACAGGATTGTTATATATTGTAGACCTACAACTGATTTGATCTGCGACAAATGGGAAGTCAACATTTTATTTTTTTGTTTAATCATTTTTGTTTTGTTTTGTTTTTTGTCTTTGAATGTTTTATGATTTTGTTTTGTATGTTTTATGAAAATTTGAATAAAAATTATTGTAAAAAAAAGAAAAGAAAATATATAAACCACCAAATTAAAAGATATGTTGGTGCACAATAAAAATGTTACATGAGCATAAAATGCTGAACAAATGACTGATACTGAATCAGATTAATTCCCTAGAAAAGCTTGACGAAACAAAAATATTTTAATAGTGTGACAAAATATTAGAATTGTGGGTGCCTGCCCGATTGCAATAGGAACAATATTCCAAATTACTGGTGCCACTATGCTAAAATCCTTAGAAACTAAATGAATATAAAATAACTGTGGGGCAGCCAGGAAGATTTCTCCAAATGATCACAGCAATCTGGCTGGTATCTGGTCCTAGGCCATACAGGGCTTTATACTCAGTAATACCTTGAATTTAGCTTGGAAATGTACTGGAATAAATGTTTTGGACTTTACAAAGCCCTACCCTGCCTCATATTCCACATGTTGCAAATCACACACCGGAGGTATAAAAGATGCCCTATTTTGTGTGTGTGTGACAGTATAGTCCCATAAGATCTTCTCAGCCCCAGATAAATTCTGAGCAAAGTATTTTTTTCTTAACACACAGAAAAAGCAGAAATGAACTCTCCATAGGATTATGCATATTCAAAAAGGTCTAATGCTTAATTAAAGGACAGCTTTCTCCCCTTTTTTTTTTACAATAATTTTTATTCAAATTTCCATAAAACAAACAAAACAAAATCATAAAACATTCAAAGATAAAAAACAAAACAAAAATGATTAAACAAAAAAATAAAATGTTGACTTCCCATTTGTCGCAGATCAGTTATAGGTCTACAATATATAACAATCCTGTCTCTTAAATTATATTATAAAATCACTTTCCTCCAGTAGTTATCTTAATTAATCATCAAATCTCATAGCCATTACTTTATTCTTTCCACAAAAAGTCAAAGAGAGGTTTCAATTCTTTAAGAAATATATCTGTCAATTTTTCTCCAAATAAACATGTCGATTAATCCATCTCGTTATTAATAATAATAATCTTATTGTCATAACCACAGTCCAAATAAACATATCGATTAATCCATCACATCAAATCTGTTAAGTCCAATAATTTCAATAGCCATTATTCCATTATCCATATTAATTCCATCTTCCATCTTCCGTAGTCCTGTTAAGTCCAGTAATTTCAGTGTCCAATCTTCCATTATCAGTATTCCATAATAATCTTGCTGTCATAGCCATAGTCATATAATAAGAGTCTGATGGGAATTTCCTCTATCCCAAATATTTTCTTGCCATCAATTCTGAATAAGTTGCTGAAATATTGTTGTAAAGTCATATCTCTGTTCTTCTTTTTTACAAAATGCACTGGCTCATCTCTTGAGAGTTTTTCCATTGTCACATGGCTGCAGTTAATTCCATAGATTTTCTCTATATCAAGCTCCATCACGTCATTCCAGTCCAGAAAATTATCCAAGCCATTGATAACTTTATCTCTAATATCTTCATTAATTTCTTCAGAGATAACGTTAAGTTCCAAACAGTAGATTTTATTTCTAATATCCATAAACTCCAGATCTTTTTCCAATTCCACATTTGTTCCAATCTCCAGGGCTTGCATCTTTCCTTTATTTTTTCTTTTCTCATCTCTGATCTCATTCTCCTCTCTCACAGGATCCCCTATTTCTTTAAGCTCCTGCGTCATTTTGCTCAGTTCAATTTTCAGCTCCTTACTGCCCTGTCGCAGGGTTTGTTTCGTTATCTCAATCTCATCCATTATTTTCTGAAACATAATTACTTCCAGATTCTCAGCCACTTTCTTGATTGCCATTTTTAAAACCACGAAAACAAAACAAAACAAAAATAAAGAAGAACCACTTCTTATTTCAGCAACAATTGGGTTAATATTCCAGGCTTGATGACATCACAGTATAAACAGAGCAGCCTGCCTTATCTCTCTATGTTCAAGAATACAAAACAAATTTAGTTCCCAGCATCAAAACAGTTAGTGGCATCGTGAAGAAGCAGATTCGTCAAAATAAAATAGACCAAAAAGAGAATAGTCCCAGACAATATAATGTTCCAAAGTTCATATTTTTTATTTTTTTTCTCCTCGGAATAGAAATCCCTCTTCTGTTTATATCTTTAGAATGCACTTCCAGGACAGCTTTTTGCAATAGAAACAGAGATAAGCTGTTAATTTCGTGAATAACAGAGAAGAGTTATAGCTCACCCAGAAGTTCTTTAAAGCTGATTCATTTGACAAATCTCTTTTTGCTGCAACAATTTAAACCAAGTAAAAAAAAGAAAGAAGGGTGCTTGCCTGTTAGTCCGTTTTCTCTTTGAAGAAAAGATAAACGTATCGCATTAATCAGATAGAGCTTGTTCGGAAGTCCGTCCGGCCTTGCTGGCTGGACCTTTTCTCATAAATTAATGAAATCCAGTCCTCCCAACAAAAACAGGCTTTTGAGGTTGATCTCTATGTTTCTCCCTGCCCGGGAGAAATTTCATCAGTCAAAAAAAAAACCAATGTTCTGACTGATTTATATCTGAATAAGCTTCTTTTGAGGCGGGAGCCCGTCTCAAAAGCAGGCACAAGCGAAGTCACCCTTCCCGGAAGTCGACAGCTTTCTCCCTTCAATATCCCTTTGGGATTTCAGAGGTAGAGTCAAAAACTGAATCCTCATTGGAAAATGTTCAATTACTGAATCAAAACCTCAAAGAGCAAAGAAGCAGCTTTCATCAGTCAAAAAAAAGTGTTCTGACTGATTTATATCTGAATAAGCTTCTTTTGAGGCGGGAGCCCGTCTCAAAAGCAGGCACAAGCGAAGTCACCCTTCCCGGAAGTCGGTTTATATATTTTCTTATAATCCCACTACCCTCCACCTACTGTATCAGCCTGGGACACAAGAGATGCATTCATAGAACTCATTTATCCTTTGGAAGGATTCACTTGCCTGACTTATGATAGAAATCATGTTGCAATCTACCTTTATAAGAGGGTTTTGGTGCTATCTTATCCACATTTGCTGTGTTGTGGTATATGTGCAGGAAGGCCTACCTTTGATATAGGCTGAGTGGGATCCAGCTGCTCAGCCCCACTCTCTTGCCTCAGAGATCATCTGTGAATTCTGCTGCTTAGCACTGGTGTTGATGTGTTACTGTGTTTTATAAACCACCCTGAGGTTACTTATGATGAAGAGTGGCATAGAAATGTATCAAATGCATGCAATAGTGTAGTGACAAATTCAGAAGTGCAGGTCCCTTCATGAGAGTCACACCACGCCTCTTCACATCCATGTCCCCTTTTCCACTTTCCCTCATCTCCTTTGCTCTCCATGTGGTCTCCAAGTCCACATTCCACTGAAGCAGATGTCGCTAAGAGCCAATCAGCATGAAAGAGGAGGCTTTGTTTTAGTTACTGAGAGGAGTCTTCTCAGTGGCTGATCCACCTCCTTTCACTCTGATTTGCTCCAGTCAGCAAAAAAGGGCAAGGAATCTTCTCCGTGGCTAACACACTCCCTGTCATGCTAATTGGCTCATACTTAGGGACCTGGGTGGCACTCTGCTCTGAAAAATGTAAGAGGTCTATGACCCCACCCCTTGATTCCGGACGACTACATGCCTGAATGAATGAATGAATGAATGAATGAATTTCAGTAGTGACTCCCCACTTGTGGAATGTGCTCCCCAAGTAGGCATACTGAGTGCCATCACTGGTTTTAGATGTCAGACAAAAACATTTTTATTTATCTGGACTTGTGACCCTTAATTTGGTGGCCATTGTGGCCTCTTCTTGTGCTCATCCTTTTAGTGGGATGGGTTAGATCTGTCTTTTTATATCTATTTGTAGATGAACATTTTAGGTTCTTATTTTTCTCTTGTCCTTATATTTGGTTGTAATGTTTCTTGTTATTTCTATCCATACATTGTAAGTTGCTTTGAGACACTTTAGTGTAAAAAGCAATGAATCAATACATATAAATAAATAATAGTCAGAGGCAAAATGGCAACACCAGGAAAGACCATGAATGAAGGCAGGGAATACCACCTCAATTATGCTGGCACTTCAGGAACAGCATATTATTTTTGTACCAGGCTTGAGTATTGTAGTTTGTGTGTATGTGCAAGAATATTTTGTAACCCACTTTCAGAACCTCTCAGGGCTATAAAGTGAATTGTAAGTATTCTAAATAAATAAGTCAATATTTTCTTGTACTTAAATAAAATAAAGTGTTTTTTTAAGTTTACCATCATTAAAACTTGTTGACTGTAGTTCACTTTGGATTGAAGCAGTTGTTACCTACTTTCTGATGCCCTTGTGATCTAAAGAATCTTCATTGAGTTTTCTTGACCATTGCATAGATTTGTCTTCAAACAAAATGCAGTATTTCCTCTCAGGCATAAATGGTACTTGACTACAAAATACACAGCGTCTTTGTGATGTGTTTTTAGCCAGCTGTATGTTGTACATGTAAGCTGGAGCAAATCTAACTGCCATTTGTGTGTATTTCAAAGAGTCAAGTAGCTAAAATACAACTGTGTGCAGTTTATTTTATTTATTTATTTATTGAAAATATTTCTGTCCCACCCTTCTATCCTATAATAGGGCACTCAGGGCGGCTTACAATAAAATTGAACATGTACATAATAAAAGTGTATACAATAAAGATCACAAAAACATTAAAATAAATTAAAATACATAATATATATATATATATACATACATACATACATATATATATATATACACACACACACATATACATACACACACACACGTATATACATATATATAGGGACTGAAGGGATTACAGAGGTAAAAATTAACATAGAATGCATAAAATCAGTGTTAGGCTCTACCCTCAGTTCCTTCCAAAGGCTCTCCAGAACAAGATCGTTTTCAGAAGTCTCCGGAAAACCATCAGGGAGGGAGCAGAGTGGGCTTCTTGGGTTAGGGTATTCCAAGCTTGGGGGCCACAGCTGAAAAGGCTCTCTCCTGTGTGCCTGTCAGTCTAACATCTTTCATTCCAGGCATGCAGAGGAGACTAGAGTTCAAATATAATGAGTGGTTTTTGTATTAACAAAGCCTTTTGAGGGTTTCCTTTGAATGCTCCAAACAGGCATGCAAATGAAGAGCACTTTCTCATGCTATGTTTTGTACTCTGCTACAAATACCAGGTACATATATATTAAATACATCTACTGTACATATTAATTTTGTATTTGAGTATAATTACCAAGTATACAGTATAGCCTGAGAACCTGCCCTCATTCATCTACAAACACTCCACAGACGTACTGAAAGAGCCTCTGAAGGAAGGTATGTTCTTCAGCTAATTAATCTTCATAGGGAAAGACTGTAGAGGGAAAAGTGGTTGAAATATTGGGAGACCTTTGGGAAATGACTGATGGCTGAGGGTAGAAAATTCTGGATTATGTACAGTTTGGTGCTACAAATAGGCTCAAGTCCTAAAATGTTCATGCCACGATTATGCTAGAAATTCAGGATTACTAGCAGATATTTCATATGAAGATGGTCCAGTGGTTAGAGTGAAACTTTAACACTGTGGGGTGTTAGTTGCTATGACCTCCTACAGACCTTTTGGGTGATTTGGCCATATGAATTTCTATAGGCCTAAAGATCCAGACTCAGGTCTATGGGGGCAGTGAACAGACAGATAGTAGGGAGGGACTGGAAAACAGTGCATGGCTTCCAGGAGGGGATGGGCAATGGGGGACTGAAGAACCAATAGTTTAGGTTAGGGGTAGTCAACATGGTGCCTTCCAGATGTTTCTGGACTACAAATTTTCTCATGCATTGGCCGTGCTGGCTGGGACTGATGAGAATTGGAGTCCAACAACATCTGAAGGATGCCATGGTGACTATGTCTGGCTTAGGTCCTGAGAATAGCCACAGGCAGAGCAATGTAGAATAATCCCAAGGAGGAATGTGGGAAGCTACATGGTTTAAGATTATGAGAAAAGAAGAGATACAGACTTTCAAGAGTGTGCAAAGTGGTATAATTCAGACCAGACATGCCAAGTGCTTAGGGCCATGGTCCTTGATGATCTTATTTGTCTTAACATTTGTAATATTAATAAACTCTTGATGAGGAAGGTTGTATTCCAGCTGCATGCATCATGAGATGTTTCCCGTATGATGTTGTTGGTGCCTGTCTTTGCACTGGCTCAGCCTATGACAGGTAGCGGTGGGGTGGCGTCGGGGTGAGTAAATACCAATGGAGAAAGAAATGAAGAGGACAAGAAAAAAATCTTTACCACCTGCTGTCTAATGATCACTTCCTGTGATAATTCTGTCTTAAAGTGCATTCCAGACATGAAGGGCTTGCCCAGACAGAGCAAATAGCAGAGGGGAATTTAAAGAAAGCCCAGAGATATAGAAGAAGGAAAGAAAGGAAGCAAAAAAAAAATCATTTCTCAGCTAGTGTTTTCTTAGACATCTGATTTTAGAGAAAAATGATCCTACTTGACAGCTTGCTCTGAAGGGTTAAATTAACATTATTGAAGGCAAATTGAATATTGTCAGGGAGACACTGCCGAGTGGGAAGACTGAAGGGCAAAAGCTTTCCTTTTATGGCACAGCATTGTAAGTGGACCTGATGGTGAAACTAATTGCACATTTTTAGTCTGGGGACCAGCAAAGGTTCCTACACTCCCCCCCCCATAGCACCACCTTTTGATTAAGAACCAAAGGAGAATTAGACTCCTTATCACTCAACAACACTTTTGTAAGCACAATGGCTGGTTCTTGTTTAAGAATATAGTGAGCGTTCTCTGAGTTTAGCGTAGTTGTTTCTGCTTGGGACCAGAGAGAAGAATCTAAAGCACTAGTATTAAAGTTGTCATAGATTTAAAGAAGTGTGAGCCAGTTGAACTTTCAGCTTTCTTTCTGATGCTGCAAAGTGTTGCAGAGTGCAAGGTACATGATAAAACCAATAGCTTTGTCCCATTAATTACCTTACAAGGCTGGAGTGCTTTCCATCATATTGTTCTGTGGCCAGATAGGATAGTACTTTCCTCCTTATCAAGCCCATTGCATGGAGAGAAGCATAGACAATCACCATATATTTCCTGGTGAGATTTACTGTGCAGATTCAGTCTATGCACATTGAACAGGATACACATGTAGGCAACAATCAGACATCTCATTTCTGTATGGATGGCTGAGGCCAATGGAGGCAGGGCTGGCGTACTGGGTTGGCAGATTGCTCAAACCTCTCCTCCATGTGATGGGCCAGATTGGGGAGCAAGTACCATCTGATCCAGCCCACAGCCCCAGCTCATTAATCACTTTTCAGAGTACATGTTTCCAAAGTACTTACTCATTGCCACTATATTACCTTATGGAGATATTACCATAATCACCTACATATTTTTCTAACCATGGGTCTATCTATTTTAGCATGGGGTCATTGATTTAAAAACACACAGAGTGCTCCAAAGGATTCCACTCTTGAGATCTTAATGGAGATAGTAATGATTCAAAGTTCCTGAGGAAGAAAGAAGTGGGGAGTCCTTCCAAGGAAGACAAAGGGTAAGACCAGATCTTTAGCCAAATAAACACCATCTCACTTTGTGAGCCCCTTGAGAAATTGAAACATTTCTATGCCTAAAATCGGAATTATAAGATGCACATTCTTGCATGAACCTCTTGCGGCATGTTTCTTTCTTGCTCGCTCTCTGACACATGCTCACATGAACACATAAAAGACTCAGCAGACCCTTTTGTCTACTACACTACACTACTTAAATAACAATAGCTATTTAATAAAATTCTCAGTTATGGGATGCATGTCCCCATATTTATTGCCATCATCATCATTATTGTTATCATCATAATTTATTACCTGCCCTTCACCCAAAGGTCCCAGGGCGGGTTACAACAATTTTAAAATATGACATTAAAAACATTTTAAAAACAACAATTTAAAAACAACACTCTTCCTTATGTAAGAATTACTCTGTTGGACTGAATGTATAATTGTATAAACAGTTACAGCAAATTGTTAACTTTCAAGATCAAAACAGGATTAAATTTTCGAGCTTGCTGTCCTGAATCGTTGTTTTAGAAGTTAACAAAGAGCAGGGTTTGTCCCTCAAAGATTTCAAATGTCTTTCATCATTCAGTCCCTCTCAAATTATTTGTTTATTATTTGTGCTTATCATGCCATGTTGCTTGGGGCCAATGACAGTTATACTCCAAAACATCTGGAGGGCATTAGGTTGGGAAAGGCTGAGAAGCTTCTGAATATTTCCATTTAAGTTCAATTTCGTATTTTTCACTTATTAATATTATTGTTTTGGAGAGCTTTTGAAACCCAAAATCCATAAATGTGAACTGAAAATTCAGAATCAGAATCCAGAAATCAACCTGATGTCTGTTAAAAAAAACCTCTCTATGGTCACATCCACACTATACATTTAAAGCATATTATTACCACTTGAACAGTCATGACTACCCTCAAAGAATATTGGGAACTGTAGTTTACCCCCATAGAACTACAATTGCCAGCACCCTTAACACTTTCCAGAATTCATTGGGGGGAAGTCACAACTGTAAAAGCGGTATAAGAGTGCTTTAAATGTATGATGGAGTTGTGACCCAGGATAAAGCAATGATACTCCGTGGCGGTATTATTCTGCTGGGTAGTCCAGATATACATAGAGGGCAGAAGTGAGGACAGATTGTTGAAGTGCTGAAGGGAAAGGGGAGCAGACAGCATACTTAGGAGTCTGGATGACAGACGGGGAAAATACCAAATAGTGTGGATCTGTGCACATTGTGTAAACTACACAAACGATCTAAATGTGTTATATATATCTATTCAGTCTGTAGAATTCCAGGTCCTCTATGGTGTTCAACTGACAGCAAGTCTCTCTGTGATATGCAAGAGGTTGAACTTGAATGATCAGAACGATCCATTTTGGATTTAAGGCCTATGAATCATCAGTGGTGAGAATGATTGTTCAGACTTTCTTTCATAGTGGCACTGATAGCACAGTAAAATTTTCTTCACTAGGGTACAAAGTAAGCTTCTCTTTTTGACAGCTGCATTATAAAGTGCCTAATTTGTTTGGATTTGTCCCAGTGAAATAGGAAGTTAAAGCAATGTGTGATTGTTATGGACAAAAAAAATGTTGCTGTGATAAAAATCAAATCAGCCAGTAAAAATGTTGTTCTAAAGCTCCTAAATCTCAGCTTCTGCTTGTCATGCAGTCTCCAAGCAAATGTGCTCTCTTCAAGGTTATAAAAATTAAGTGGCAGTCAGGCAAATACTTTCTCATATGAAAGTCAGAATGTATTGCTGGAGGACTGAATGTTAGCTTGAATCATAGCAGTTTTTTTTCCTCCCAAAAGGCAGTTAATTTCAATAAGCAATTTGCCAGAGATCTCTGCTTTAATCCTTGCCTCCCAAATCTTTCCAAGAAGAATATTGCTGAGACTGTTAATAAGTTTAATAATAGCAACTTGTAAAATCATGCAGCATGCCTGTCTGAATGAGAAAACTAAACTGGAGGAATGAATTTTTAAAGGAAACTTAAACCCCTTCTCTCACAGATTGTCTGCAGTTACTATAAATGTGCTCCATTTAATTAATAAAAAGTTTCTACTTTATTTTTAATCAAAGAACTATTTTGTTCCTAAGGACATAGTTAAAGTCTGACTGCATTTAGAGATGTATGGCAGACTGTAATTAAACAAAAACGAGCAGTTTAACATAAATATGCATAACAGTGGGTAAAAGGTGGCTTGTGTGGGGTTATAGTCTTGGGGCTTCTGCCAGAAAGTTGCTCACCACAGAATCAATTGTAGGCATTAGCAGAATTTAATATAAATACAACACTCTCAGTAATGCAGACTTCTTTTGAAAAGCAATCCATTCCTTATAAACTATAAATGCCCCCCTCCTCCGGGTCTGCATCAATAATTCTTTACGCTACAAGACCCAGAACATATCATGGTCAACTAGGTACAGATGCCATCTCGCCCTAGGGACTATCTAGTGGTGCCAAGGCATTTTGTTGCCTTAGGTGAAGAACAAGTACAGAAGCCAACCAGACTAGAAGCAGAATCTGGTTACAAGATAGTGTCCTTCTAAGGGCAAAAGGCTAGGTCAGAGGGAGCAGGACAGGAAGCATGGCACCCACATTAGATCAGCAGACCACATGTCTTGTTTCTGTTATTCGGGCTGATTATTGGTGTTGTCACCACTCACCATATGCTCAGAGGCACATTACCAAATTCTTCCAAGCCACAGGATGTAGATTTGGACTGTGGAAGACTAACCCAAATTGTGTTTGCATTTTTACAAATGTGTAGGGCAGTACAATACCTCAGAGAGGAGGTCAGGTCTCCTGCTCCCTGGTGCATTCACTATAGCTGCCCAATTTCCCTGCTTTTTAAAATTTGATAGAACTATCTGTTGGCTATAGGTAAATTCTTAAACCTCAGGGGTTTTTTTTTTGCCTATTAGAGAATATACATATTTTTGCAAAGCAATTTCACCTAAAATAATGCATCTTTTAATGTTTTAATGTTTTAATGTTTTCACCAATATATGCATTTTATGGACACTTTACCTGAGTATGTGCATTTTTGTACATATTCCTTGTATTGCAAAATTCAAAGCAGAGTGAATTTCAAAGGATGGCTGTGTTTCAGTTTGCATACTGTTTCAAAACATGCAAATTAGGTAGGTTTGGTTTTAAGTGCAAACTGAACTGAATTTGTCCCCCATCCCAACCAGAAAGGAAAAGCTATGACTACTCTGTTAAAGTAGTTAAAAGGTAACTACGCTGAGGCCCTAAGCCAAGGAAACTCATCCCAAAATTTGAGGTGTGAATATAATATTCCTATGCCTCAGATTTATAGGATCCCACACTATGTGGACTGAGCACACATAGCAGTTGCCACCTGTTTGCAGATACTTTAATTGTATTTAATAAAACTTTGTTGCTATTTCAAACTCCAAAATTTGTTCTCATGTCTCCTTTTTACTGGGGCGTGGCTGTAATAACTTTGTGACATCCAATCTTGTTTGAAGGTCTGGGCTTCCAAATTTTTCTCCCTCTGAACTTCTTGCATTCAGCCATATCTTTGCCCTGCTGGTGAAACAGCACTGGCAGTTTGCATTCCACCATTTTGGAATCGGTAAAGACTATGGCGTATGCACAGTTTGCTTTCACCATAGGGTAAGTCATGCACACTACCCCCCTTTCACATCAAAATGCTATATAAGTTTTCAGCTCAGTCTCTACTGAAATCTTGTGTGAAAATTCTGTATGTGGGAAGCACTTATTCTGAAATTTTATCATCAAGCCATCCAATGAGCTCATCAGCCAATTCAGTCCTCCCTGCCAAAACCAATTTAAAACCCACTCCAGTATCTCTGTCTCCTTCTTTTGAACTCAGGGAAAAAAGCCACAGTACTAGTAATAATACCATACCACCACCAGCCAACTGTTACTGTACAGTGTATTTTGTTTGGATGACTTCCTCAGTCTCATTAATGCTTCTGGGCTGATTTTACATTTGTTGTTTTTCTCCGTTGTTATCCCACATCTTAGTCTACTCTGAACTAGAGTTTCTACCAGTCATTGCTGCTAAGGGAACTTCACCTGACCACCATTTACCTCCATCACCATTGCTGCTGCTGCTCCCCAGTGGCAGAAGGCAAAATGAGATAATCATGAAATTGGCTGACAGTTCATCCAGTTTCACAATTATTTTTGCCATTGATATTATAGTGGGAGAGTCACTGCAGAGGGAAAGGAAGTAGTGCTGTGCACAGCCTCCTCTATCCACCCCGTGGCTCCATTCTTGGGGGAGGAAGCATCAGGCCAGCCCACCCTGAGTTGTCCTAGGGACCACCCCTACACCCCACCCCTACACCCCACCCCAGATCCAGTTCCAAATAAGTTTGGGGACAGGACTAATGTTCAATTGACCCATCCTCTGAACAGCTGGTCAGTGGAGGGGGTGATCCTGTGCTGGTGGTGCTCCACCAATGCTTTCCCAAGGAAAGCGCCTTGCAAACCACCTTTCCTCAACAGCCGAGGGGGTGACTTGGCCTATTGGCTGTTGAGCCCATGGAGTGATTCTGGGGGGTGGGAGGTTTATAAGGGCTTTCCTGCAGGAAAGCACCTTGCAAAACTGCATCACACAGGTTTGATCCCTCAGCTTGTTGGCTGTTGAGCCTATGGAGCAATCCTGTGTGATCCTGTTCCTACAGGAAAGTGCCTTGCAAACCACCACCTCCAGGATAATTCCCTGGACTCAACAGCTGACAAGCCAAAGGAGCAAACCTGTGTGATTCAGGGGTTTTCCTGCAGGAAAGCTTATTGCAAACCTCCACTCCCAGGGTTTCTCCATGGGCTCAACAGCCAATGAGCCAGGGTGCAAATCTATGTGATCCTGTAGGAAAGTGTGTTGCAAACTAGCACCTGCAATGAACTTGTGGGGCATCAGCAGTGCTCAGGCAGGAAGGATAGCTGTGCCTGCCTCTTCTCCTACCCTGATGCCCCACCTCCTGACCTCCCCAGGTCACTCTGGGCCATCCAGTCTGACCTGTAGCAATTTGTGGCTGTCAGAACTCAACTCAGCCAAGGCCTGAATACATCTGAAAGAGCACAATTTGGCTTGGGCCTTGGGTCTCACCTGAATCCAGAGCACAGCCCTAGAGAGAAGGCTTG
Organism: Rhineura floridana; assembly: GCF_030035675.1. NCBI lineage: Eukaryota > Metazoa > Chordata > Lepidosauria > Squamata > Rhineuridae > Rhineura > Rhineura floridana. Next base: position 60,686,930 of record NC_084485.1, read on the forward strand.
CATTTAGACATAGGATGTAGTGTGTGGTGTTACAGCCATGGGTTAGTTTGCTGAAAGAGGTTGTGTGCATGCATACTGTGTCAATGCATCCTGATTCTTTCATTTTTCACAGAGCCATAAGATAAAGCATGCACAAACACACAGCAAGGAATGGCAAAAAGAAAGAAAGAAAAGATTATAAACAATTATCAAAAGCACAAGTTTGAAAACAGCAGCATAAAAATATAACCAAGGATTACAGATTTAATTCCATTATATGTAAGTAGCAGTGTTTTTAGCCAGTACCTAAAAACCATGAAAGAGGGATTTTGGTGAATAGACGGGAAGAAGCAAGTTCCACAAACAAAAAGACTTTGTTCTTCATTGCTGGCCATCTCACTTCAAGAGTAGAGGGCACTCTGAAGAAGCTATCCCCTCTGAAGATCTTAATAGCTGCAACAAATTTATATGGATGGAGAAGCTCCTTCATGTATCCAGCCTCTATGCACCTGAAGCAGATTTATTCTGTGATTTGATCACGCTTTCATGGACATCTTATGTAAACAATGTGCTTGGATTCCGCTTGGGATCTTTGATTTTTATTGTGCTGCCTATATACACAAATGTAAGCTTTTACTTGATGATAGTTGGGTGGATCCATTTTTATTTACTAGAGGCAGTTTTTACCATCCTGACATTTTGTGACTGCCACCAGCAGCCGTTTTGTGACGGCGCCCATAGTATTTTCTCAAACTTCCAAATATGCCATGTTCTAAGCTATTTAGGCTGAAGCAAGAGCAGACTCTTGTTCCATAATTGATTGTAGAAATTCTCCACGAAAAGCCCAACAATAACTGGAATGGAATGAGGGAGAATACATGAATTCTTTCCACCTCTACATAATTACATATCATGTAAAAAGTACAACTGCTGCCTCTATCATTTCATTTCATGATTCTGTTGCCAACAAAAGTTGTTCAGACTGAGATCTAAAAACTAGTTCAATCAATGAAAATTTTTATAAGATTAAACTGGCTCAAATCCTAAACACTCTGGCTTCACTAGTTTGTCAACTGGCCTGTAAGTTATCTAGCAATAATAATTGGGAGGCCCAGAGATGCAAGTGCTAATGCTGCATTGCTACATAAATATTCAATGAGGAAAGTAATGAAATTGTAGGACTTACAAAGAATTAAAATCTCTGTCACTATCTTACCTCCTGGCACTTCACCTTCAATAATAGATGATCTCCCCTTCCAAATAACTTATTTTAAAATTAAATCCTTGTAAGTTTCCTTCTGTCCCCGAGTGAAAGAACTTTCTTTCTGAAGCTAGTTATAAAGTGAACCAAAATATCCATCATCCTCAATAGCAGGTTGGAATAACTTTAAGTACATAATTCAGGTCAAGCTCACTCCTATGTAAATGGCCCAATATAATGCAAATACCTACTGGGAAAAAACTCTTTTGAAAACTTTGGTGAGCTCCTACAACTCCTGCTCCACAAGCCATAGCAAAATCTTATCAGCTCCAACTGGTTCACTGACTGAGATGGAAAGAGGAAAAATTAAATGATTGTTTTGTGCTCCATACTTCGTTGAATGACAGGAAGTGCTACAGCATCCTTTTAAAAAGTCTGTTTCCTTGTGAGTAGGGGGAGACTTATGATGCATTTATCATAACTTTTCATTTTCAAACACAGAAGTAAACTGAGAGGAGCATATCTGCACACAGCACTCTTTCCTAAGCAACATTAATCCAGCACCCCAGTATTCTATCAAATTGGTCCTAATAATTTAACCTCTTAGGGCACAATCCAATCTGCATTTATGCTGTGCTGAGTGGAGTTGGATGTGACAGATCTCCAGCTGAGCCAGCTGGGTCCCAGCTCAGCCAGGCTATGCTGGCAAAAGTCCCACAGCCTGGCTCAGCCAGACCAGCCTGGTTCAGACAGACCAGCCTTGCTCAGCCAGGGCTTAGCCAGCTCAGCTGAGACCAGCATGAGTGAAGCCGGAATAAGCCACCGTAAGTCTTGAAAAAGGGGCATTCTGGGGGCATGTCAGGAAAGGGGCTGAGGCGGTGGGAATTAGGCCATATCCAACATGTTTAGAGCACTCCTGCAGGTCCCAAATCAGGCAAAAGTTATACTGGGAAAAAGATTGGTCAAAGAAAATGAATACAATAGAAGACAATGGAGAGGGCTTACTCCCTGGTAGGGGTATTTGGGAGAGCAAGCTTTTACTTTCTGGTCCCTGTCTGCAGCTCCCAGCTGAGCCAGCATTCAGCCAACCTAGAGACTCCTGAATGAATGCGGCAGAACTTTATACGAGCTTCTCTTGAGCCGATACCACTTATGCCGGTTTTTCCTGAGTTGGATTGCTCTGTTAGTCTCCATTCTTTTCCTACATAGCAAGCGCCAAACTATTTCTTTCATTATTATTTTTTTCACCCACTTTGGGACAGCAAAAGTAGGCAGAGTGATGAAATTGAACAGAGGGACCAGAATTCAAATCTCTGCTCAGCCAATGAAGATCCGTGAGTGGCCTTTCACTGTTTGCTGACTCTCAGTCTCACCAGCAAACCAGGTTATTGGGAGAATAAAAGCAGGATAGCCCCAAGTCTCTCTCTCTAGAGGAAGGGCACGATACAACATTTGAGACACAATTTTCACTGGCTTGGAATAGCGACAGGGAGTTAAAGAACATTAATCAGAACTTTTTGTCCAGATTACAATGCAGGGGCTATTAAAAAAAAACTTGGAAAAGGAGAGGGAAGTCCATGATGCTATATTGCGTGTAATTTCCCAATGTGTCCATCTTTTAGAAGGACATATAACTATAGGATACAGGTAGGCAGAAGGAGGAGGCAGGCAAATTGCTATGGCAGCTGGCTCAGGCCCTCTCCTGTTTCAAAACTTCCTGTGGGCTCCTGCCACTGGGGATCCCACCAATGGCATTTCTGCCTGCCCACTTATTTAGTGAGCAGAATGGGGAGTTCTGTACCAGCAAAGTGATCACTCTGCAGGTGGAGGCCAGCAGGATTAGATGGAGGGCCACCTCCACCTTGGGATGGAAGGATTTATCAATTTTGATTGTTTTTCATTTTTCAAAATTTAAATACAGTTCTCTATATTTCTGCAGCAATTTGCAATTTTTTTTAAAAAAAATCCTCATGAAAATTTGTCAGCATTTTAGTATGTTTCTCCTAATAAACATATTTTTATGCAGATTTGACTAATGTATGCATTTTTGCAGTTTCTCTAGATATGATGCACTTTTGTATGTTATTTTCAATGATATATCCACTTTCATGCACTTTCCCCCCAAATATATGCAATTTTGTAAACATTGTTGGGTTAGGTAACTATATGACAAAATTCAGATAAGTGCGAATTTTGAAGGATGACTGAATTTCAGTTCTGATATCATATTGGAAAGTGCAAATTTATAAAGTTAGTTTGAAATGCAAACTAAAACGAGTTTTTCTTCCATCCCTACCTCCACCTGATTCAGTGTTTATCCCCAGCCCATTGCAAAGGGCACTTGGATTGCAGTGGCTATTTGTAAAGAGCTGCAGGACTCTTTCTTATTTTGAGTTCTCATGATTTCACTGTCCTTTTAACTGTTTAGGTATATTTTAGATTAGATGAAATACCAATCAAATGAAATTATATATCTACATATTTCTAATCTGACCCCCTTTGGTATCCCTCCCATGGCAATCTCTAAAGACAATTTTATGCTTTGAGAACCTGAATTATTTTGATTTTTTAAGTGAGTCCCAAACTGTCCATCTCACTCTTATCTTTTCTTGATGTCTTTCACAGGGTTTAGCCCAACAATGAATGTTTGAATCTCATTACCACCAAATGTGAAATTCAAATAAGGACAAAACAGGAAAAGTATGTCTATAAATATTTGAGTGAGGAGTAAATCCCCCGCCTTTCACCCATTTAGGTATGCAAGGAATGGTGATTTACAAAGAGGTCAGCATTTTAGAGCTGACAGTTTAAAACATAATCTTTAAAGCGTATATGTTCAAATAAATTCAAAATAGACTGCAAACCTGATAAAGGCTAGGCAATCTCTTTCAAGCCATTCTTCTAATTCTGCTTTTTTCTTATCTCAATGCATTGTATTGCTTTCTGCCCATTGAGTCAATTTCAATTCAACTCTTGGATGAATCCTGGTAATTACCTGGCCCAGTCTAATTCCCTGAGGTCTAAAAATGCAAAGCAATTCTTTGCAAGACAGAGATTACTTTTTTACTCTGTGCTTTAACCAAAATAAAGAAATGCACTGCAATAATGCAGTAGGCAGTAATTCCATGCAGGTCCTTTCCAGATTATAATTATTTATTTCACGTAAAAATATGCACCAAACAATAGAAGGTGATGAGCTAGGATGTTCTTGTTTTTCACTTGCATTATGTTTTCATTTCATCCAGATTTCATTATTGTCCACACACTCCACCTGAAAAGTGGAATGTCCTCCTCAAAGAGGCTCGCTTGCTGCCTCTGTTATATTTATTTCGTTTATTTTCAACTCCCCCCCAAAACAATTAATTGATCTTTTGAAATAATTAGATTACAACAAAGAAAAGCAAAATAAAGTAACTTAATACACAGAGATTGGAAAATGAAATGGACTGCCTTCCAGTCGGTCCCAAATTATGGCTACCCTATGAATAGGGTTTTCATGGTAAGCAGTATTCAGAGGGGGTTTACCATTGCCTCCCTCTGAGGCTAGTCCTCCCCTGCTGGCTAGGGGCTGCTCAGCTTGTCACAGCTGCACAAGCCAGCCCCTTCCTTGTCCGCAACTGCCAGCTGGGGGGCAACTGGGCTCCTTGGGACTATGCAGCTTGCCCACGGCTGCACAGGTGGCAGGGCACGTAACCCCTGAGCCACTCACTGTGGGGGTGATCTTTACTTGGCCCTTGACACCCAGGAGACACTAGCCAGCAGGGAAGGACCAGCCTCAGAGGTAGGCAATGGTAACGCCCCTCTGAATACCGCTTACCATGAAATCCCTATTCATAGGGTCGCCATAAGTCGGGATCGACTTGAAGGCAGTCCATTTCCATTTTCACATGGAGAACTTTACCACTCTAGGACTCCTAATGATATTGTTTTATCTATATTAGTATCAGAGCTTTGAAGGTTACTTTTAAAAAGTAATAAATTACAGTTACAGTTACATGGCCCAAAAAAGTAGTAATTACCTTTACAATTACAATTGCTCTGAAAGTAACTTGATTACATTACTTTTCTTCCAAAGTAATCACTACAATTACATTTGTTACTTTTTTAAAAAAAAGCCTACAAGGTGCTGGCCTTGGCTGCTGCACCTCTAAGTAGCCTAAAACAACATTAAAAATAAACAACATACAGAGTAGAATAATTATTTTTATTCATAAGATAGCAATGGTGGGCTCTCTGCTGGTAAGGGTGGTGGAGAAGGAGGCTGAGGCCACTACTCAGATCTTGCAACCTCACTCAGCCAGCCAGCATAATCTCTCTCACTTAACCACCTCCCAGACCCCGCCCTGACACCAACTAAGGGACACTCACTTTCACCTGCACAGTTCTTTATCTCCATTCTGCTGCTGCCTCCTTCTCCTCCTTTATCCATGTTCTTGACCTCTGGATCCTTTTTCCCTCCACTCCATTCTTCATCACCACTATCCATTTTTTAAAAATAATTGTTTTCTCCACTCCACCCAGTCTCACTCTTTGCCTCCTCCCTCGTCGCCTCCTACCCATCAACAGAGCATGAGGAAAGAGCGACACTGCACAGAAGCCCAGGTTGAGGCACATGATTTTCATCCACAAATCAGAGGAGCAGAAGACTTTCCCTGCTGCCCCCCCAGTAATGCCCAAAAGTAATTCTGGAAACGTTACAATTACTCCACAAAGGTAGTAAAATTACTTCTATTACAATCAAAATGTAAAGGAATTACCCACTCGTTACTCAAAAAAGTAATGAATTACAAGTAATTCGTTACTTGTAACTAGTTACTTCCAAGCTGTGATTAGTATGTTAACAATATTTACACACCACCTTTTATACATGCATATATATATAAAATCTGAAGATAGTTTACAACAAAATCCATTAATAAGTATAATAGCAACAATAAAATAAACTGAGCAGCATTAACAGGAGGCACAAAATTTGTTTTTGTGTTTAGGAGGACTCTTAATAAGGACAGACATGGGTGATGCCACCCCAGTTTCAATGATCATGGGTAGAGGGAGGTATAGCCTTGGGGAGGTGATAAGTTACCATAGAAGACGAAGGCAAGGCTATCTACGATTTGTTCCTCACTCCCATTCCTCACATGGACAGGTTCCTCATTGTTTATCTGCTGTGCCCGCTGACCTGCGTGTGTTGTTTAATGCCAGATCAGTACACAATAAGACCACAGTCATCCATGATTTGATCATGGATGAGGGTGCTGATTTGGTGTGTATTACCAAGACCTGGGTGGGTGAGCTGGTAGGAGTTGATGTGAGTTGGTGCAATGCCAGCACATGCTGCAGGGATGGAGGGTTTTTTTTTGCTGTGGTCTACACAACTTCCATCTCTGTCACCAGGAAACCACTCTGTCTTGGAGCTGGCTATGAGGGCCTGCACCTGGTGTTGGGCCAATGAGACTGTAAACTAGGGTTGCTGCTGGTGTACTGTCCACCCTGCTGCCCAGCAGCTTCTCTGACTGAGCTGGTGGAGATCAACTTAGCTGTAGTATTGGAGGAGCCCAATAGTCCTGGGTGATTTGAATACCCTTGCTGAGGCTGCCTCTGGTGTTCCGGTTCAGGACTTCATGGCCTCCATGATGACCATGTCTCAAGTTGTCACCAGTCTGACAGATAGGGCAGGGCACACCCTTGACTTGGTTTTTGCTTCAGATGGAGGAAGGGGTGTTCTGGAGATAGGGGAGTGGATGTCACCCCATTGTCATGGTCAGACCACTTCCTGGTGAAGTTTAGACTTACAGCTGCAATCCAGTTTCAGTTGATGCGGCCTGATGATGAGGACAAGATGCTTGTGACGATGCAGGCAGCAATGTGTCCTCTCGACCTTTGTCTTTCTTGGCTTATTGAAGTTTGCTGAGGGGGTATAAATGAATGGATCCAGGGTGTAGTCAATACATCATTGCAGGAGGGAGTGATTCCAGCCACCCTGAAAGAGGCAGTGATCTGACCACTTCTGAAAAAGCCCACTGTGGATCCATTGGTTTGTGACAGCTATTGCCTGGTCACAAATACCCCCTTTTTAGGGAAGGTGATTGAGAGGGTTGCAAGTAATTGCAAGTACTCTTGGATGAAACAAATTATCTTGACCCATTCCAATCTAGGTTCAGGCCTGGTTATGGGACTGAGTCAGCCTTGGTCACCCTGACAGATGGCCTTTATTAGAAGAAGGACAGGGTGTGTGTTATTCTTACTTGATCTCTCAGCAACTTTTGATACCATTGACCATGGTATCCCTCTGGGCCGACTTGGTAAGATGGGTATTGGAGGCACTGTTTTACAGCAGTTCTGATCCTCATTTTCAGAGAATAGCATTAGGTGATTGTCTTTTGGCCCCCTGGCAATTGTGCTGTGGGGTGCCGCAGGGTACCATCTTGTCCCTCATGCTGTTTAACACCTATATGGGCTGAGGTGTCAGCAGTACGCTGATGATGCCCAGCTCTATTTCTCTGTAACATCTGAACAGGGAGAGGCCATGAAAGCCCTGGACCAGTGCCTGGACTTGGTGGTGGGCTGGATGACAGCCATTAAACTGAGTCTGAATCCTAGCAAGATGGAGGCGCTGTGGGTTAGTTCAGATAATTGGTCAGTTACCTGCTTTGGATGGAGTCATATTCCCTCTGAAAGAACGGGTTCATAGTCTGGGGATGCTCCTGGATCCCTCTTTGTCGCTAGAGGCCCAGGTGACCTCAGTGGCTAAGTGTGCTTTTTACTAGCTTCAGCAAGTAAGACAGCTGTGGCCATTTCTGGACTGGGAGAGCCTGACCACTGTTGTCCATGCACTGGTAACCTCCAGGCTGGATTATTGTAATGTGCTGTATGTGGGTGTGCCTTTGAAATTGGTCCAGAAGTTGCAGCTGGTGCAAAATAAGGCAGTGTGTGACTGGGATTCACCAACATGTCATCCCACTGCTGAAAGAATTGCACTGGCAATCAACTACCTGACTAAGTTTTTTTAAAAATATATTATTATTATTATTATTATTATTATTATTATTATTATTATTATTATTATTATTATTATTATTATTATTATTATTGCACTGGCTGCCTGTGTTTCCGAGCTCGATTCAAGGTGCTGATTTTGACCTATAAAGCCTTACACGGCTTGGGACCACAATACCTGATGGAACGCCTCTCCCAATACAAACCCACCCGTACACTACGTTCAAGATCGAAGGCCCTCCTCCGGGTGCCTACTCCAAGGGAAGCAAGGAGGATGGCAACAAGGGAGAGGGTCTTCTCAGTGGTGGCCCCCAAATTATGGAATGATCTCCCTGACGAGGTGTGCCTGGCGCCAACACTGTTATCTTTTCGGTGCCAGGTCAAGACTTTCCTCTTCTCCTAGGCATTTTAGCATGTGTTTAATTTTTAAATTGTGTTTTAAATTGTTTTTATAAGATCTCTTTTAAATTGTATTTGTTTTAATGTTTTTAGTTACTGTAAACCGCCCAGAGAGCTTTGGCTATGGGGCGGTATACAAGTATAATAAAATAAATAAATAGACAAATATTTATTATATTTATATCCCACTCTTTCTCCCAGTAGGAGCCCAGGGCGGCAAGTTCAAGGTATACAAGCTCTATACAGCTTGGGACCAGTATACCTGAAAGATCATCTTACCCCTTATATAGCCAGTGAATCACTGCGCTCTGCAGGTGAGGGCCTCCTACAGATACCATTGTATCAGGAGATCTGTTCCACACAACATAGGAACTGGACCTTTAATGTAGTGGCACCTATCCTTTGGTATTCCCTCCCCTTAAATATCAGACAGGCACCATATCTGTTATCTTTTTGGTGCTTACTAAAGACCTTCCTCTTTTAACAAGTCTTTTAAATAGAGACCTTTATCCCAGTCTGCATCTGTGTTGGAATTGCTTTTTAAGATGTTTTTAAAGATGTTTTGTTTTAATATGTTTTTAAACACGTTGTGTTTTAATGTGTTTTTAATTATGATTTGTTTTAATGTATTTTAAAGTCTGGTTTCAAGATGTTTTAGAGTGTTTTTAGTGTTATTGTTTTGCTGCCCTGGGCTCCTACTGGGATGAAGGGTGGGATATTTATAATGAATAAATAATAAATAAATAATATTTAATTTAATAGAGGGGGTGTTGTTTTTCGGTCTTGCATATGGACTCTCACTCACAACGGTCTTTGTGCAAGGGTGGGAAGACTCACATCACGAGTTTCCATCTGAAGGCGCACTTTTTGGACTATACAGATGAGAAGCCTTATTGTAACTGAGTTAGTCTCTATGTTATTGTTTAGCTTTCTTGCTTAGTGTTTGGTGTTTTTGATGTTTTATATGTTTTTTGCTTTGTACGTCGCTCAGAGTGGCTGGGTAGCCAGCCAGATGAGTGACTAAGAAATTGAATAAATAAATAAATAAATAAATAATAAATAATAACAACAATAATAAAATTTTACTAAAATATTATAACAAATAAGTGGCATTGGTAGCCAGCAAAGGCCTTAGTAAATGGTAAGTTTACCTTAGCAGTTTGGGAGCTGCTGGCAATGAAGTTATTTTCCACCTCAGTGGGTGATTACCCGGGGAAACTATTGAACCAAACAGTCAAATAAAATGACCAAATGACTGAACAGGACGTACTGAAACAGAAATTCTGATTGGCTGACTCTATAATGTGGTCTAGTCATGTGACCTGGCTCCTGAATCGGAACATTGAATAGCCTTCAAAGGATTCAAAAGTGGGAATATTATTTATGATGCAAGAAAACTCTTTTTCATTCACTTAAACTCAGGTACTATGAGAGACTCAATAAATGAGATCCTTCCACAGGTCTGCCTTCTAAATCTCTCTAACCTGAACTGGCTTTTTTCCACATACAGTCAGCACCTTGAAAATATACCACTGGACTGCTTCATGCATGCAGTTAAAGAAGAATAGAAAAGGCCTCCAATCCAATGCTATAAGTCGTTTGGCTGCTGTGAGGCTTCATTTATCTTTGCTGAAAGAAATTTCAATATTTTATGAAAAAGGTTTGAATAGAAGGAAAGTCTTCTGGCAAACACCAGCATAATTTAGCTATGATTTAACAGCTCCTTTCACTGACTTGTTAAATTACACCACTCCGTCATTTACCCTATGGGCCTTCCCGCATCCCATCATACTCATCCCATTACTTATTAACTCCCAAACAATGTGTGGAAGAGGCAGAAATAGACAATGCAAATCTTTCTGAGGGGTTATTTAATAACCCCATGGAGCCTGAAGCAACATAGGATAGAGTGTAGGCATTTTGATTCCCAGTCTCTGTCTGTCTGTCTTTTTCTTTGTCTAGAATATGAAGCAAGCATCTGTTTTCTGAACTGAAGTATTCTGGATGCAATACTGTATAGCAGGTAGGATTTTGCCAGTCACAAGATGTTCCTTACCATATCTGTAAATCACAAATACCCATTAATTTCACAGCACAACCAATGCCATGTTTGGTCATTTAGTCGCCTAATATGGTATATCTTCAACGGCCCCTCCAGACTTTTTTCCTAATTGTGCAATCATGATGATTTGTGCTCACAATGATATTGGGGTGGTCACATGCAATCCCACTTTCAATACTGTTTGCTCATGCAAAAGCTTCAGAGTGGACATACTGCCTTTTCAATCAGTGCATTTCCCATACTACCTGCTAAAATCCTATAATTTTCATGCCTCAAATGTTCCAGTTTTTTTCCTTTCCTTCATCCTGCTTTTGTTGTGCATAGCTTGAGTGCCTCTCCAGATGATAATAACGTGGTATCATTCAGGAAGCATCACAGAAAAACTAATAAATTGACCAGCAATACATGTAGCAGAATACACCTGTATGAAAACACCAGTCTGGAGGTGCCCTAAGTATTTTATGCAAGAAGGAAAGCAAATGTAGATCAGTATTGGCTACTGATGGAGTATGTCAGTATATGTTAAATTTTAAACCCCCACCCACATAACAAGGGAAGGCTGGTACTTTGCACATTGTTTCCTCTGAGAATCAAAAGCAACTGCTTAGGGATGAGCATCTTTTTTTGTGTTTCATAAAATCTGTACTGTATGTTTTAATGATTCCATCACATATTTATCTCTAAGCCTATGAGAGCTTCAAATGAAAACTGTGGCTTTCTTGGCTCTAACTAGCTCCTTGGGGTAGCCTGCAATAAAGATTCTTCGGGGCGCCCACAACATAAGAATTGCTAAATCCGATCAGACAGTATAGGTCTATTGCATGAATAGTGTCAACACCTAAGGCTATTTCCACGCTACAGGTGAAATGAGTTTGAGGAAAAAGTAATGAAGGCTGAGATCCTACGTACATGTATGTGGGAATAAGTCTTATTGAAGTGAACCTCCATTCCACATTCTCCCCTTTGGTGAAGAAGAAAGTGCTTGGAACATATCAAGATAGGAACGTTCAGCCTTAATACAGATAGACAGCTAGCTGAGGGTTGGCACTGACAGCACAAAGCTTTACCACTGAAAGGGGTTTAGCAAGTTTTAAGTGTTTCAACCTTTGCATTAATTCTCAAAATTTATGTGAGCCTGCCCTAATAGACAGACCATCTCTAGACGTGTAAGGCTTTGTCTCCAGTGCCAATCAAGTGGGCATCCATTATGAGAGTTTTTTGTAATTTTTTTAATGAATGTAACTCAATTCTCTGCTTACAATTACCTTGGGGAGTCCAGTTAATAGAAGGCATGGAATGAGGTTTCCTTGAACAACAAAGGAATACATAGTTTGCTATATGAGTAGCAGCATTAGTCACACCTTCAAATTATTGCTTTGATTCATATCTTTATGAACAAGGGATGGGCCATCCTCCTGGAAGAAAAATTATGACACCTTCCCTCCTGAAGCTCTGCCTGTTTTTCTTTGAAAAAAAAAAACTTTTCATGTTGCTGAAATGCTCAAAGGAATTATATGTTTCATTTTTCCACTGCAAGTTAAACTGACACTATTTCACCAGATGTATTGCATCACTTTGGGTGAGGTGGAGGTGGGTGGCAGGTGACACAACCACTAGCTTTAACTAGTATCCAATGGTTGCCAAACTAGGATGAAAACAGATGACCCATTGTAACATAACTGCTGTTCTGCATCTCCTTCTGTGGCTTCCTTGCGCCATTTAATTGATGTCACATTTAATTGTTTCAAATTCCATCCTCACAGGAGTGCTAAAAAGTAACATTTCAAAGGTATATTGAAAGGCTGGAACACTGGGCTGAAAACAACAGAATTAAATGTAATAGGGATACTTCTGCATCTAGGAAAAAGAAACCAAATGTACAGTTATAGCAATGAGAATACTTGGCTCAGCAATACTACATGCAAGAAAGATCTTGGAATTGTTGTTGATCACAAGCTGGATGTGAACCAACAGTACAATGTGGCAGCAAAAAAGGCAAATGCTATTTTAGGCTGCATTAACAGAAGTATAGTTTCCAAATCACATTAAGTACTATTTCCCCTCTATTCAGTATTGGTTGGGCCTCATCTTGAGTACTGTGTCCAGTTCTGGACACCGCACTTTAAGAAGGATGCAGACAAACTGGAACACGTTCAGAGGAGGGCCATGAGGATGATCAGGGGACTGGAAACAAGCCCTATGAGGAGAAAACAAAAGAACTGGGCATGTTTAGCCTTGAGAAGAGAAGATTGAGGGGAGATATGACAACACTCTTCAAGTACTTTGAAGGGTGCCACACAAAGGTGGGCCAGGATCTCGTTTTGATTGTCTCAGAGTGCAGGACAAGCAATAATGGCCTCAAGTTACAAGAAGCCAGATTTCAACTGAACATCAGGAAAAAACTGTTAGAGCAGTATGACAATGGAACCAATTACCTACTGAGGTGGTGGGCTTTCCAACACTAGAGGCATTCAAGAGGCAGCTGGATAGCCACCTCTTGGATATTCTTTAACTTAGATTCCGGCATTGAGCAGGAGGTTGGACTCTACTATTCTATGATTCTACTTAAGAAATTTTAAAATACACAAACTGGTCTACATGTCTACATGTTACATTCACTGTGGGGTTCATCATCAATGTGTCATTTTTTTCAGTCCTCAGCCCCATGTGTAATGGGCCCCACTGCATGCACCAACCCTACCAGTAGAAATCCTACCACCAGGGTGAGAAATTCAATTCAGCTTGCATTTAAAAGCAAGCCTACCTAATCTGCACATTCTGAAACAATATACACACCAAAACACAGCATCCTTCAAAATTCAGACTTCTTCAAATTTTGCAGTGCAGTTCTCCAGCCAAATAATGTGTACAAAAATGAATACACTTGGGTAATGTGTCCATAAAAATGCATATGTTGGTGAAAAATAACAAAAAAGTACATTGATTTGCAAAAAATGTGTATGTATTGCAAAATTGCATCCAAGTGTGTATATTAGGAGAAATTCAAAGTAAAATGCTGATAGATTTTCATGAGGACTTCTCTTTTTTTTAGGGCAAACTGATATGGAAATGTAGAGAACTGAAATTTGGAGTGGATTTAGATCAAGGAGCTAAACTTTAGGGATTTTTGCCACCACCCTACATAGGGGCTCCTTAGTTGGTAAGGTTAGGGAGGCCCAGAGCTGTTGGGGAAATTAATCTGGAAACTGAGAAACTGCCAGCTGACTTCCCAGTCCACATGTGGAGATCCCATGGACTGTACACAATTTACGCAGGCCTTCCTTGTGGTTCACTGTGAGGTGAACAGCTCCCTGCTGCTGCTGGGCACCTCTGGGAGGAACTGCAGGATACGAATTTAATAAATAAACAAATAAAATAAACTTACTGCCCCTACCCTGGAATTTACACTCCCTTCAGCCCCTTCCTTTCCAATGCACTCAAACTCCTTCAGACCACCAAACAGTTGGAGCACTGAGATCCCATCATGCACCTCTCCGCTGCCCAGCTGATTAGGGACATCAAGAGCTGGGGAGCCTGCCAGATTTCCCCTGTATTCAAATGCTGGTGTGAGACTCATGCCAAACTTGACCAAACACACAACAGGACATTTATAAGCTTATGTAGTGCTGATGGTGGCAAAGAAATAATTCTTTGTCACCATTGCATCAGCAGAGTTGCATCCAGTTGAGCTGTCCAAAGTAATGATTGGACTTTTGTGCCTAAGGGAGGATCTGCTGGATCCTTGCTGGAACTTGATGTTATTATGATTTTGCCCCCCTTTTTTCGCTAGTAAAGTTCCTTAGATCTTGTCTGACTTGCTTGCAACAATTGCAACATAGTCTTGCCCAGGGGTGTCAGAAGCAACTGCTTGTTGCAGTTTGCTTGGATCAGTACAGCTTTCTTTCCCTTGGGAACATTGACAGTACTTGGACTTGGTGAAGGCCAATACTGGCTTAGATCTGGCCCCATTTCAGCTGGTTAAGACCAGTTGAATGGAGTTGAGAAGCCTGATAATGAGATATTTAAGAAAGGGGAGGGTTCCTCCTTTATTAAAGGAGATGCTTATCCATCAACTTTTGGGGGAAAATAGGGATGATTTATGAGCTTTAGGCTCATTTCAAATATTGCCTTTTTAGGAAAGGTAATTGAAAGTGTAGTCACAGGGCAAAAGCAACATATTTGGATAGTACGTCCCGCCTGAACCCATTGGGATTATGACCTGATTATGGGACTAAGACAGCTGGGATGATATGATATGATACTAAAGTAGCCTTTCCCCATTTGATGCCCTCCAGGTGTTTTGGGCTACAACTTCCACATTCCCTGATCATTGGCCTTGCTGGCTGGTAGTAGACTGATGGAAATCCACTGGAGGGCACTGGATGGGGAACCCTGGACTAGAGGTAGAGGGAATATTTTTCTCTTGATAACTTTGGACTTTTAATAGGATAATACAGTAGATCAGATGTTCTATAACTCAGCTTGGACAGCTAGTGAAGATGTTGAATTTCATTCTTGGTTCTGTTTCTTGAAGTGCATTGAATATATAACCACTGGTGATGCAAGCTTGGTCCTCTAGTGCAGGGGTGAGGAATCTTTGGCCCTCAAGAAGTTGCTGAACTACATCATTTCTGGTCATTGGCTATGCTTGCAGGGGAGGTGTAGTTCAGCAACATCTGGAGAGCCAAAGATTCCCCACAAGAGATGTGTTGTTCAACAAGGTTAGGTTTTATCTCCTACAGCATCTGTATGAACCTGCTCAGAGAGATTATTCAGAACTTTGTTTTAATGCATCCGCCTCGTGTGTCATTAACCAAGCATCCTAGAACAGCTGTTTTGGTTCTAAACAAGTACCTGGAAGCTGTGGTTAAGTGGATGCAGATAAATAGGCTGTACCTGAATCAAGACCAGATTGCAATAATGTTAGTAATTAAAAAAAATATATATAAGAACAAACAACAGAGCAATATTTCAGCATGGGTCCAGGAGCTAATCGACAGCTAGTGTGGTTGCCACAAAATATGTTTCTTTTTATTTATTAATTTCAAATATTTGTATGCCACTTTTCACAAGAAAGTTCAAACAGGTTAAATATATTCCTGTCTCCCAACAGATGACAGTATAACAAATCTTGTGTTTTATTGTTATTGGTTATCTTTTATTGTCCATTAGCTGGAAGCCACCTCAAGCCTTGGAAAGGCAAAATAATAACCACTGAAAAATTACAGCTGCCAAGTAGATAATTTATTATGGCTGTGCTGTTTTTAGTGTCATACAAGTTACATGCAATCTAGCTCTCAGACCACATCTATAGCAGAGTTGAGAATATGGAAGGGCAGGAGCAGGACTTGCAATATTGGTCCATGAGACCTTGACTGTATTCTCATTGATGTTAGTGTTCAACTTTGTTTACATTTTGTAAATTGCCCTGTGTGGAGTGGCCCGAAGGACCCTGGAGACATCTGACCCGACATATCCATACCTACATCCAATACACACTGGCACTGATGACACATTTCTCCCTGGCTGTACTCTTGCATATTACTGTCAGGACATAACACTAGTATCTATAGATCAGGGGCCACCAGCATGGTGCCCTCCAGATGTTGTCAAACTACAACTCCCATCACCCCCAACCAGCATAGCCAATGGTTTCCAGCATAGCCAATGGTCAGGGATGATGGGAGTTGTAGTGCAACAACATCTGAAGAGTACAGTGTTAACTACTCCTGCTTTAGATAATCTAGGTCAAACATTATTTTATCCACATGGTATGACTGGGGATACTCCATGCAGAGTAGTTTGCAAATATCTGAATGATCTGTACATCTCTGTTAGGTACAAGTTGCTTTAGATCCTGGAAAGCAATCAGAATGATGACCAAGCTAAATGTGATGGCTATAGACCCTTGTATTTGGTCTTTTCCATCCAGTCTTAGTCTGCAGTAGCCTTTTGTATGTTATCATCTCAGGGCCTTTTCACTTCCTTTTTTTCCCAAACAAAAGAAAATTGTTGGACATGCCTCCTGTATTTCCTTTTATCTTGAAAATCAGTCACACTGCTCAGAGATTTCTCATTTTTGTTGAAGCATTGAAGCCTCTGGCCTCTTCCCTGCTAGTAGTATTGGGATTTAACTGTTTTATGTCTGTTTGATCTTGTCTGCTATATTTACAACATCACTTACTATAATCAAATGTGAACATTTGCAAATACTCTCTTTTCCCCTTCCTTGTTGATTTACATTGCATGTGCCTGTAGGCTTAGGAGGAGCTTAGAGTAAGCAAGCTCTTACTCATGCCTTCAGCCTTGACTCAAGCAGTTGGATACAACTATGGAAGCAGGATTATTCACACAACTAGGAGTATTTTTTTAAAAAAAGTGGGCCTCAACTTGTTCTCCAGGATTTTGCTTCAGTTTCCAAAGATCTAGATTTTATTAATCCCCAAAGGGTATAGCTTAGGCCTGATTGTTACAAACTTTCACCTGAAAATTTTTTTTCCTTGAAAAGAAAGAAAGAAAAGACTGTATAAAAAGATTGACTTCACAGAAAAATGCAAATCCTGAC
The DNA here is from genome assembly GCF_030035675.1 of Rhineura floridana. Classification (NCBI taxonomy): domain Eukaryota; kingdom Metazoa; phylum Chordata; class Lepidosauria; order Squamata; family Rhineuridae; genus Rhineura; species Rhineura floridana. The sequence goes on from NC_084485.1 coordinate 60,704,132, forward strand.
AAAATTCTCTCTAATGTACTGCTACAATATTTGGCCTTTAGGCAGCCAACATTTTTTCAAACCACATCTTCTCAGTTCACACAATGGTATCTATAACAGTCCCTTTCCCCACAATCTCCATTTTATAAACTGGGGAATCAGGAAGAGGATGGATGGATGGATGGATTGCTCACAGGGTCATACTGCATTCATTCATATGAGTGGAGGAATAATCCGATCATTCTGTGCATTGGTCATAAAGTTGCCATGTCTTTGGTTTTTACCCGGGGACTCCAGATTTTTTGGGTCCTCTCCGGGTCTCCAGGTGAGTCACCTTAATCTCAGGACTCTTAGCTTTCATTAAAAAAAGTTTCTAGGTGGTCTGGTTCAAAAGATATAAACCAAAATGTCAACCCCCCCAAAAAACCTCCATTAGTACTGGCTACTCTAATCCTTGCCCTTTCAGGTTTTTAACCAATAAGTGAAGCCAGAGTTGTGATTGACAAGATTAGTTGACCCCCCCCTCAGGCAATACCTAAACCCCATTTCAAGTTATGAAAACAGTTTCCTTTTCCTGCTTGTCTCACATCAGGAATTCAGTAAATACTGTACACAGCTTTCAGCAGCATGAATAATACATTCTCTGTAAAGGATTGGGACTTGCTTCTGAGTAAACATGCATAGGATTGCACTATGACAGAAGATCACCACAGGATCATGGTGGGCATACACAATAAACAATTCTAGTTATAATTATAATAAAAGTGTGCATGCAAGTTTTTTAAATTACTTGCAAAAATGGCATATTATACATTTTATCTTTCAAATAATTTTTGAACAGAAGTTTTAAAAAGTGTACATTTTGCAGTATTATACTTTTCTAACTAAGGAGTCAAACAAGTTTAAATGTTACTGGACTATTAAAGATGGCAATTTATTTGTCTTATTCATAACCTGTTTTGAAAACCTTCACAATATGAAGCCTTTCTGAGAGTAAAGCTGCAATGCTAATTCCACATACCTGGAGTTAAGCCCATTGAATTCAGTAGGACTTACTTTTGAGTAGACATGGTTAGGATTGTGCTGACAATCAATTGGACGTTTGAGTGGGCATAGAAAAGGATTGTGTTGTAAATCTTTCTCTCTCCCTCAGATCCTTTTCTTTTTTTTAAGCAGTTAGCCAGGGCTTACTTAGGTGTCACTGCTCTTATTTAGCAGGAAAATAATACTTTTAAAAAAAGAAAAGTTCTGCAATGGCCAACAGGTTTTGACAATAAATATTGTATGTGGTGTATGTATTTTTACATCTCCAGTGTGCGTGTATATGGAATATTTCCTACAACCCTGTGAAGTAGGGTTGGAAACCAAGGCAGGTCTCAACAAGAAATAAAGCCATTTAAAATCCAATAACCATTATTTATTTATTTATTATTTGATTTATATCCTGCCCTTCCTCCCAGCAGGAGCCCAGGGCAGCATAACCATAAAACAAGTATGTATGTATGTATGTAAGTATGTATTTATTTATTTATTTATTTATTTATTGCATTTATATACTGCCTCATAGCATAAGTATATAAACCTCTGGGAGGTTTACAACAATTAACATTAAAATCAAGTATACAAATTTAAACCATACCAAATTAAAACCCATAAAAACCGATAGGCTGTAAAAACACATGCTATTCAAATGTTAAACAGTTGCAAAGTATAAAAGAGTTGCAAAGCAGCTTAACTCTAAACGCTACATTGAGTGAGTGACGTTCTTTATTACTGAATTGCAGTCCTGTGTATGCTCCCCTGTTTGAGTAAGTCTCATTGAACACATTGGGAATTGTTTCTGAGTAAACATGCATACAGGTTGTGTAAATAATAAACAACTTTGACATTCATGCTTATACAAATATTTCTTCATACTATGTCTTGATATGTATCTGCTTTCACAATATGGTTGTAAATTATTATTTACAAATTATTATTAACTCTACATTTTAAGTGTGCCCTTTTTCCTTGGGGTGGTCATGGTTCCTCTTTGTTGTTTTCACCCTGAGGGGCAGATTAAGCTGAGAGATAGTGAGTAGCCCATGGTCACCCAGTAAACTTTGTAGCTTATTTCCATTTTAAAATTTTATTACAATGATTTATATGCAGCCAAAGTTTGTGAAGTAATATAGATCCACAAAATACACTTAAAGCACATCCAACTCACATTTAAAGTGCATGACTTCCCCCAAATAATCATGGGAAGTGTACTTTCTCCTCACAGGGATGGTACCACCACCCTTAACAAAATTAAGTCCCCATAATTCTGTGGTGGGATTCATATGCTTCAGATGTATGTGGAATGTGCTTTAAATGCATGGTATGGATCTGCCCTAGTATGCTGTGCATTCATTAGTGAACTGATCCCATAATTCTGTGGTGGGATTCATATGCTTCAGATGTATGTGCAATGTGCTTTAAATGCATGGTATGGATCTGCCCTAGTATGCTGTGCATTCATTAGTGAACAATTTTAAAAGATACATTTTTAAACAGGGCTGTAGCTCAGTGGTAGAGCACATGCTTTGCATGCAAAGGTCCAAAATTCAGTCTCTGGAAGAGACTATTGCCTGGAATCTTGGAGAGCCAATGCTAGTGCATGTCATTTGTACTGAGCTAGATGGTATCAAATGGCCTGACTTGGTATAATGCAGTTTCCTTTGTTCCTAAAAGAGGAAAGAGACCCCAGGGCCACAGTGGCTCCAAAATTTATTTATGTTTTTTATTTACCACATTTATATACCACTTTATTGTAAAAAAACCTCAAAGCGGATTATAGAAGGAATTAAATAATAAAATTATTGGCAAAAACAGTTAAAGACAGGTATTTGAAAACATTCAAAATAATAAAACCAACAATGAGTTAAAAACAGATAAAAAACAGAATAGCGTCTACATGCCTGGGTAGGCTTGCCTAAACAAAAATGTTTCTAGCAGGTGCTGAGAAGAGTACAATGAAGCGCCTGCCTAATGTCAATCGGCAGGGAGTTCCAAAGGGTAGGTACTGCCACACTAAAGGATTTATTTCTTACAAGAGCAGAACAAGTACTATGTGGCACCTATAACATGGAAAGCACGTTGAATGTGAACTTGGCCTGGTAGCAAATTGGCAACCAGTGCAGATTTCAGAGCAGATGTATTATGTGCTGATAGGGTCTCATTCATGTCAGCAATTGTGCCACCGCATTCTGCACTAACTACAATCCCTGGGTCAGGTTGTGCTGCATGGGGATTTCTGTGACCTTGGCTGACTGGCTGCCAGGATTTTTTTAGTTTTGGTTAGGAATCGTGACTGGTTGTGGGACGCTGAGTTTTCTGCCTACTCATAGAAATCTTGTTGTGGTTGGTATGGTATTGCATTTAGGAAATCATTGTTGTCTTTTGATTTTCTTTTTCTATTTGCATTTCATTTATCTCTGACCTTACTTTCTTACATCCATAGAAGCAACAACAGTGATTCCATGTGGTCAGGTCAACCCCCTCAAACCCACTGATGATGCACCTTGTTATTTGCATGATGGTTTGTTTCTTGTGCAATAGCGATAAAAGACAATTCACAGACTAGGAAGTGTGGCTTCAGTTGCTGTTCCCAAGCTAATGCCTGGGAAGGTAGAACAAACCATGTGTGTTTTCTCTCTGTCAATTATTACTCACTGGAATTGAGTTGGGTGTCAAAGTGAGCTTATAGCATCCCCCAGGTGGGCAGGTAAGGGTAGAGAATCTTCTTAACTCTTACTCATTTCTCAAACCTCTCTCTGCAGTGAAAGGTTAAGACTATAAAGAAGTTTGGAGCAGCCGCATTAAAACACAGGCAGGGCATTCCAGGCAGGGGGTTGCCAACCCTGCTTTGATATGGATATCGTTGCAGGGGATCCCTATTGAAGCCTTAAATGTTCCTTATCCAGGCTGTCTAAACAGGTGAGAAGGAATGATTCCATCATTTCAGCTGGACCTGGAAACACCCTCGTTTAACTAAGATTTCTATCTTAATTTCCAATCAGATAAATGTTTTTGTTTGAGTGGTATGCTCCAAGCATCTGTGGATGGTGTTTAACGTATCATGCTTAATGACATCACCAGGGCCCACTCCTGTGACATCACTAGGGCCCACCCCCTGTAACATCACTAAGGCTCATCGCTATGACATCAGTAGGGCACACCCTCATGACATCCTTAGAGCCCAGCCCTGAAATCTCAGGGTGTGTGATGCTTCTGACCTGGCAACCCTAGTTGGTCATTCGGGGCAGTATCATTTATGGTTGCAGTTCAGACTGAAGACTAGTTTCCTCTTGCATGGTATTTCCTGTTGGCATTGTTAAACACAAGCTTTATAATAGTAGTGTATTTGCTAGTGATCATATAAATAATCCCAAACACAGGCACAATATAAGGCTGGTTTCATAGTTGCACGTTTCTATTGTTCAGCATAATATTATACAATGAATATAAACTAGTAGGTGTTACTGAATGGCAGATTCAGCATAACCAGCTACTAAGAGTAGCTTAATTATTATTTATTATTATTATTTATTAAATTTATATACCGCCCGACTAGCAATAGCTCTCTGGGCGGTGAACATAAAATAGCATAAAAATACAATGAATAACAAAATAATACTAAAATACAATCAACAATCCAATACAATAAACCTTTTTAAAAGTAAATCAGTGTAACTTAAAATGCTTCAGAGAATAGGAAGGTTTTGACCTGGCACCGGAAGGAGAGCAGAGTCGGCGCCAGGCGTACTTCCTCAGGGAGACTGTTCCATAGTTCGGGGGCCACCACTGAGAAGGCCCTAGATCTTGTCATCACCCTCCGGGCCTCCCTGTGAGTTGGAACCCGGAGGAGGGCCTTCGTAGCAGAACGTAGTGCACGGGCCGGTTCATATCGGAAGAGGCGTTCCGCAAGGTATCGTGGTCCCGCACCGTATAAGGCTTTATAGGTTAATACCAACACTTTGAATCTAGCCCGGAAACATATTGGCAACCAGTGCAAGCTGGTTGCCATGTTTACTTAGACACATGCAAATAAATCACAATTATCTCCACTCCAATTCTAAATGTATTTAAAACAAGTGCACACAATATCTTTATGAAAACACAAAAGTTCAGAACACAAGTCGAACCTCTTAGGTAGCATACATTTTCATTCTGGAAATGCAACATCTGCCCTCACCTATTGCACACCTATTGTAAATATGAGCCTGTGACTTCTCAGCTGAAGCTGGTTGCTCATCAAAACTGTTTCCTGGTTTTGGATTCTGCTGTGACCTAAGCTCTATCGAGGCATTACACAAATGTGGAGATTCCATGCATTGCTCCGGCGGGGGGGGGATGTGCAGAGACAAAAACTCTAGCTTCCATCTCCCCCATCTCCCCAAACAACATGACAGGTGTGTGAAGTGGAGAGCCCCTTGTACTCATGGGGGCTAACCACACAATGTAGAACTTTGGAAAATCAGGGTTCTACACTGTAGAGGGAGTTGACTTGAGTAGACAGACTACCTGCTTCAGATAGTTGCCCTTCAGTTTGATAAGGACAATGAATACGTTGATTGTGGGACTAGCGCACTTGGTGGTAGAAAGTATTATTAAAGCTAGATTAACTAAGCACATAGAAAAACAAGCCTTGCTGAAGCAGAGCCAGCATGGCTTCTGCAAGGGAAAGTCCTGTCTCAGTAACCTATTAGAATTCTTTGAGAGTGTCAACAAGCATATAGATAGAGGTGATCCAGTGGACATAGTGTACTTAGACTTTCAAAAAGCATTTGACAAGGTACCTCACCAAAGACTTCAGAGGAAGCTTAGCAGTCATGGAATAAGAGGAGAGGTCCTCTTGTGGATAAGGAATTGGTTAAGAAGCAGAAAGCAGAGAGTAGGAATAAACGGACAGTTCTCCCAATGGAGGGCTGTAGAAAGTGGAGTCCCTCAAGGATCGGTATTGGGACCTGTACTTTTCAACTTGTTCATTAATGACCTAGAATTAGGAGTGAGCAGTGAAGTGGCCAAGTTTGCTGACGACACTAAATTGTTCAGGGTTGTTAAAACAAAAAGGGATTGCGAAGAGCTCCAAAAAGATCTCTCCAAACTGAGTGAATGGGCAGAAAAATGGCAAATGCAATTCAATATAAACAAGTGTAAAATTATGCATATTGGAGCAAAAAATCTGAATTTCACATATACGCTCATGGGGTCTGAACTGGCGGTGACCGACCAGGAGAGAGACCTCGGGGTTGTGGTGGACAGCACAATGAAAATGTCGACCCAGTGTGCGGCAGCTGTGAAAAAGGCAAATTCCATGCTAGCAATAATTAGGAAAGGTATTGAAAATAAAACAGCCGATATCATAATGCCGTTGTATAAATCTATGGTGCGGCCGCATTTGGAATACTGTGTACAGTTCTGGTCGCCTCATCTCAGAAAGGATATTATAGAGTTGGAAAAGGTTCAGAAGAGGGCAACCAGAATGATCAAGGGGATGGAGCGACTCCCTTACGAGGAAAGGTTGCAGCATTTGGGGCTTTTTAGTTTAGAGAAAAGGCGGGTCAGAGGAGACATGATAGAAGTGTATAAAATTATGCATGGCATTGAGAAAGTGGATAGAGAAAAGTTCTTCTCCCTCTCTCATAATACTAGAACTCGTGGACATTCAAAGAAGCTGAATGTTGGAAGATTCAGGACAGACAAAAGGAAGTCCTTCTTTACTCAGCGCATAGTTAAACTATGGAATTTGCTCCCACAAGTTGCAGTAATGGCCACCAGCTTGGATGGCTTTAAAAGAAGATTAGACAAATTCATGGAGGACAGGGCTATCAATGGCTACTAGCCATGATGGCTGTGCTCTGCCACCCTAGTCAGAGGCAGCATGCTTCTGAAAACCAGTTGCCGGAAGCCTCAGGAGGGGAGAGTGTTCTTGCACTCGGGTCCTGCTTGCGGGCTTCCCCCAGGCACCTGGTTGGCCACTGTGAGAACAGGATGCTGGAGTAGATGGGCCACTGGCCTGATCCAGCAGGCTCTTCTTATGTTCTTATAGGACAAATACTGGATCAAGCTTCTGGTTAGTCTGGAGAGCTAAACCATGAGCCTAGGTTCAGATGACCCAGTAAGCAAAGCCATAACTTAGCTCAGTGCAGCACAACAGCAACAGAACAATCAGGGTCCAGGAGGAGCAAAAAACAGGTGTGATCTTCTCTCCCAGAGCCTCATGTATACTCATGTATTTTTACACATCATGTATTCTAGGCTTGCTAACCTACTCTTATGGTTTGAGTTACTACTGTATGTGTCAGTTGAATGTGTATTCCATTTTTCTTGCAGATGCTGTAATATGGACCCTTCTATATTTCTGAGTTTTGAATATGCTCCCTTTTATTTCACTTTTATTATTTATTTATTAGATTTATATCCTGCCCTTTCTCCCAGAACGGAGTATTGCCCTTTTGGCAATAAGTGTCTTTAAACCTGCACTCAGCAGAGAAATGAGATCTCTTCCCATACCGATAATATAGGCCCATGTCCCAGATGGATTGCCTCTTTTTTTTTTTTTTATGAATTTGTGTTCCACTCCTTTAGTTCTGCTTGGAGTTTCACAGGATCCCCTTGCTACAGTTGCTGTTGCTTCATCATTTTCTACAGCATATTTGAGTAAGATTTTTCTTCAGCCAAAAATATCTTTTGTATACTCTCATTTCTAAAGTCTACATACCAGTCTGTCCCACAGCATATCTTTAAGGCCCATCTATAAAGTCACAATGTTCTGAAAATCTTTTTAATCCTGCTGAGAGAAACAGATTCATCTTGAAATTGATTCCACTTGTGGAGTTGAACAATCAGAGCAAGCAGAGGCTTTGGTGAAAAATGCTGTTGAACAATTTGCACCATCCGTTATAAAGACTTGCTTGCAGGCTTATCATGAGCGATTGCATTGGGGTTTAAGACACTGTTCTTCATCCTTGGGTCCCCACATGTTGTTGGACTACAACTCCTATCATCCTTGCCCATTGGTTAAGCTGCCTGGGTTGATGGAAGTTTTGGTCCAACAACATCTAGAGATCCAAGGTTGAAGAACAGTGGTTTAAGAGTTTCCTACCATAATATGTAACACTATTGCTGCATTTTGGCTTTTGTTTTGTCCAATAGAGGGACTCTATTGGACTTCAGAACACTGCTCCATCTTTTCTATATGCCAGTGGTGGGTAACCAGTGGACCCAGGCCTTGGCCTAATGCCATGTGCGTGCCAAGGACAGGGAACAGTCTGCGTCTGTGTTGGAATTGCAAGCCTGGCTAGGAGTCCAGAGCTGGGAGTTCAAATCCTCGCTCGTGTCTCCTGGGTGTCAAGGGCCAGCTAAAGATCACCCCCACAGTGAGTGGCTCAGGGGTTACATGCCCTGCCACCTGTGGGCAAGCTGCATAGTCCCAAGGAGCCCAGTTGCCCCCCAGCTGGCAGTTGCGGACAAGGAAGAGGCTGGCTTGTGCAGCTGTGGCAAGCAGGCCCTAGCCAGCAGGAGAGGACTAGCCTCAGAGGCAGACAACGGTAAACCCCCTCTGAATACCGCTTACCATGAAAACCCTATTCATAGGGTCGCCATAAGTCGGGATCGACTGGAAGGCAGTCCATTTCATTTTTCATGTTTGTAAACCTTTTTTTAAAAAACCACACAAACAATATTTAAACCCTTTTTCTTTTTTCTTTTTTTAAGATGTCTTCAAAGCTTTTTAAAAAATGTTTTAAAGATGTTTTGTTTTAATGTATTTTAAAGTCTTTTTCATGATGTTTTAAAATATTTTCAGTGCTTTTGTTTGCTGCCCTGAGCTCCTGCTGGGAGGAAGGGCGGGATATAAATTAAATAATAAATAAATAAACAGATGTCAGAAACAGTGAGAGAGAGAGGATGGTAACAGAAAGAGGGAGGACTGTCAAAGAGGAATGGAAAAAGATAGAGAAAAGGGGCTTGCCTCACCAGTTGTGTCTTCAGTCCTGCCACCTTTGGATCCAGCACCACTTACTGCTGGTATGTGGCCCCAAGAGATTACCCTTAAGGGTATGCAGCCCTTGACAGAAGAGAAAGTTGTCCATCACACCCTGTTCTAAGGGATGGATTCAAGTGGTTTGGAGAAGACCTATGATTAATCATGTTCAATGAACATGATGCCCCCTCCATTTTAAAGCAAAAGGAGTTTTAAATTCCCCCTTCCTCAGTAAAATCTCCCCAGGCAATTTTAAGATCCTCGAAAGAAACAAGTTGGTTTAAGTGAAAATTTGGTACTTTGATAATGGAAATTTGGGTGCCAGAATGCCTGGATTATCTTCTTCCTACAAAAATAAACAGTAAGTAAAATAGCAGCTCAAGGGTCTGTTAACTGAATTTTCAGATCTTTGTACTGTACTTTTTTAATATTTGTGTTACATAAAGATCAAGGTCTGTTGGGTATGATTTTCTGAACATATCCATTAAACAGGTTTGGAGCCATGAGTTGCTGACCCCTCACTGCCCCCATATTTGACTATAGCCTGGTCCCAGGCTATGATCTGTAGGCACATGAGGCCAGCTCCCTGCTGAAGCTAAGCAAGGTCAGGTCTGGTTAGTGCCTGGATGGGAGATCGCCTGGGAACCATATGCAAGCCACCTTGGGTTTCTATGATGAAAAGAAAGGCAGGGTATAAATATAATAAATAAAAAAATAGCCTCTGAATGACTGCATGTGACTCAGTTGCTTAATATATTCACATATGGAGACAATTGCCTAAGCCCAGGAAATACAATTTTAAAGATAGTCATGCTATACTTAACCTTTAAGGACAGTAACACTCCCCTTAACCTTGTGGTCAGAAATCTGATAGATGACCATCTTTCTGTGGAATTATAGATGCTACATTAGAATGCCTATAAATGGCTACTACATTAATCCAGTCCTAATTCAATTCATAATGGTGGCAACAGCAGCTGCAGCAGGGAAGTGTGACTGATATGGGGAGATAAGGGAAATGGATGGTGAAAGTAATGATATCAGAACTTGAAAGTGAGTATGGAACTCACTCCCAACTGAGATCAGACTGGTCCCCACGTTATATGTGTTCAGGTGGCAACTCAAGGCCTATTTGTTTTGATATGCCTTTGGAGCATAAGAGTGACATCATTTGTATTGGTATTATTTAATGGTGATCTGTGAGCTGCACTTTGTACTGTGCTTTTATTTTGTTTTTAATGCTGTACCTTTGTTGTTAGCTATTCTAGTCTGTCATGGAAGGAAGAGTGGTTATAAGAAATAATATTGTCACAGAAGGGTAAGTAGTGAACCCCCAAGCCCCTGAAGCTCCTGCACTTGGTCTTAAATGCCAACTATAAGTGTAGTCTCATTAAAGGAGCTCTGTATGGTGCAGCTGTATGCCTAAATCAGGAGTAGCCAACAGGGCCAGTGCCAGGTCAAAGTGCACCCTTGGGCACCGACATACCCCCACGGCCGCACCGCCTCCTGTGTCATGACATCAGCAGGTGACACAATCAGCATCAGGTTGCAGGGTGTGATTTGCAGTTGAAATCATGCTCCATGACCAAACACCAACATGGATCACAGAGCTCCTCCCTACTAGCCCCAGCCTGTAGATCTAGGCAGGGCCCCCTTGGGAGAGACTGGGGCCCTTTGGAGCAGCTGGGGCCCTTGGTCCATGCCCCACTTGGCCGCCTGCTGGCGCCCAGCCTGGTAGGCAATCTGGTGCTCTGCAGATATTATTGAACTACAACTCCAATCATCCATGACCACTGGCCATGCTGGCTGAGGCTGATGGGAATTGTAGTTCAACAACATCTGCAGGGCACCATGCTGGCTATCCCTGGCCTGAATTGCAAAATTTCTGTTAATGTAAGTGGGAACTCTGGTGTATCCGCATCCTCTACTAAGAGCACCTTCTAGCTAGAAGTTTAGGGTTGCCTTCCATCTACTCTTGTCCTCATCCAGGATAGATCAAGCCACCCATTCAAGATCAAGCAGGCCAATTCAGTGTTCTTCCCACTTGACTGTTTTCTGTCTTTCTTTTCTAAATGATACTCACATTTCTGTGTGTCCTGGAGGCAAATGAGAAGGTTCAATCCCAACTGTGCTATTTTTTTGATTGTATGTTTTTTGCCCCCTTTTTGCTTAGGGGGAAAATATACTTTTTCACACCTTGCGGCTCACCTGAGCATGCTGATATCTTCCTTTTGTTTTGCAATGCCCCCATTTTGGATCCAACCCTGTTAGCACTTAACCACCTGAGTTTGCTATCAGAGAAAATATTGTAAATGATTGGTTTGAGTACATTTATACAACCAGTCTTCTTTGCAATAATTAATTCAGACCAATTCCAGTATGCAGTAGCAGTGGAATAATAATTTAAAAAGTGTTAGAAATTCCGGGTCTGAAGTTTGTGCTTCTTTGAGGCAGTATTCAATTCTATCTGTAACTAAAACATTTCCATGACTTCATAGATTTTCATGTTTTTATTACATGAAAAATCCCATTTTGTCAATCATAATTTCCCAAAAGAACTGGAAATCTCTCAGTGCTACTGTAATACGGCAAAGCCTCTTAAGGGTCTAATAATTGCCATAGGAAAGGACTGCGGCCACATATAAGTTTATTTTCTTTTTAAAAAAGATTTGCAGAAGGATGGAATTTTCCTGTGGTTGTATAGGCATGTTGCGACCACAGGAATGCTAGCAAGATGCTACATGCTTCCTTTCGCTATTGTCTGGCTTCTTTTGCTCCCCTAGGCTGAGGCAGCTGCTGCTGCTGTGGCTCTGAAATTTTAATGTGACATTTCCCCTATTATTATTACTTCTTCCCAGCCAGCCTTTCTCCTTGCTACTTTTTGCCTCCTATCTCTCTTTGCCACTTTCCTATAACTGCCTGCGTACGCAACATATGAATAAACTGTTTTTCTCCCTTTAAAAAAGAAAGAGAGAGAGAGAGAGATGTTTGTCAAGACAAACAAAGAATGGTAAGCAAAAACAATTGTGCTGCTGGCTCTCTTTCTTTTCAGACATAAGAAGTTTGAAAGGCTTTTTTTTTTGCGGGGGGAGTGTGTTTTTCCAATTTATTTTAATATTAGAAATGTCAAGCTAGATTCTCCCCTTACATACATTAATTGGATATGAGGGTGAACTTGGCTGATCTCTGTGGTGTTACATTCATTGTGACCAGCATAATAAGGCGCCGAATCGGGAATAATGAGCACTGTTTTGGAAAATCAATTATCTTTAATAAAGCCCCCCCCCATTTTAATTCTAACTTTGCAGCTGTTCATATGACAAGCAGAGGTAAGGGAGAAGCTGGAACTTTGTTTTGAGACCTGAAGATAGAGAACATACCACTGTACAGACAAACTGATAGTGTTAATGCTGAAAGTAAACTTTGAAATCATTACCTTTTGATGACTGCTCTAAGATGGAGGAGCATGACCATGTGAGCATTTTACCACTGGTAGAAAACCAAACTGTCTCATGGTCTCCTACAGTTCCTTCCCATCTCCATCATATCATCAATAAAAGCCAGTGTAGTTATAATGGAATATGGATAGAGTGTCCAGCCTTGTTCAGATGTAACAATAAACTACAGAAATAAGCGAAAGTATTTACTACAACCGAACAAAAAACAAACTACTATTACCTGACAAAAATATCAGAACCACAAGTTCCCAAAAATTCTCATTGGTTTATTTTATTACATGATAAATCTGGACAAATGATACAAAGCAAATCCAAGAGAATTTCAGAAAGGGGAATGGGAACGAACATTTTGAATATAGATCAGAATCAGTTGTGAAACTTGTTGGAATCGGAGACAACAACACTTGTTAGTTACCTGAACTAGTGGGGGTGCTAGATACAAAGTAATGGTTGTGTCACTGACTGCCCATGACTTGTTTGTTTTTGAGCCTGTCTTCCTCCTCCTTCTCAGACTACATCCCTTCCTTTGTTCTTCCTCTATGTTGTGAGGATATGCCATCCTGAGCTCTCACTCAGGCTATGTATGCTAGAGGTAAATAAACCTTAACTTTTCTTTCTCACCTTTACCAGTGGTCATAACAGACTGATTTGTTGCAACTGCTGTGTTGACTCTGCTGACTTCCAATACATCTAGGCAATTTTAGACCATGGACTTAATAGTTTTACAGGGACCCCCTTTAGATGGCCATGTGTATTACTTAAGTTGTGAAGTACATAGTCAATGCCCCCCATTTGGCCTGCAAGGATGTTTTGGCCAAGCTATGCCCACTCGTCCTACACCATGATGTCAGGTGTGGGTCACAGAAAGGTGATGTGGCTGGGCTACAAAGGGTTTTCAGGTCACTGGCACAGTGCTTTGCAAGCACTGACAATCAGCTGATTGTTGTAGCTTGCAAAGTATACATGAAACTATTCAGGCCCAGATAATCAGCTGATTTTCAGGGCTTACATATCTGCAATGTGCAGCACTATGCAAGTCCCCCAAAATCAGCTGCAAGCCCTGACAACCATCTTATCATGTACATAGCTGTCAAGATTGGTTTGCTGAGGGTGTGAGAGATCAGGATCTGTTCAGCCAGCTGGGTCCACTTCCAGACCTCTGAGGTAGAATAAAAAATAATAGAAATAGTTTGCCAGTTAGAGTAAAAAATACTCTAAGCACGTGCAGTTTCACACTTTAAACTCATGTAAATCATGATTAAATCAAAATTACATGAATAAAATAAAATACAATTGATTTTGCATCTGCTATCATGACACTAAACAAATTTATTTTAGAATAAGCACTATTTGTTGTAGAAAAGGAAAATAGATATTTAAAGTAAAAATAATAAAATAAGCATTTATAACCATGTACATACCTGACTGGTTGTACCTTGACTAAACTGTTTTTAAAAATAAGAAAAGATGCTCTGGTAAACAGCATTAGCCTCAAAGGTATACTCCGGAGCTGAGAGCGATGAAGCAAGATAGGAGGAGGCTTGAGCGGAAATGGAGACGAACTCCCGACGGATACAATTATGCGCTGGTTAGTGCTTCGACTAAGCTCTATGTAGGAGCAGTGAAGGCAGCTAAAAAACATCATTTTGCTGCCACTATTAAATCATCTCTTTGCATCCCAGCGGAGCTCTTTCGAGTTGTCCGGGGGCTTCTCCATTCAAACCCTCCGGACACGGTGGAATCATCGGAGGCCCGCTGTAATCAGTTTGCCGATCACTTCCAGAATAAGATCTCATGTATCCGCCAGGACCTAGACTCTCAAGTTATAGCAGTAGATCCTAGTGAGATGTCCGGAGCACAGTCTTGTCCTGTTTTGTTGGATGAGCTTCAGTTGGTTCAACTCGAGGACGTGGACAAGGTGCTTGGACAGGTACGTGCAACCACTTCGGTACTGGATCCTTGCCCCTCCTGGCTGATAAAAACTAGTAGGAATGGAACAGGTAGCTAGGCCAAGGAAGTGATAAATGCCTCTTTACGAGAGGGAGTGGTCCCGGGCTGTCTGAAAAAGGCAGTGGTGAGACCACTCCTGAAAAAGCCTTCCTTGGACCCAGACAATTTTAACAGCTACAGGCCAGTGGCGAATGTTCCATTCCTGGGCAAGGTCTTGGAACGGGTGGTTGCTGGCCAGCTCCAGGCGCTATTGGATGAAACTGATTATCTAGATCCATTTCAATCGGGTTTTAGGCCCGGTTTTGGCACTGAGACAGCCTTGGTCGCCCTGTACGATGACCTATGTCGGGAAAGAGACAGAGGGAGTGTAACTCTGTTGATTCTGCTTGATCTCTCAGCGGCTTTTGATACCATCGACCATGGTATCCTTCTGGAGAGGCTCACGGAGTTGGGAGTCGGAGGTACTGCTTGGCAGTGGTTCTGCTCCTACTTGGCGGGTCATCTCCAGAAGGTAGTGCTTGGGGAACATTGCTCGACACCGCGGGCTCTCCAATATGGGGTCCCGCAGGGGTCAGTTTTGTCCCCCCTGCTTTTTAATATCTACATGAAGCCGTTGGGAGAGGTCATCAGGAGTTCTGGAGTGCGTTGTCATCAGTATGCTGATGACACGCAGCTCTACTTCTCCTTTTCATCTTCTTCAGGTGAGGCTGTTGATGTGCTGAACCATTGCCTGGCCGCGACAATGGACTGGATGAGAGTTAACAAACTGAAGCTCAATCCAGACAAGACTGAGATGCTGTTGGTGGACGGGTTCTCTGATCGGATGGTGGATATATACCCTGTCCTGGACGGGGTTACACTCCCCCTAAAGGACCGGGTTCGTAGTCTGGGAGTCTTTTTAGACTCTTCCCTCTCACTTGAGGCTCAAGTAGCCTCGGTGGTTAGGAATGCGTTTTACCAACTTTGGTTGGTAGCCCAGCTATGTCCCTATTTGAGTAAAGAGGACCTTACATCAGTGGTACATGCTCTGGTAACCTCACGTTTGGATTACTGTAATGCGCTTTACGTAGGGCTACCTTTGAAGACAGTTCGGAAGCTACAACTAGTGCAAAATGCGGCGGCCAGATTGCTGACAAGGACCAAGCGGTCCGAGCATATAACACCTGTTCTGGCCAGCTTGCACTGGTTGCCAATATGTTTCCGGGCTAGATTCAAAGTGTTGGTATTAACCTATAAAGCCTTATACGGTGCGGGACCACGATACCTTGCGGAATGCCTCTTCCAATATGAACCGGCCGGTGCACTACGTTCTGCTACGAAGGCCCTCCTCCGGGTTCCAACTCACAGGGAGGCCCGGAGGGTGATGACAAGATCTAGGGCCTTCTCAGTGGTGGCCCCCGAACTATGGAACAGTCTCCCCGAGGAAGTACGCCTGGCGCCGACTCTGCTCTCCTTCTGGCCCCAGGTCAAAACCTTCCTATTCTCTGAAGCATTTTAAGTTACACTGATTTACTTTTAAAAATGTTTATTGTATTGGATTGTTGATTGTATTTTAGTATTATTTTGTTATTCATTGTATTTTTATGCTATTTTATGTTCACCGCCCAGAGAGCTATTGCTAGTCGGGCGGTATATAAATTTAATAAATAAATAAATAAAATAAATAAAGGGCCATGGCATGCCATCACTGGCCAAGGTGCTGATACCAGGACTACTTGCTACTACTTCCATCATCTGCCACTATCTGAATAATCATTTGGAGACCCTATGGACTGTGGGACCCTGGGCTTCAACCTTGAGGTTCATCCCTAGCTGCACCACAATACTTTCACTCAGCTTTGCATCCCCCCCAAGCACACATGGAACACCAAATTTGTGTTTAAGACATCTGCATAACTGTAAGATGTTTAACATTGTTCTAGCTGATCATGTATGAAACGGAATGCACATATATTCAGCACTGCCCTATAGTTCATCACAAGCCTTAGGCCTACTCATGTCCTGGCATGCCTCTTCCTCCTCCCTAGATTCTTTCCTCTTGGTGGGTCTATTCTTGCCTGTCTGTAGCATTAAGCCTTCTACCAGGAAACTCCCAGCAGTTTTTGAGCAGGAGTCTCTTCCAAATACTGCTGCAACAAAAGTGCCACCCCCTTATTACTTGGGTTGCTTTTTGACAATCCTGACTCTTCTGCTACTGGCACATTGTTGTATCTTCTCTGTAGGTGTGAAACTGATCCTTTGTTGCTTTGAATGTCATATGTTTAGAAAGTGTTTAGAAAGTGTTCTCAGTTATTCTAGGTATTGCCAAAGCCCACTGGTGTGTGCTCTGTTGATCCCATATGGCAAAATCTTTCTGTATTATACAAAATGACACTGTCATATCCCCCAGCTTCCTTTTTTTTTCAGATTGAAAAGTGAACAGGATACCATTGATCTGATTCTCTTGACCAAGGCTCTGAAAGGGTTCCAGTCAGGGTTGGAACCCTTTACCTTTTGCTGCCTGAGGCAGAGAAATAAATGGTGTTCCTTTTCCCATTGGGGTACTCTATACACCTTGTATTCACCAGCACTCAAAGATAAAGCATCCTGCAACCCCCTGCTTTAATACCCGCATTGTCCTGCCACCAATTCCTCTTTGATCCCCCTTCCCCTCTTTCCCCCTTTCTCTCACATACAAACACATACATATACACTCACTCACTCCCCTCTGCTACAACACACAATTCATTAGCACACTGTGAAAGGCACAGAACAACTTAACACATCATCTCTCTCTCTCTCTCTCTCTCTCTCTCTCTCTCCTTCTTCTTCTTCTTCTTCTTCATTCTCCTATATTTATGTCTGCCAGTGTCCTCTGTGGTATTGCCTGACACTCTCTGTGTCTTTCTCTATTTTCATTCAGTCACCATTAGCTTCTTAGATGCTATCAATATCATCATCATCATCTCCCCCTCATTCTCCATCAATTCATGAGAAAATAAATTGCATTAGGAAATTATCAGAGAGAGAAATTTTGGTAAAATGTTCATGGGTGGGGTGTATGATTTTTGTCACACTTGCTTTACTTTTGAGATGGCTGAGGGATCTTTGTGAGTGCCCTTTCTCCGGTCCTACAGATCATCTCACCAGTGGTCTGTACTCTGTAGTCATCTAAGATCACATGCTTCAATTAAAACTTGGGGGAAGATCTCATAAGGGAATTCCTCTCATGGTGCATTTGCAGATCAGGAAGTGAAGGCAGGCAGGGAGGCTGCACAGTGATGGAGAATGTTTTCTGAAAGAACACACATAGCACCCAAAGCTACTTCACAATGATAAATTCAGATCAAAACCCTAGACACACTGAAATTCTAAAGCAATTGTACAGTGCCCTAAGAATGAAGCAGAAAAAAATAGAAGCCTCTTTATTATTGCTTGTGTTATTATTATTACTGTTATTAATATGCCACCTTATACCTAAAGATCTTAATGTGACTTAAACAGTAAACAAATATTAAAAACATACAATATTAACTAAATGTGATCACACTAAACATCTCTCCAAGTACACTTTTCCCACCATAATATTATCACAAGCGATATAAAATAGCACAAAGCTACAAACCATCCACTGAGACAGAGTGAGCAAGTGAGTGAGCAAGATTCATTCAATGGTTGGGTGTATAGAAAAGGAGTCATAGCCTTGCACCAAAACGATGTTGGGGTCAGTTGCACTTCCCTGTGAAGAACATTCCAATATGAGGAACCACTGCAGGAAAGGCCCTTTCTCATAAAGTCACTCTCTACATCTCCCTTGGGGTACTTGAAGAAGGGCCTCTGAAGATTGCCTGAAGGTCTGGGCACATTTAATATGGGAAAAGACATTCCATAAAGTAATGGGATATCAAGCCCTATAAGGCTTTACAGGTTAAAACCAGTGCGTTGTATTTGGCATGGAAACCAACCTGAAGCCAGTGCAGACAGGTCAGCACTGGTATATTCTGGACCTCCTGGTTCCACTTATAAGCAAGACACTTACAAGCAAAACATAAGCCCTACCCCTGAACGTATTTGGGAGTGGCTCTGAGCCGGGGTGGGTTGTCCCTGGGTAAGCAGTATTCATGGGAAGCAGTATTCGGAGGTGGTTTACCATTGCCTTCCTCTGAGGCTGAGAGGCAGTGACTGGCCCAAGGTCACCCAGTGAGCTTTATGGCTGTGTGGGGATTCAAACCCTGGTCTACCAGGTCATAGTCCAACACTCTAATCACTATGCTATATAATTATATATACCTGGATATAATTATATACCCCCATGGGTATATAATGGGTGATCTTTTAGGTATTGTGTTCCCTAGCTGTATACATTTTTTTACACTTAGCCCTGTAGTAACAGAGTATCATGATATACTTTATGAAATGGGGAGTCCCTATTATACATGCAAGGCTTTCTCTACCTTATAGAACAGGGAACTTCTGCACATAAGAGGTTTGTATACATATTAGCTTCGTCACTTATGCCAGAAAACCACGGGGTTCTGTTGGCTGCTTATGCAATATAGCACATCTGATGCACAGAATGAATTAGAATGAATGTGTTCAGTACAAGACGAGCCTACATATTGTTTTTATATGATATATTATCAGCTATTATCCATCACAAAACAATGGAATAAACTTGTATCCTACATCCAAAACCCTTGTTTCTAACTAAATGTTAAAATGTGCTTTGGATTCAATTATTTGCAATTAGATTGTTTTTAAAAAGGCAAGCTATAATTAGAATGGAACCTTTTGTGAAGCATAAATCTAGTAATTAAGTTGTTTCTGAAGTTTTAATTCCACTGGGCAATTAAAAAGAAAAATGCCAGGTGCTAAAGAAGAGAACAATGCCATAGAGTGTTGAGAGTCTTAAGTTATCAATGGAACCTTTAGCCAAAAGATTTTTCCATTGATTCTCATGGTTTTAAGTGGTATAATCCTTTTAGCCAACAATCGTTACCAGTAGTTAATGACTTCTTGCATAAGCTAGGATCAATAGTAACAACTGACCAGAGGGCTCTAGTGACACTTGCCAGTTTGGAAGAGAAGAGGCTTATTAATGTCTCAAGAGAATAGCTATGTGTCCCATAAACTCTCAATATAGCATGATAGTCCAGGGACAGACCCTATTTTCCGATGCTGGTCCCTGGTAAATCACCACCTCCATTTTGCCTCGTGGGAAGATTTTACAATTGCCTTTTTGACTTTTTTTTTTTGCAGCTGCACATTTAGACCACCCTTCCCTTCCACTACCAGCACTACATCTCCCATTCCCTGTTAAGACAGGAAATGCATTTATTTATTTATGCATACATGCATACATACATACAAACATAGACTGCCTTTCATTATGAAATAGCAAGGCAGGCTACAGAATAAAACCAGTACAATAAAGTAGTAAGAGACTAAAAGCAGAAATACCATAGATACCCAGAATTTCCAGTAGGTCTCGTACTTAAATGTTTGGGAATGCCCTGGGTGGGTCTAGGGAGTGATTAATGCTTCACTGGAGGAGGGGAAGGTACCATCTGCCTTGAAGGAGGCAGTGGTGCTTCTCTTTCTTACTAGTAACTCTCTGGACCCAGCAGTGTTAAACTGTCGCCCAATGGCAAATATCCCCTCTCTGGGCAAGCTGTCTGAGAAGGTGGTTGTGATCCAGCTTCAAGCATGCTTGAGAGAAACTGATTACTTGGATGTTTTCCAGTCTGGCTTCAAGCTTGACCATGGCACTAAAACTGCCTTCATCTTCTGGTTGATGACATCTGTCAGGAGAAAGATAGGGGGAGTATGACTGCTTGTTCTCCTTGATTTCTCAGTGGCTTTTGCTATGGTTGACTACAGTATCCTGTTTCAGGGAGGTGGGGGAATGTTTCAGGGAAGCAGGGGTTGGGGGCATTGTGCTTTATTTGTTCCGCTCATACCTCTAGGGCTACCTTCAAAAAGTAGTTATGGGAAGCTACTGTTTGGCACCATGGGAACTGTCCAGTGGTGTCCTGCAGGATTCCATCTTATCCCCCATGCTATTTAACATGTATATGAAGCCTTTGGAAACTGTCATCAGGAGATTTAGAGTGAGGTGTTATCAATATGCAGATGACACCCGACTCTGTTCCCTGTTCTATCTGAATTGGGAGAGGCAGTTGAGGTGCTGGACCAGTGCTTGGAGATGGCGATGAGCTGTATGTGGGCCAATAAATTGAGGCCTGAAAAGACAGAGGTGTTATGTGTCTAGAGTTCTCATGTCAGGGAGGTCAGGAGATGTCCTGTTCTGGATGGGATTGCACTCCCTTGGAAGGAGCAGGTCCGCAGCTTGGGAGTACTCCTTGATCCAGCATTGCCATTGGAGTCCCAGGTTGCCTTGGTCAATAGGAGTGCCTATTTCCAGCTCCAGCTGGTTCACCAGCTACAGAACCTTTTGGACATGCTCTGGTAACTTCCAGATTGGATAACTGCAATACATTCTATGTGGAGCTGCCCTTGAAGATGACTCAGAAACTTCAACAGGACTAAAATGCAGCAGCCAGATTACTGCCTGGAGTTTTATTTAGATCTTATAAGGCCCCTGTTTTAAAACAGCTGCTTTGGTTGCCAGTTCATTTCCAGGCCCAATTCAAGGTGTTCACCCTAGCATTTAAAGCCCTAAATGACTTACGTCCCAAATATCTGAAAGACCACCTCCTTCCCTCCAGACACTCTCCAGTGTCAAGAGAGGGGCTGCTTTTGGTAGTTCCGCCATCCTCAGAAGCTTGGGCTGGTGGTCCACGAGAGGGCATTCTCTGGGTGGCCCCTAAGTTGTGGAACTCCTTCCCCACTGAGATGCATCTGGCAACTTCATTGTGAGGTTTTAGGCGAATGCTGAAGATGCACCTCTTTACCCTGGTCTTTGATACCTGAGACATATATTAGGACCCACCCTATCTTGTGGTTTTAGGTTGCTTTTAATGGTTTTTAATGCTGTATTTTAAAATTGTTGGGATCTTTGGGTGAAAGGTGGGTAATAAATACTACTACTACTACTACCACCCCAATTCATTATGAAATTAAATATTGTTTAGCTTTAAAAAAATGAAATGGTTGCAGTCTATTTACTACTTGCTTCAGACCCCAGTCCAGAACAGGATATTGTAGAGCAGTGGTTCCCAACCTTTATGAGTATGGGACCCCCTTTGTAAGCTAAAAATATTCCTGACCCCCCATGCTGATTGTAATTTTAGTCTCTGTTAATTGAAAAAATTGAAACGCCCACACACAAACACACCTGCCCCTCCTGCAAGCATCTGCAGGCATGCATTTGGGCACATGGGAGGGGGAAAGCCCTCAACTGTCACAGCATCTTGGAGATTGGGGAGGTGGAGTGTAGGTGGAAGAAAGGGGGAAGCTGGTACACACATGTAGCCTCAGAGATGGGGGGGCGAGGAAGTCCTGGCTCCGTTTGGGCCGATGGTGAGATCTGGGCAGCCTTGCACATAAGAATAATTTTTAAAAGGAGGTGACAGCAAAGCAGGAGCCAAGAAAGGCAGGCAGGCCAGCTGCCACAAAGGCAGGGGGAAAGCAGCCTTTCCTTGCAGCCTTGCTACTTTTTGCTTCATGAAAAGCCCTCTCCTCTCGTTCTCAGTAAGGCCGTCATCAGCAGCAGCAGTGTGAGGAGACAGGAGTCGGCAACAGTAATCTCCTCTTCTTCCTGGTAGCTCCACCCTCAGCCTCCTTTGGTGTCTGCCACATGTTTTATAGGCAGATGTCTGCCCTCAGCGTGCCGGAAAGATGCTCTGGCACTTCAACAAATGTCCTCCTCTCTCATTTGTAGTAAAGGGAAGGTGTCGTCTGCAGCAGCAGTGAGGAGCAGACAGCATCCAGGAAGTTACATTTTCTATAAATAAATAAATAATAAATCATGTCTTTAATGTTTATGGCCCCCTCTGGATTACTTTGGCGCCCCTCTGGGGGTCATGGCCCCCAGGTTGGGAATCACTGTTGTACAGTACGTGAATGCTGTGCACAGCAGATAGAGAAAAGCCTTAAACCATGAGAACAGGGCAGAGAGGGCTTTCAAGCAGTTATCCTTTGTGTAAGAACAGGGGTGAACACTAATAAACACAAGAGTGTTCCTGTTTTCAGGTGTTTAATGTTGCAGATAGGGCAATACTGAATGGGCAAGGGCCATTTTCTAGCTGTTCTACCCACGTCAAAATTTGCAGATTTGTTTCAAGGACAGGGTGACACAAAAGTTTTATGTGTGCACGGAAGAGAATCAGGTTGGCCACCATTTTGTTTTTCCCAGAAAGTCCTGTTCTGAGGACTTTATTGAATTGTAGGAAATGGTTGCCATCATTAAAAAAAATAGCTGCTTCTTTTGCCATTCATTGGGGCTGGCACTGTAGTGGACAGCAATCGGATATATGCCTTCTGGGGTCCAAAAGGCAGTATATAAATATTTTTTTATAAATAAAATAAATAAATATCTACCAAAACCACAAAATTTCACAGAGTGGGTGGATTCTTCCTCCAGCAGATCATTTTATATGAGAAGTGCAGTGTTAAATAACCCTCCAAAGAGAGGGAAGTGACTGAAGCAGGACTGACAAAAATACAAACTCACAGTGTGCTATTCCAAGCAGCCCTATTTTTAAACCTGAACTAATAGGGAAAATATATTGATTTCTTTTCATTTTAATAAAAGAATGTATTTTAAAAACACAAAGATGCTTTAATTGAAAGGCTTAAAGGATGTACCATGCAATTTGGGGGGAGGGGGAAGAGAAGAGAAAAATCAGAGATTAACAGTGAAATCCTATATAAGTCTAATCAGAAATAAACCTCATCGACTTCTGTGGGACTTACTCTCAAGCAAACATTCACTAATAGGCAAAAAACCCTTGCAGTTTAAGAACGTACCTACAGCCAACAGATCTTTCTATCAAACTTTAAAAATCAGGGAAATTGGGCAGCTATAGTGCACCAGGGGAGCAGGAGACCTGATCTCCTCTCTGAGATATTGCACTGCCCTACAAATTTGTCAAAATGCAAACACAATTTGGGTTGGTCCTTCAAAGTCCAATCCACTTCCTGTGTAGCTTGAAATAATTTGGTAACATGTGCCTCTGAGCATATGGTGAGTGGTGGCAACACTTGGAATCAGCCCAAATAACAGAAACAAGACATGTGCTATGGTGATCTTGTTTTAGTATGGAGGAAGCAACAATATTAAGACAGCTGATATAGTTCAGATAGTCACTTTAAATATGCTTGTTTTATTTGCAATATTAGTGAAATTTCCTATAATAAAACATTTTCTTTTGCTTCTGTTTCTGTGAATATGAGAAGTACAGCAACACTTTGCATAATTTACACTAAAAAACCCTCTCCAAAATCAATTGTGAAATAACTGACTATTCTGCAGAATTGTCTCCAGTGGACATGAGGGGTGTCTCAGTTTGCACAAGAAAAAACAGTAGGAGATGAAATATATTGTAGCAAATTTCTAGATGTGCTCTATGTTTTTAATTGACCAAGTCCACCCTTCTTTAAGTGGAGTAGTAAAAGCATAGCAGTCTGAACACATGCATCTTGGACAGGCCAAGTTTGTTTCCCTCCCCTCCAACAGTTAGATTCATTGCTTAAGTAGCAACATATTGTAATCAGTCTAATTTTACATCAAACTGCAGTTTCAGATTCAACTGTTATTGCACCCAAAATAGAAATAGAATATAACCTCCAGTTTGAAACACAAAAGGTTGTCTTCACCATCATATGACACTGACCAATAAAAAAGCTTTGAAATTAAGAAAAATAAGACACAGATTTCTAGGAGGAATAATGAGTGGAATATACTTTTCTAGGTTATATTCTCTATATAAAAAGTAGTAGCACAGAAAAGGAGCAAAGTAAGAAGAACAACAAACATACAAAAATGTAATTTTCCATCTTTGGAAATGCAGTCCTGATTGCAGGTTTTGCCACGACTCACCATATGTGCAGAGGCCACGTACTCAATTTCCTCGCCTCCTTCCAACTCCCCCAACTCATCCCCTCCCCTTTCTTTCCTTCCCCTACCCTTCCTCCCCTCCTCCTCCAATCCCATCCCCTTACTTTCTCATTCTCTCCCTGCCCCTCCCCCAGGTCAGTTTCAAATATCCTAAGCATGATTACACAGGAGCAAATCCCACTGAAATCAATAATCATACAAATGATCGAACTAACCCTCCCTCCTCCTCCCTCCTGCCCCTCCCCTCCTTAAATGCTCAGAGGCACATGTTACCAAATTCTTCCAAGCTACACAGGAAGTGGATTGGACTGTGAAAGACTGACCCACATTTTGTTTGCATTGTTACAAATTTGTAGGGCAGTACAATATCTAAGAGAGGAGGTCAGGTCTCCTGCTCTCCTGGTTCATTCACTATAGCTGCCCAATTTCCCTGCTTTTTAAAGTTTGATAGAAAGATATGTTAGCTGTAAGTACATTCTCAAAGCACAATAGTTTTTTTGCCTATTAGTGAATTTCTCTGCTTTTTAATCTGGAGGTAAGAAATGGGATCCTGTGCAATTTTGTTAAAAATGGATTGATCATTTGCATGCTTATTGAGTTCAGTGGGATTTACTCCCCTGCAATCATGCCTAGGATAGGTGAAACTGACCACAGCATATGGGGGGAGGGGAGCAGGCAGGAGGGAGGAGGAGGGCTGGTTTGATCATTTGCATGCTAATTGAGATCAATGGGATTTACACCCATGCAATCATGCTTAGAATAAATGAAACTAACCATGGGGGAGGAGGAGAAGGGAAAGGGCTGGAGAGGGGAGAGGGGAGGGAGAGGAGGAGGGGAGGGGAGAGGGAAGGGGAGGAAGGGAAGAGGGGAAAGGGAGGGAGAGAAGGGGGAAGGGAGGAAGAGGAGGGGGAGAAGGGAGGGGGAGAGCCAGGAGGGAGAGGATAGGAGAGACGAGGAGGGGAGGGCAGGTTTGTTCATTTGCATACTTATTGAGTTCAAATGGGATTTGGTCCTGTGTAATCATGCTTAGGATAGGTGAAACTAACCTGGGGGAGGAGGGAGGAGAGGAATGGTAGGGAGAGGAGAGGGGGGGAGGAGTAGGGGGAGGAGAGTGGGTGGGTTGGCACTGGGCAGAGGGAACATCCCTTTCCTTTCCAAAAGAAAAGCATTATTAATACTATCATTATTTGGGGGGGGTTCCCCCACCTTTTTATTCTACAGCATGTAGAATAGTCTTCCACCCAAGTTTAAACCAAAGCTGTCCCTGGGGACATACACACCAGACCTTCATTGCACTTTAGACAGTAATGGCTTCCCCCAAAGGACCCTAGGAAATGTAGTTTGTGAAGGCTGCTGAGAGTTGCTAGGTGACACCCATTTCCCCTCACAGAGCTGCAATCCCAGGATTCTCTGGGAAGAGGGGCTCACTCTTGGAAGAGGGGAGAGAGGCTCTGTGTTTGCCATCAGGGGATTGCTGTTTTTACCTGCCTTGCTCCACCCTCCAGCCCTAGGAGCAAGGGTGTAGTTGTCCACGTTCTCAAGGGGTCTTAGATCCCTTACTTTTTTGGGAACCAGGTCTCAAAAGGGTCCCTATGTCTCTAGCGTCCTATGAGCCAATCATCATGAAAGGGGAGCATGTTAGCCACTAAGAAGACACTTCTAACTTGCTTCCTTGATGCTTTTTGCTGATTGGAGCCAATCAGAGTGAAAAGAGTACCTATTCGTTCCTACTAAAAGCTAAGTTGTGAAGAGTGTGAATGTTGTAACTGTAGAAGAAGAGTCAGGAAATCCTGATGATAGCATCCCATCTACATCATCAAGCAGTTTCATAGCAGCAGGAGATAAATGTGTAGACAATGAATGCAGTAATTCAAGTAATTCACTGTCAATGGTGACAGTAACAGAGAAGCAGAAAGCAGTATGCAAGACTGGCCAGATTATTCTATAATCTTGGAAGGTTGTATAATCTTAGAAGGGGACATGGCTGTGACTATCATGAAAGGACACTTCACTTCTGAATTCAGGCAGCCAGTGCAATTCTTTCAACAGAGGGGTAACATGTTGGTGATAAGCTGCCCCAGTGAGCATTTGTGCCACCTCATTTTGCACCACCTGCAGCCCCACATAGAGCACATTACAGTAATCCAACCTAGAGGCTAGCAGAGCATGGACAACAGTGGTCAGGCTATCCCAGTCCTGCAACAGCTGCAGCTATCTTACCAGCCGAAGCTGGTAAAATGTATTCCTAGCCACTGAGGTCACCTGGGTCTCTAGCAACAAAGATGGATCCAGGAGCACCCTCAGACTACCAACCTGCTCTTTCTGTGGGAGTATAACCCCATCCAAAGCAGGCAACTGACCTATTTTCCAAACTCAGGATATACCAACCCACAGTGTCTTGCTAGGATTCACACTCAGTTTATTGGCCCTCATCCAGCCCACCATTTGAGTCCAGGCAGTGGTCCAGGGCTTGCATGG
Source organism: Rhineura floridana (assembly GCF_030035675.1). Taxonomy (NCBI): domain Eukaryota; kingdom Metazoa; phylum Chordata; class Lepidosauria; order Squamata; family Rhineuridae; genus Rhineura; species Rhineura floridana. The sequence continues at coordinate 60,731,007 of NC_084485.1, forward strand.
CCTCTCCCGATTCAGATGTTACAGAGAAACAAAGCTGGGAATAATCAGCATACTGCTGACACTTTGCCCCAAATCTACTGATATCTGCTCCTGGCTTCCTATAGATGTTAAACAGCATGGGAGACAAGATGGTACCCTGCGGCACCCCATAGCACAACTGCCAGGGGACCAAAAGACAATCACCCAGTGCTATTCTCTGAAAACAATCCTGGAGATAGGATTGGAGCCATTGTAAAACAGTGCCTCCAATACCCATCTCTCCAAGTTGGTTGAGAAGGATACAATGGTCAATAGTATCAAAAGCCATGGAGAGATCAAGTAAGAATAATGGGGTCACACTTCCCCTGTCCTTCTCCCAACAAACATCATCCATCTGGGCAGCCGATTCATTCCCATAACTGGTGTAAACCCAGATTGGAATGGGTCAAGTTGTTTTACACTTTGAACTCTGGATTCTGAGTGTTTTGTGTATTGCCATGAACACTTAGAAGGCTGTTAAGCAAGCAGCATTTCTGGGTTCAGGACTATACATTTTGTACGATTTTGTTTTGAAATGAGCTTATGGGAAGCAGCAGAATGGCATGGGGGTATTTCCAATTTAATATGGCAGAATGTGCAAAACCCATGCTGGATATATTATACAGCCACTCTCGTTGCTACATAATACTGACGAATTAGTGGAATGATTTGAAGAAGCAACATTGGAGGGGAGTATTTCACCAAACCATGGCTCTTTGAATGCATGGTGTAGTAGTTACAGGGAGACCCAGGTTCAAATCCCTACACAGCAATGAAACTCCCTGGGAGATTCTAGGGCAGGAACTGGCTCTTAGTCCAGCCTGCCTCACAGAATTGTGAGGATAAACCAGGTATATGGTAAATAAAGAATCTGAATTACTGGATCAATTTCACAATTTGGGGGCTGAATCACTCTTTCTCTTTAGCTCTATTCGGAAGGTGTGCCATCATCTACAAATGTGAAAAATGGACAACTAAGTTTTTCTTCACTGTGGAGCAGATGTTCGAGAAAGTTTCAATTTATTTTAGTCCAGCAAGGACAGGCTGCAGTTAATGGCAAGGGAAGGCCATGATTTTTCCTCATAATTCCCTGCCCCCCTCTTTCATACCCTCATATCATGAAAAGGCTTACAAGGTACCGCAGTCTTTCTCCAAGCTATTTTACCCTATTCCCAAGTCCAAAAGTATAAAGTATGTGAGTTATGTGCAACAAGCTCCTTAAAATAACTTGAAATCCCCTTCACACCCTGGTAACCCAAAAGGCGAGGAAATAAATGACCTGGAAAATACAGCTGAGCTAACTCTCTTTTGAAATGAAGCGCATAGGCTATTTTTATTGCAAATGATTAGGGAAAATATTTGGTTATCATTGCATCATGTGCTTCTAAGTAATTTACAAATCGTAATGAAGTCAGAGCACATTTTATGAACTCAATTAAGGTAGCTCACCATGAAGCGTGTTTGATGTTATTTAGTATCACACTATAAACACAGTTTAGTAGTTGGATCACTTGGTTAAATCAAGTGCATTAATAAAGCCTTATTATTAAGCAAAATAGGTATAAAACAAGATTCGCTCTAACAAACTGAAATATTCTTTTGCCGTGTCATTGGTTTTCAGTGCAACATATGGCATTTAAATTAAGTAGTTTACACAATATTGGGAGATAATTTTCCATCTTTCCCTTTTGGTTCATAGAGAAATCTCCAGAAAAAAGAAGCTAAGGAAACTTTTGCCTTATTATGATGACAATTTGGTTATGGAATCTACTGCACCTTATTAAGCTACAATAACAATGATGGGAAGACTAATGAAGCTAGTCCACATGATTGAAGTGACCTGCCTCACTGAATGTGATGTCATCAGTATAACATTTTAAAAAATGAGTTTGTTGAATTGCTCTGATCATAGTCCTTTCCCCAACAGGAGATTGGTAAAGAACATTTCTGCAGAAAACCAGCAATACCAATTCAGAGATTTTGTCCTCTATTTGTTAAGCCTGACAATGCTTGGGCAGGTGCCTTGGAATGCTAGATGTGAGATGACAGGATGCTATGGTAGGATGCTACAGCCGTCATAGGATCTCAAAGGGTACAATTGCAACAGCCACCTGAACATATAGTAGTGGAGGAATCAACTTTGGCACCCACAGATTGATTAGGAAAACTACTTTTGACCCTCATCCCTATATCAGGTACAGTAAAGACTAAACAGATTTGCTGCCCTTCTGTGCAGTGATGGCTGGTGCCCATTGGGAGTGGTAGGGCAGAAGGCAAGTAGGCCAACAGCAGGCAAAGGCAAAGCCAATGGCTGGAAAAGCCAACTCTAGTTTTGTCCCCCTCCTCCTCCCATCTGAGTTCTACAAGGGCAACAGTGAGATTATAGGGGAGAAGCTGACATGAGGGCCATCCTCTGGCCTGGTTGTAAGAAGGCAGATAGGTGGGGGTTGGTTGGAGGCATAGTGAGGTTGATGGGGCACTGCCCCATTCACACTAATATACCAGCCTCTACTGCTACTGTGGCAGGAAGGGGTATGGAGGTGAGGTGATCAGATTTACCTGTTCTGGTCACAAACAGTAAGCACTGATTTAAAACTCTCTTCCTCTTGAGGATCATCAAAACCTGTGTCACTGCTAGAAAAACCATAAGTCCTTTTTATTTGGACAACCATTTGATAAGAGACCACAAATCATTTTTTAACATGTTTGCCCAAATGTTTCATTCTAGTCTTACATGATTGTATTCATTGCATTATAATCAATATTTTTTAGAATGGTTGTTGCCCACCTGAACCCCTACAATAGGTAGATAGGTAGATGGAATGATAGATAGATATCACGGGGTTACCATTTTACAGAGATATATTGATATTTTATAGTTCAAACAAATGTTTTATTTGGCAAAATATTACTTTAATATTGAATACATGTTGATCAGCATATAGGTTTAATCAATGGACCTGTGATAAAAACCAACAATATGGATTGCTTCCCCTAAAATTGCAGCATATTTTGAAACATTATTGTTGTACTTGTATTAGGCCATATAATGTATTAAAACAATAAATTTCCAGTTGCTACAACACAACATTTTCTCACCAACAGGTTGTGTGTGTGTGTCTCACACACTTAGCTGATATTTCACTACTAGCTGGAAAATACCAAGGGCATACTTTTCAGAGATACCAAATAAAGTTCCAAGTGCAAGAGTACAAACAAGCTGACATTTACACCACAGAAAAAGAAACAAAGTTACAATTCCTTGAAAAGAGATGGAGAAAATGCTGTGTATGTTTGAGTACCAGCTATCAAGTATTACCTGATTAATGGCCTCCATATGCAGAACAGGAGCAAGAATACAATACAGGACACCATCTTCTGAAAATACACGCTCTCACCATTTCATTAAAAAGGCATCTTTTATATTCTGTTTGTAGAATTTGATATAACACCTAAAAAGAGGGTTTGGGGGTACTTACTAGGCAGAACACATAAGAAAGGGATTTTGGTGCTTCTGGAAGGGCCATACTTCAGTGGTAGAGCATCTGTTCTGAATACAGAAGGCCCTAGGTTCAATCCTCGGCATCTCCAGGTAGGACTGGGAGAGACCATGGTCTGAAACTTTGGAGAGCTGGTGCCAGTCAGTGTAGGAAAGATGGACCAGTGTAGGCAATACTGAACTAGGCACCTTCCTATGCTCTATCTTCAAAACACATAAGAAAGGGATATTGGTGCTTCTTGTGTCTACTAGGCAAAACTTGGTCAGGTTTTTTAAAAAAACAGCATGTGCTTACTGCTATGACCATTCTACAGGAGCCTCCTGTTTCCAATCCAAAGATAGCCCCAAAAGACAATTTTCCATTTTTTTTAAAAAAGGGATATGCTAACATGTAGGAATCTATATTTCCATTGGACATTTGTAATGTACTGGCCTATGCTGGCTTGACTTTTGTCTCTATCTGTTTAAAAATGGCTGGATGAATAATAACGGTGTACAGGCACTGGAGTATTTAAATCAACATGTCCAGCTCCTGACAAAAATACTGTGCTGCTGGTACACTCCTAGTGTTGTGACAGTTTTCCATTAAGAACATAAGAAGAGCTTGCTGGATCAGGCCAGTGGCCCATCTAATCCAGCATCCTGTTCTCACAGTGGCCAACCAGGTGCCTGGGGGAAGCCCGCAATCAGGACCCGAGTGCAAGAACACTCTCCCCTGGTTCTTCCATCTTTACTTCTTTACCAATGGGCCAGTTCAAAGATTTGGAAATAGCTAGTGGCACAGGTCCTTCTTGGACAGTAACACTTCATGCTGCAGGTGGGAGATCACATGCTCAAATGCTCCCATATATATATAAATCTCCCTTGTACATGTGAAGCTAGCATGTAGAGCAGGGATGGGAACCTGTGGCCCTCTAGATGTTCTGGCACTCCACTTCTCCATCCCCATGATGGAGCCAGGGGTCAAGGATGATAGGAGTTGTACTCCAAGAACAATAGGCCACAGGTTCCTCATACTGGATGTAAACGAAGAAGGCTAAGCTAAAAGTGTTCCCACTTATTAGTTAACTTTCCATGTGTGCAGGGAGTTGTTTACATGATGGAACATTAAGACATCCAGTCCCTCACCTGTAGCCAGATCTGAGCCACATGCTATCTCCGCATATTTGGGGGAGCTCCAACGTAACAACATTAATGTTTGACTGGTCTCACTGAGCTCGCTTCATGTCACTCCGGGGGCTGCATCCAGAGTTTGAATACCTCTAGCTTTATGATCTGAAATGATAATTAAATCCACATCCCTTTATTGCAACTGTAATCTAAAAATGGCTGAGGCCTTGAACGTTTATTATATGAGGATGTAATTGTCTGTGTGGTAGTTCTGCATGTTGTTGTTTATTTCTTGTCGTATAGCAAAGGTAAGCGTAGTACTTTACAGACTTCTAAAAAGTTACCATCTTACTTTTTTGCATCCTTAGCATAGCCACTTTCTTCCTTTTTAAAAAAATCAATAGTCTATTAGGGTTTTCACATTATTACAATAATAGTATATCAATCAATCAATCTTTATTAATACGGTCAGAAGACCAACAATACACAATGTCCAGTGATACATATTCAGACATTTAATTAATATAAACCTGGAATTTGTTTAAGTTAAAATATTTAAAAAAACATCAATTTGTAAAATTATAAAACACAATGTGAGACCACTACTGCACGCTGCTTTATAGCTGCAGCACAATACCTTGCGACCGAAAATGTAACAGTAGAGTCCACATCTGCTAAGAGGTATTTTGTATATAATACTGAATCTCGGCCTGGAAGTTTTTGGAGAAGGGGGGTAATATATCGCTGTCTTAGCTCATTATAAATCTCACAGTTTAATAAAACATGGTCAATGTTTTCTAAAGAACCACTGCCACACGGGCAAACTCGTTTTGACAGTGGTATTGCATGAAATCTGCCATATAATATAGCAGAAGGTAAAACATTGTGTTTGGCCTTTGTGAAAGCTTTTCTTATTCTGTGATCTTCCAGAATCTTCAGGTGATTCGCAAGCAGATAAGGCGAGCTATATGATTCCCCATTTATATTTGTATATTGAAGGGTACACTGTTTTTGTATTTCCACATCCAAAATTCTTTGAACAATTATTAGATTAGCTTGTTGGAAACCTATAGACAAAATGAAGGGCTGAGATAGACCTAAAGATGTAAGTTTTAGTGCTAAGGAATTCCTCCAATCCGACTGGAAGGAGTCCGTGAGTACTAATGGAGCCAGTCCCACTGGAAGGAACACTAATTTTAACCAAAATTTCAATTTGAGAACCCAAATGCGTGATTCAAGGGTTGGGAGTCCAACTTCGAGACGTAAAACATTGTTTGGAACACAGGAAGGGACTCCCAAAATGGACCTAAGAAATTTAGTTTGAATTGGGACTTCCGGGAAGGGTGACTTAGCCTGTGCCTGCTTTTGAGACGGGCTCCTGCCTCAAAAGAAGCTTATTCAGATATATCAGTCAGTTTTTTCTTTTTTTTTTGACTGATTAAACTTCTCCCGGGTAGGGAGAAACGAAGAGATTAACCTCAAAGCCTATTTTTGTTGGGACGACCAGATCTCATTAATTTATGGGACGAGGTCCAGCCGACGAAGGTGGGACGGATTTTTAACAGCAAGCTCTATCTGATAAAGCGAACGTTCACCTTATCTTCTAAGAGAGAACGCACTAACAGGCAAGCACCCTTCTTTCTATATTTTTCTTTTACTTGACTTAAATTGTTGCTGTTTAAAAGAGATTTGCCAGATTGATCAGTTTTTGACATCTCACTGGGGAGCCATAACTTCTCTCTGCTACGCACTAATTAATAGCTTATCTCTGTTTTTGTTGCAAAAAGCTGTCCTGGATTTGCATTCTAAAGATATACACAGAAGAGGGATTTCTATTCCAGATTTTTATTTTGAAAAATATTATACTGTTTTGAGACTACTCTCTTTTTGGTCTATTTTATTTTGACGAATCTGTTTCTTGACGATTGCCATTAATTGTTTCGATCCTGGGAACTGCATTTTGTTTACTTAACTATTGGAGAGATAAGGCTGTCTGCTCTGTTTATACTGTGATGTCACCAAGTTTGGAGTATTAACCCAATTGTTGCTGAAATAAGAAGTGGTTTTCCTATATTTTTCTTTTAAAATGGCAATTAAGAAAGTGGCTGAAAATCTGGAAATAACTATGTTTCAGAAAATAATGGATGAGATTGAGATAATGAAAATTGAATTGAGTAAAATGAAGCAGGAGATTAAAGATATAAGGGTCCCTGTGAGAGAGGTGACCCTGGAAGGGGTCCCTGTGAGAGAGGAGACCCCGGAGATTGGAACAGGGGTCCCTGTGAGAGAGGCGACCCTGGAGACTGGAATAGGGGTCCCTGTGAGAGAGGAGATCCCGGAGATTGGAACCAACGTGGAACAGGAACAAGATTTGGAGTCTATGGACTTTAGAAATAAAATCTATTGTTTGGAACTCAATGTTATCTCTGAAGAAATGAATGAAGATTCTAGAGATAAAGTTATCAATGGCATGGATAATCTTCTGGACTGGAATGATGTGATGGAGCCCAATATAGAGAAAATCTATGGAATTATCTGCAGCCATGTGACAATGGAAAAACTTTTAAGAGATGACCCAGTGTATTTTGAAAAAAAGAACAGAGATATGATTTTACAGCAGTATTTCAGCAACCTATTCAGAATGGATGGCAAGAAAATATTTGGGATAGAGGTAATCCCCATCAGACTCTTACTATATGACTATGGCTTTGACAGCAAGATTATTATGGAATACTGATAATGGAAGATTGGATATTGAAATTACTGGACTTAACAAGATTACTGAAGATGGAAGATGGAAAATGGAACTAATAGAGATAATAGAACAATGGCTACTGAAATTATTGAACCTAACAGATTCTGATGTGATGGATTAATTGAAATGTTTATTTTGACTATGGTTATGACAATAAGATTATCATAATTAGTAATGAGATGGATTAATCGATATGCTTATCTGGAAAAAAAATTGATAGATATATTTCTTAAAGAATTGAAACCTCTCTTTGACTTTTTGTGGAAAGAATAAAGTAATGTTTATGAGATTTGATGATTAAGTAAGATAACTACTGGAGGAAAGTGATTTTATAATATGACTTAAGAGACAGGATTGTTATATATTATAGACTTATAACTGATTTGATCTTTGACAAATGGGAAGTCAATATTTTACTCTTTATTTTTTATTTTTGTTTTTTTTTTCTTTTTTTCTTTTTGTTTAACTATTTTTGATTTTGTTTTTTGTCTTTGAATGTTTTATGATTTTGTCTTGTATGTTTTATGAAAATCTGAATAAAAATTATTGAAAAAAAAAAAGAAAAAAAAGAAATTTAGTTTGAATTGATTCAAATAAGGAAAAATTAGTATATACACTTGCCTGAGCACCATACAGTAATTGTGAAACAATTTTGGAGGTAAATACCTTTAATACTGATGGAACGTGTTGGCCACCCTTAGTATAATAAAAGGAAAGTAAAGCATTTACACTTCTTTGGGCATTTGTCCGTGCACTTTTCGCCTAGAATTGCCAATTGCCCAAAGAGTGAAACACTATGCCTAGATATTTATAAGTAGTTAATTGGTCTATAGCATTACCCTCTAACCTCCATCGGTGTTTTACACGCTTCTTAGTAAAGACCATCACCTTGGTCTTTTCATAATTAATTACCAATGAGTCATTCTTACAATGATTGGCAACAGCTAAAAGAAGACGCCGAAGACCAATAGAGGAAAGAGAAACCAACACAGCATCATCAGCATATAACAATGTTGAGATTGGCCTATTTGAGAGTGTAGGGTGATGGGAAGAAATATTTGCAAGGCTTTTAATTAAAGAATTCACATAGAAATTAAATAGCGTTGGAGCTAATATACAGCCTTGTTTTACTCCGTTTACCGTTGGAATACGCCCCGTTAAATTGCCAGCTTTATAATTCAGAGCTTGGAAAAGTTACTTTTTTGAACTACAACTCCCATCAGCCCCAGCCAGCATGGCCACTGGATTGGGCTGATGGGAGTTGTAGTTCAAAAAAGTAACTTTTCCAAGCTCTGCATCTAATACGAACACAAGTATTTGAGTAAAGGCTGCGTATAAGTAATAGTAATCTCCTATCAATATTTGCAGATTCTAATTTTGCCCACAATTTGTCTCTGGGGATAAGGTCAAAAGCAGATTAAAAATCTATGAAAGCTGCATATAGTGCCCCCCCCAGAGCGCTTTGAGTATTTATCTATTAGATGTTTTAAGACAAATAGATGATCAACAGTGGAGCGATTTGCCCTAAACCCCGCTTGTTTGTCATCAAGTATGTTTTCCTGCTCAAGCCAAGATTGGAGTTTTGCTAGCAGATGTTTTGCATATAACTTGCTGATCACACTCAACAGGCTTATAGGTCTGTAATTCGCTGGATCAGCCTTGTTTCCTCTCTTAAATATTGGGACAATAATAGCTAGTCCCCAATCGTCAGGGATGATGGTCGTCTGATCAATACTCGTAAAGAGTGTTGCTAATATAGGTGCCCACCAGTTGGGATAATAGTATAAGTCCTTATTCCCTCCCCACCCACCACCTCCCAACTCCCAACTGTAGTGGGGCAGCTGCTTGAGTAACTACCCTTGCAGACCAACGCTCTAAACCTAACTCATGCTGTTTTCTAAACCTACTAACAGCCTATCCTGCACAAGGAATTGGCAGGTTTCTTTCTTTCTTTCTTTCTTTCTTTCTTTCTTTCTTTCTTTCTTTCTTTCTTTCTTTCTTTCTTTCTTTCTTTCTTATCGCATTTTCAGTTCTGATGTTCAGAAACAAGACTAGCAGCCCATGAGAAAATTCTGCTCTATAAAGTACATTAAAAAATAAAACTTCCAAGAGATTTGGAGTGCATTTTTGAAGCTTTTCTCCAAGTAAAACCCACAACTAGAAGAAGTGGGAAGCACAATGCAATACAGGGATGGAGACTTCTCCAACTTATTGGTTGTTAATCTGGGACCCCGGCAGAACCTTCTCCCTTACCAGTAATCTGCTGACAGAGATCTATCACAAATTGGGTTCACAGTGAAGTTCTGTCCATGTGCTCACCAACACTGGGAGTTACATGCCTACCAACTCTTTGACATGAAAGGGCTTGCCACATACACCACAACCTCTGCTCAGCTAAACTAATTTTCTGAGCTTTGGCCTTCATATCGTTTGATACCATCATTTATTTGTAACCTGATTGCAGACCAGCTTTCAGGTCCCAGTTGCTCTTTCAAGCTGGTATAGGACAGCCTTTCCCACCAGTGTGCCTCCAGATGTTGTTGGACCACAATCCCCGTCTTTCCTGACCATTGGCAATGCTGGCTGAGGCTGATGGGAGTTGTGGTCCAACAACATCTGGAGGCACACTGGTTGGGAAAGGCTGGTATAGGATTTCAGAAATACAGCAATAATATTCATGAAACAACAAAATCTCATTCAATTACAACCACATTACACCTCCGTTATAATAGAACAGTACCAGTTAATACCACCAGCAATTAATAAAATCAATCTAAAATAAAAATGTTTAAAAACATTCAAAGATGGGGTGATTCCAAGAGTGTCCACAGAAGTATTTCTGGGGAGAGGGGGACGGTCTATGAATTGTTACTACAGTCATCGGCAACCCAATCCACCTACCATTAAATTTAAAATTCCAGGGGGGCAAATGCCCCCTTAACCCCCTGCAGACACCCTTGGGTGACTCATATGTTCTGAGGGAGAGAATTCCATAAGTGTGGGGCCACCACCAAAAAGGCCTTGTCACTGGTAACCATCACCCTATTACTGACAGATCAGAGAGCAAGACTTCAGTGGCTGACCATAAAGTCCAGGCAACAGACAGTTTCATAAGGGTGCACCTGACTGTTCCATTGTATACATGATTGTTTTGCCCCTGGCTGATGCAAAAACAACCTGACCCATCTGCCACATTTAGGAAGAATTCTATGAACAACTCTCTCCAATCCATTCAACTTTTGATAAAGACACGAATCATCTGGGCTGCCTTAGAATGTCTGAGGCACCCTAAGTTTATCTCAGTGAATGTTATGCTGTTTCACAGAAACTGCATTTAGCTTGTATTCATTCATTCATTCATTTGATCAGTTACCACAGAGGCTTGAATGGAGAAAGAGCACTGGAGGAGGACTGCACATCTGGTACTCTGAGTCATAGAGAACCTGTCATCAGGACAACATGGAGTAGAGAGAAATCACAGCACAATTGAGCTCTTGCTGAAAAGGCAGATCTGATAGCCTTCTAGGATTCAGTTCTTCAATATCTCATTTGCAGTTGGGAAGCAGCTTGAGTAACAACCCTTGTAGACCATCTCCTAAAGATCTTGTTCTACTGTAAACCTAACTCACAGTGTTTTCTAAACCTGCCAACATACTCTGCACAAGGTATTGGCAGGCTTGGTGGTTTCTACAGATGCATTGCTGGGCTGGATAAACCTCTAGCTTTTCCAAACCAGCAGCTTGATTTTCTCTTGTGCTGTCTTGAAACATCACTTGGTCGGAGTATCAACAGGATGGGACAGCTCCAGCCAAGTCCTATTTCACTGAATCTTAGTTTACAGGAGCAGGATCTGATATATTGTGCCTGGAGAGGTTACATTTATTTGCTTAGTTTGTTTTTTAAAAACAACAACAACATAAGGCTCTGGAAGTCATAATGCTTTCAAGGGCCCATATTTTGCTATCATTATGAGAACGGATGATACATCAATTATCTTGATTTTAACCAGAAGTTGCAGTCTAAGAATGTTTGATTTATTGGCATTATAAATGCAGTGGTCTTTAATGTTAAGTGCTGAGAACTGTGCTGTATTTTTTCTCCTTTTTTATTACAAGTCTTGACCAGCATATGAATTATCTTCAAAGACTTAGAACTGCTTTTATCAACTTTTCCCCTAGTACAACTGTGGAGCAAAATGAAGTTGAGGGTGTGTGTAAGAGCCTGGAGCAAGAGGCTGCTAAGATAAATGGCAACAGAATTCCAGTTACCTCATGGTGATAGAGAATAAGGTCTGACCAGGGAATCACTGGCCATAGGAACATAAGAAGAGCCTGCTGGATCAGGCCAATGGTCTGTGTAGTCCAGCATCCTGTTCTCACAGTGGCCAGCTAGATGCCCATGGGAAGCCCATAAGCTGGATCTGAGCACAAGAGTACTCTCCCTTCCTGCAGTTTCTAGCAACTGATATTCAGAAGCATGCTGCCTCCAACTGTAGAGGTAGAGCATAGCCATCTTGGCTAATAGTCTTTGATACCCTTATCCTCCATTAAATTGTCCAATCCTCTTTTAAAATTGTCCAAGTTGGCCATCACAATTCCCAGAGTGGTTTAACAATTAATCCCTTGGATCATTCCATAGGATTAGGTAGGGCTACAGATTCTCGGGTGGAGCATAGGTTGATCTGCAAATTAATTTGGAGACTGTGGACTGGGGTCATATCCAACATTAGTTATACTCAGAATAGACTCAAATTAATGAGCATGACAAACTTAGGTTTATTTATTTCAGTGGGTGGACTCTGAATAGATGAATTCAGTCCTGAATACAATGGCCATCCCCACTTTCCAGCATCTAAGGCAAGAGAATAATGAATAACACTGACATAATCTAAAATAGTAACATGCAAAGCCTGCTAGAGGATTTCAGTTTTCACTTGCATTTTCTAATCCCCAGTGAGCAGATTTCAAATTCAAACTTCAGTTGCTTCTGTTTGTGTTGCCATGTCTTCAGTGATGTCAACTGCCTGCATCAATGAAAGACACTGAATGATTTCTAGCATGTGTTTTACTTTACATATGACATGCATCGTACAATTTGTACTCTTAAGTCTCTAAAAATACTTTGCTTTTCTGGCATATGTATATTTCACTCTAGATTGGATCTGGTATGGAATTTGGTGAGGCAGCAGGATGTGGTTTGGTCCAAAGGTATTCATATCCTGTGAAAAAAATGCAAATATTCTGAAATAATACATACCGTGCATTCATGTACTCATAACTTCCTGATCTAGGATGAGCATGGAACCAATTTGTGTAAGGTAAATGACAGATTATTTCTTTATTTCTTTATTTAATATCCTGTTCTTCCTCCCAAAGGGTGGCAAACCTACAAACAGTAACACATCTAAAAGCAATCTGAAGACAAATTGAGACTGTGAAAGATCTCTACTTAAAAGGCTTATTGGAAAAGGAATGTCTTCAATAGGTGCCAGAAAGTCAATAGTGATGGCACCTGGTCTATCTAATTATATGTTGCAAAAAACAACCTCTAAGCGGTTTACAAGAAACAAAATGATAAATAAAAACAATTAAAATAGCAGTAAACTTAAAGAGATTAAAACACATCAGTTTCTATGTGTCTGGATAGGTTTGCCTAAACAGAAATGTTTTAAGCAAGCTCCAAAAAGAATATAGCAAAGGGCGTTCCAAAGTGTAAGTGCTGCCACACTAAAAGAATGATTTCTTACAAGTGTGGAATGAATAACATGTGGCTCTTGTAACAGTGCCAGTTCCACAGATTGAAGTGGTCAAGTGGGCACATATGGGGTAAGGTGGTCCCACAAGTAAATTGGTCCCAAGCTTTTAAGGACTTTCTATATCAGTAGTAACACTTTGAACTTGGCCCCATAACAAACATTTATTTGGCCCAGTAACTGTTTATTGTCATATAAGTGAGGTGTCTTTAAAAGTACAGACATACCTTTCAAACGAAATATATTATTCTTACAAATGTACTCAGGCAAGCGTCTGATGTAGCCTCCCTATTTACATGCCTTTTACTTGACATTATTTTGTAAGGCATGGGCATGATGGCTGGGGAAATCAAGCAAATGTTGCTAACTCAAATGCAACTGCAAGTAGTAGTAGCTCTCCGATGCACCATCATACCTTATTTTCAATAATCCATCGGTCCCAGATATTCTCTCATGTGATTCTTACAATTGCAGTTGCACTGTATAACAAGCTCTGCCATAAATTCTAGACTAGAAATCCTATAATGGTGCTAGGATGGTTTCATTCAAACAATAAGTATATGAAAACACCAATTCAGTCCTTTCATAGGATAAATGCAACACCACCTAACAATAACACTTATTAATAGCGTAAGGATTGTTAGTCCTTGTTGCTCTTGTTACAATAGACTGCCTCCTATAGGAAATAGATCATTCATGAAACTGCTATGGAAAGAAACATAGCATCATTTCTCACCAAGGTAAGCATTGGTGACAACATAGAGCCCATTTCTCAGTTTTACATTTGTCAGTTTTACATTTTCTCAAGATCCAACTTGTCAAAACCCTTTGACTGAGTGACTGGGTTGTGGAATGAGTGGCTAGTAGGTGCATGACTGAAACAGCTGCCAAATATCTGTTGAAACTGTCTTTGACTTGAGGCAAAACTCAAATTCAGTGGTGGTGAGAGAGATATCTCTGAAGCCCCTAGATCCAATGTGTAGTTACTTAAGGACAACTGCTGGCCGCTGCCACCACTTCATTGCAACTGTTTCTAAATGTTAATGTTTGTTTCCTCTTGTTACTTAATGCACTGAAGTACAGTATAATAGCCAGATCCTCCAGCAAACTGCCTTCTTAAATCATTATGGTATTTTAAAATTGAGAGTTTTACTATCATCTACAAGCAAAAACTTCAACAATAAATTGCTACTGCGTTAATAATGGTACTTAACATTTATTTAGCATTTTTTGAGTATGCAGAGAGCTTTGCATGGATACTGTAAGAGCAGTTTAGTCTCTGCTCTGTTCTGCTGCTGCTGGCTACGGTTTAGCTCTTGTTTGTCTTTTAAAGGTTATTCTGAATGGTTTGATTTTTGTCACATTTTAACCATTGTGAGCCACCTTGAGGGTCTGTTTGTGAGGCTGAAAGGCTGGATAAAAATAGACAATCCTCATATTTCAAATGCTTGGGTGCAGATGAGGCTAGGCAATATAAATAGTTAGCTGCTTTATAACAATAGTTTGTAGATCATATGCTGATTTGTTCCTTTCTTCTGTCTCTGCTTCTTGTACCATTTCCTCATTATCTTGTGTCATACTGATCCTTATGACAGATGCAATCTTATGTTCTCTATCCATCAAGACAAATCCATGCCTCCCCTGAGCAAGATCCTGACTACTTGCAAATATATTTTCATAGACAATAATATCTTAACATATTCTGTATATTCGAAGCTACCTTATATACTAAATCAAAACATTGGTCAATCTTGCCTGCTATATTGCGTATTCAGGCAGGCAGCCACTCTCCAGAGCCTAGGTCTTTCCTAGCTCTGCCACTTCAGGTGTTGGGAAGCTGGGAGAGCAATGCAACCCCACCCTCCATGTTCTGCTCACCTCTACTGATAAGATTATGCTGTTATACACATATTCTCTTGAAATCTAAGACTCCCTTACATCAGAGGTAGGAAATCTGTGGTCCACCAGGTAGTGTTGGACTCCCAACTCCTATCATCCCCAGCCAGCATGGCCAGTAGGCAAGGAGTTGTTGTTCAATGACATCTGGAGGTCACCTGTCTTATAGCTTGACCCTCAGTTTCAAAGGGATTAACTTACAAGGTAAGTTGCCTTCATTAACTACTTTATATAGACCTAAGGTTACATTATTTGAATCTAAATCAAAATTTGAATCTAATACTTTTCCTACTGTTTTGATGTGTCTTGAAATTCATACTGACTCCGGCTGAATTTTACCTCCCATCCTATGTAATACTTAAGCACTAATAATACTCCAGTCTTTGAAGGAAACAAAACCCAAAGTGCCTCCAGTGTTATAATTAAAAGTAATGAAAGACATCAAATGTAAAAAGTAGCTTCCAAAAACAATTTACATGCCACCTTGACAACCCTAATACATGTCGGAGAGTCACAATGCTGGGAACGGAGAGTTCTGAGCGAGCTTATCTGTGTGTTTGAATCTTTGCTAACGATCATACCTTCCCTGCAAATTAGTCAGACAGAGACTTTAAGCTTTAAAATAAGAAATAACTACTTTATTCTAGAAGCACATGTTTGATAGGAAAGAGTCCTATATCTAGCTAACTAGCTAAGTTGGAGCTGCAAACACTGAGCCCAGTGCTTGCCCTCATACTTGGAGGAGAGGAGGGACAAAGGAAGATGTCTGCTCTCCCTCATGAGAGAAAGAAGAAGACTGGGAAGGAGGGAAGGAACTGTGATCAACATCCTTTGCATATCAGTCTAGCAGGAAGGAAGAGACAGCAGGAGATCAAAGGACAGGTATAGCCTAGCAACCAAGAGGTGTCCTCTCCAGCTACCCTTTTTAACCCCATGCAGCCTCAACCCACAAGTTGGAGTTGAACCACATATATTCCAACACCCCTTCTCAACGAGAACTTGGTTCATTCTACAAGGTGCATCTTGTCTCGTAGCTTCTGGTGCTGGACTTTGCCCAATGGTTTGGTCAAAGTATCAGCTGTCATCTCTTCTGTTAGACGGTAGGTCATCTCTAGAAGTCCTTTCTCCCTTATGTCCTTTAGGTAATGGAACTTCACATCAATGTGCTTCATGCGAGAACTTTGCCCTTCTGCTTCTGCAAGTCTTATGCAAGCTTGATTGTCCTCAAGTATTCTGATAGGCTCTGGTTCAGATATGCCCAAGTCTTGTAGAAGCTTGCTTAGCCACAGCATTTCCTTGCATGCCTCATCAGCAGATACGTACTCTGCCTCAGTAGATGAGTGTGCTACAGTCTCTTGCTTTTGACTTGTCCAGCAGATAAGTGACTGCCCATAGTAGAACAAGTTTCCACTGGTTGACTTGCGATCTTTGGTGTCTCCAGCCCAGTCAGCATCAGCATATCCTAGAAGCTTAGGATCTTGAGTAGCTGATAGCTTTAGTTTTAAGTTTGCTGTGCCTTTCAGATATCTTGCCACTCTCTTGACTGCTTCCCAGTCTTTCTTGGTTGACAAGCTGGTTTTTCTGCAAAGGTATCCCACTGCTAACACCACGTCTGGTCTGGTTATTGTGCTGATGTATAGGAGTTTTCCTATAGCTTGTCTGTAGCTTTCATTGTCTTCCCAGGGTTGATTGTTCTGGTCTGGTTTCAAGTATCCTACTTCGATTGGTGTAGATGCTGGATGTGCATCTTTCAGTCCTAGACTCTCAAGTAGGTCTTGAATCTTTTGTTTTTGATTTAGAAGAAAGGATCCATCGTCCTCTCTTTCAATTTGTATTCCAAGTATGTGATGTCACCTAGACATTTCACTTCAACTTCCTTGCTTAGATTATTTACTAACTCTTGCTTGTCTTCTGGATTCTCATAAGCCAGTAGTAAATCATCTACATAAATCAAAATATGTCCATTTATTGTTCTTGAATCTGCTATATAGGCATTGGTCTGTTTTGCCTCTTTTATAGCCTTGTTTCAAGAGTATTTGGTTCAGTTTGTCATTCCATGCTCTTGCAGCTTTTATTTCTAGTTGCTCTACTTGCATCTTCTTGTTGGCAGCGACACTCAGGAGTGTCCTGATTGTTGTATGCTTGACTACAGTTTCAATATCTTTCCAGGTCTCTGGCTCTGGAAGTTCATCAGCTCTTGCAAGGTAGGACAGTCTCAGTGGAGGTACACCTCTGTTGGTGCAGTTAGAGTGTCTTGGTACAGGACTCTCTGCTGCCCCTTCTTGCTGTGCAGGTTCCCCTTCTTGCTCTGATTCCTCACTGTCCTCCAGTGTTGGCATGTTGCTGTAATCTGTATGGTATTTCTACTTTATCTTCTTCACTGTCGTGGTCTTGGAGTGGTGCCCCTTCTGGTTGGAATGCACCTTGACCTTCATCAAAGTAGACAGCTCTTTGGATTTCAATCCTTTCTCTTTTGGGATTTAAGATTCTGTATCCCTCTTGCTTTGTAGAATATCCAATGAAGATTCCTTCCTTTGTAGTGTTGTCCAATTTGGTTCTCTTCTGGTGTGGAATGTGACCATACACTTTTGATCCAAACACCTTTAAATGAGCCAAACTGGGTATACGCCCATACCATAATTCGAATGGAGTCTTGTTGCCATTCACCTTTGTTGGCAAACGATTCTGTAGATAGGTGGCAGTATACACTACCTCTCCCCAACGTTTCTGTGGGAGATTGGCATCTTCTAGCATTGATCTCACCATCTCAATAAGGGTTCTGAATTTTCTCTCTGAGACTCCGTTCTGTTCTGGGTTGTTCTGGGAACAATCCCATGTTCACACAGAAACTGCTGGGTAGCATGAGACATGTATTCCCCTCCATTATCAGAATGTAGACTTTGTGGCTTTCCCTGAAATTTAGTGGTCACCATTGCAACATATTCTTTGAGTTTCTGAAGCATTTGCCCCTTCTCCTTCAGCATATAGATTACAGTGAATCTTGAATAGTCATCAATAAAACTAACAATGTATCTATTTCCACCATTTGAAGGAATTGGCATTTCACAAATGTTGCTTTGAATTAACTCTAGGGGGCACTTAGTCTTCCTTTCACTCTGCTTAGGAAAACTTGGTCTGGTCCCTTTAGGCTTCACACAGCATGTACCTCTCCCCTTTTCTTGGCAGGGCTCAATTTTCATGCCTCTTACTAAATTATTCCTTTGAAGGGTATTAATCTTTGCAATGTCTTTATGCCCAAGCCTTCTATGCCATAGATGCAAACATGACTTGCTACAGCAGTCCTCTACATTAGCTTCCGGACTTTGCTGATCAATTTCATACATTCCCTTTCTCTTAGTAGCTGTGCATATAATTACACCATCTCAAGAAATTGCGCAGGAATCTTGTTCAAATAGCACTGAACATCCTTTATTGGTTGCCTCACTGACTGAGATCAAATTATTAGAAATTCCTGGGGTCCAGAGCGCATTTCTAAGGTAAATCTCTTTTGTACCACTTGGCATCTGGCAGATGAGCTTTGCATCCCCTTGCCCCTTTATGGGCACCTCCCATGAGTCAGCGACCTTGACTAAGCCTCCATGTGGGGTTAGAGTTTCAAACAGGATCTTTGCATTTATCAGATGAGCACTTGCTCCTGAATCTACATAGACTTTATTATTATAACATTTTTCAACATGTTACTTGTAAACTGTTGGCATCTTTCTTGTCTGTCTTTTTAAATCCTTTATTTTGTCCTTCAGATTTCCCTCTCTGATCACACTGATTTTTAAGGTGAGTCTCTGAACCACATAGGAAGCAGCGTTTGGCTTTAGCACCTCTTGATTACCTCCTTTGTTCCCCAAATCTGCGTATGACTGGCAGTCGGCCACAAGTCTGCTTACTTAGGAAAGAGGAGATGTTCTCGTTTCCTGCAACAGCGTTCCTTTCGCTCTCCTGAAATAACTGTTCTCTGACTTCTGATATAATTTCATTTAAAGTCTTTTTCTGTTGTTACATTATGAGACAGAACATATCCATTGATTTTGGGAGGGAATCTAGAAACAAAGCAATCTGTACGGGTTGGTCCAGCCTCGTCCTGGCTTCTTCAATCCCCTGGGTCAACACCATAAATTTAGTAAGGTGTTTTTCAAATGGATCATTCCTCATTTTCAAGACGTCGTAACATTGAAATGAAATACTCTTGGCCTTTTGGCTGGTGGTTAGACTCCAGTGCATTCCACATCTCTCTGGCATTCTTACAGTAAATGATCAAAGGAATTTGAGAGTTACTCATGCATTTGATAATGAGGTCCTGTGCTTTTTCGTCTTTCTCCATCCAAACTCTTTTTATTTCCTGAGAGGCATCTGGTCCCGGTTCCGCATCTCTGATCACTTCCATCAGCTTCTGTTGCTTTAAGTGACTTCTCATTCAAAACGACCATAACTTCCATTCTCCAGGTGACAGTTTGTCCAGGCTTAGCTGTTGTGCTATGGTAGCCATCCTTAAGATAAGGCTTAACTCTTTACTGACTTAACTCTGAAGGTCTCTATTAGCTTATTTGATTCGCAACACAAAAGCTCCTTAATTACTCAGATCTCCTTTTTGCATGCCTGGGCCGCATAACCTGTCGGAGAGTCACGATGCTTGGAATGGAGAGTTCTGAGCTAGCTTATGTGTCTGTTTGAATCTTTGCTAAAGATCATACCTTCCCTGCAAATTAGTCAGATAGAGACTTTAAGCTTTAAAATAAGAAATAACTACTTTATTCTGGAAGTACATGCTTGATAGGAAAGAGTCCTATATCTTGCTAACTAGCTAAGTTGGAGCTGCAAACAGTGAGCCCAGTGCTTGCCCTCATGCTTTGGAGGAGAGGGAGAGACAAAGGAATATGTCTGCTCCCCTCTCAAGAGAAAGAAGTAAGAAGGAGGGAAGGAACTGTGATCAACATCCTTTGCATATCAGTCTAGCAGGAAGGAAGAGACAGCAGGAGATCAAAGGACAGGTATAGCCTAGCAACCAAGAGATCTCCTCTCTAGCTACCCTTTTTAACCCCATGCAGCCTCAACCCACAAGTTGGAGTTGAACCACATATATTCCAACAATACATAGCACTTGAGCAATTTTGAATGAAATAATATCCAGTAAGACAAGAAGGTGATCATTTCTACTATAGAGTATGTAGTGTATGCTAAAACAACAACAACAAGCAAACACTTCTTGGACAGAATGTGTGTTTGACGAGGTGCGCCTGGCGCCAACACTGTTATCTTTTCGGTGTCAGGTCAAGACTTTCCTCTTCTCCCAGGCATTTTAGCATGTGTTCTATATTGTTTTAAATTTTTTAATTGTGTTTTAAATTGTTTTTTAAAAGATGTATTTTAAATTGTATTTGTTTTTAGTTATTGTAAACCGCCCAGAGCTTCGGCTATGGGGCGGTATACAAGTTTAATAAATAAATAAATAAACTGACAGTGTCTAGTTAGCTATTTATTTCCTCGTTTTCTAGGGAAGAATGTGAAAAGATATCATCTTGCTTCTCTTTCGCAATGAATATCAAAGCTTTGCCAAACAGAACTGGGAACATTGGTTGAAAAAGTGTGAGTGCCAATATGACCATGTGTATCAAACATGCATCCATGCACATTCCAGACTTGTCCAGGCACATCTAGATTGTGCAAGTTGTGCCTTACGAAAAGGGTCTGGGTCTTCTCCCTCCCATGGCTAGACACTGGCCAGTGACCTTCACTAGCCCCTGGAGGCCTGTATACAAGCATCAGTTCTCTAAGAATACAGTTCTAATAATGCAGTACAACTGTGAATCAAAAATGCATATATGGGAGCATGCAGTCAAGTCTGTGACCTATGTGGTACAGAGTGGCCCCTCCTCACTATTACTTCTGTTAAGTAGTCATTCAGGAGCAGTGGTAGCAAGAACTAATACTGTTTAAGCACAAAGCTTCTAGGCATCAGTGTAAGACAATTGTGCAAATCATTTGTCTACATTGGTGCCTAAAGACTGTGCAGGCATTGCATACAGTGGAGGAAAGAAGAGAAGCACCAGATGACACTTACAAACCTATGGTGCAACCACATTTGGAATTCTGTATATAGTCCTGCTTGCTTCACCTGGAAAAAGGATATTGTAGAGCTGGAAAGTCTTCAGAAAAGGGTGGCCTAAATGATCAACAATTTTGAGCAACTCCCCCGTGAGGAAACGTTACAACATTTGAGGCTTTTTAGCTATATAAGATTATACATGGTGTGGAGAAAGTGGATAGAGAGATGTTTCACTCCTCTCTCATAATGATAGAACTGGAGACCATTCAATGAAGCTGAATGTTGGAAGTGCATACTTAAACTGTGGAATTTGTTCTGACAGGAGTCAGTGATGTGCACCAGCTTTAAAAGAGGATTAGAAAAAAATCATAGAGGATAAGGTTATCTGTGGCTACTAGCTAAGATGGCTATGTTCTACCCCTACTGTTGGAGGCAGTATGCTTCTGAATACCAGTTGCTGGGGATCACAAGTGGAGAGAGGGATGTTGCACTCAGGTCCTGCTTATGGGCTTCCTATAACCTTTTGTTTGGCTACTGTGAGAACAGGATATTGGTATAAATGGACTTTTGGCCTGATCCAGAGGGCTCTTCTTATGTTGTTATAAAGCGGAAGCAAAAGGAGAAGAGGCCTCTAAGGTGCCCAGAAGATAAGGAACAACTCAGTTATTTCAAACAGAAACCAACATTTTCTTTCACAATTTTTGGTGAGGAAGCATGCCTGAGTTGATGGACTCATTTGAGGCCAGCATTACATGTAGCTGTGGATATGGGTGGCATATGTGAGTCATCAATGTGCATGTGCACACTTTGTCAGAATGCTGGTTGGGCACAGAACTTCAGTGAGCTGTTTAAGTCTGTACCAGGCCATTTTGCCAGTAAACTATGCATCTGTGCACCCTTGCATTGCAGTGTAGGAACAGCCTGCCACATATGAACCGAAGAGGAATTTGTTACTTGTCAATCGGGCTAACACAGGAGGCAGTTTTCTTTTCACTACAGTGTCCACCTTTAGGAAGTTAGGTAGGATAGGTAGGTGAGTTAGTAAGTCACAACAGCAAGGCTTAGTGGGAAGTCCACTGAGACAGATAAGAACATCAATGAGTTAGAGGTGAAAAGATCTGTCCATTTTGGTTCTCTCAGTTTCTCATTTTTCTAACCTTACATTTGGTGCTCCACATTTCTACAGCAATTTGTGATTTTGTTTTTAATCCTCATGAAACTTCTCCAGCATTTTAGTGAGAATTTTTCCTACTAAACCCATTTTTGTATGCTTTTTGACTACTGTACACATTTTTGCAAGCAATTTCTCCTGATACTGTATAATGAATTTTGTATGTTATTTTCACTAATACATTCATTTTTATGCACATTTTTGTTAATCAGGTCATTGCTACGCTCTATATATTTACATATGGCAGTCAGGTTAGAAGTGGATGCACTTCTAACAGAGTGAAGCCATGTTGAATTAAGATGGAGGACAATTTCATGCTGTGTGTATCATTTCTCGCTAAAGACTGCTTGTATTTTTGTGGATATTGCAATTTCCAGAAAACAACTTCTGATAAGAAGTCGGTACAAAGTCGCTGGATAGCCAAAACAATATCTAAGTGAAAGAGTAACAAATGTGTGTTGAGCTGACACTATGCAAAAGGACACAGCTTGGATAATCACTATTGCAAGGGTTTCAGGTACTCATTTTATCCACCCTCCCAGACAGATTATGGTAATTCATTTCCTGCTTATTGTGGGGTGCCACCCTCAATTACTGAAACTCATGTTCAATTACTGGACAATTCCCACTTCCCGATGCAAGTTTTCTGGGTGATATGCCTCCCTGGGCTCCTACTGGGAGGAAGGGCAGATATAAATCAAATAATAAATAAATAAATATAAGGGAAGTATTTACATTTTAGAAAAAAAGCTTTTTCTTGGGTGGAGGAGAATTGCCTTTGGATTACTTCTTTTCTTGCTGCTATCTGCTCTGCTTTTGCATGCTTTGCAAAGCTGAAGGCTTCAGGCCTACCCACTCGTAGGTAACTATGTCTTTCTTTATTCTAATATTCTAAGAAACGTAGAGTAAAAATACACAAGTAGTGGGCTGGAGGAAGTTTAGGAGGAAAATATATGAGTTATTCTCTTCATATTTTTCTGGTTTAATTAGCTTATGCAAAAATATGTATATCACATCACTTTAAGATATTTTCCAAGTTACCTTAAGTTGCTGCAATGTCAAAATATTATCTTTGTTTTGTTTTCTCTCAGTCCTATAGTACCATTCAGTTTATGCAAACATTGCCAATGTAACTTTCAGTTATTTTATTTTGTTCCATCATTTTTGATTGTCTCATGGTTTTTCATTACAAAATCTAATTCTTATGAACTTCATACCTTTAATAAACTGGTGTATTCATTTCAGTTATAATATGGAGTTTGTGTTTTTTAGTAACAGGTTGTGTTTTCCTCCTGTTCCACCAGATCGCTGCTGAGGAAATAGAACCAGGGTGAGGAACCTCCCATGAAGGTTGATGCACAGGCCAGAGTTTGGCAGTGTATGCATGGGTCTTGATTGGATCCACAAATTGACACTTAGACCTTTATTTTCAGTTTTCTCTTAATATATGCATTTTTGCAAACATTGCTTAGTTGGAGAACTGCTTAGCAAAATTTGGATAAGTGCGAATTTTGAAGGATGGCTGTGTTTCAGTTCTTATGTTGTTTTGGAAAGTATGAATTTGATAAACTCAGCTTTAAATGTGACCTGAATCGAATTTCTCTTCCATCCCTACAATGAATACTCAGAGGCAGCATGATGGTGATGGAAGTTTTCTGAGACTTCAGAGCTGTGAGATCCACCAGGCAGAGAATAAAGCTCGGAGCTAACTTGACTCATTCAGACAGTCAAAGGCCTTGCAAGGCAGTGTGGGAGAGAGTTGTGGCTCAGGAAACTATTCTTGGCCAGATGGGGAAGAGATAGGAGCCACACTACTTACAGTTCAGGGCTGAGTCAGGCTCACTGTTACAAGGCACGGATGGGTATAAGGTGGACTTTCATGCACTTATACACACAGGATTCATTGCAGTTGTTGTATGTTAAACTTGTTGCCCTAGTTAACCTAGTGAAAAGGGTCTCATCTCTTTGGAAACAAAACCCTATGAGGAGAGACTGAAAGAACATGTTTAGCCTGGAGAAGAGAAGACTGAGGGGAGATATGATAGCATTCTTCAAGTACATGAAAGGTTGTCACATAGAGGAGGGCCGGGATCTCTTCTCGATCATCCCAGAGTGCAGGACATGGAACAATGGACTCAAGTTGCAAGAAGCCAGATTTCGACTGGACATCAGGAAAAACTTCCTAACTGTTAGAGCCATACGACAATGGAATCAATTACCTAGAGAAGTAGTGGGCTCTCCGACCCTGGAGGCCTTCAAGAGGCAGCTGGGCAGCCATCTGTCAGGAATGCTTTGGTTTGGATTCCTGCATTGTGCAGGGGGTTGGACTTGATGGCCTTATAGGCCCCTTCCAACTCTACTATTCTATGATTCCATGATTCTTCATTATTCAGATGCAGTCCCATTCCTCACTTCCTGTTTTGGGATAGTCTTCCAACTCACGAGAACCCTAGTTTCTTTCAAGCCAAATTCAAATTTGAGCAGAATTCAGCAGCAAGCTGCTGATTCATATATTTTCAGAGAAAAATAAGACATGTAAATTATTGACAAAATGTTGACAATGCAGTACAAATTTCAGTGACAGTGGCCTCCTTTGGATCTGTTCTTTTTTACTCAGTTCAGACAGTGGGCATACTGAAACTTCATTCTTTAAAACCCTTCCTTGTATAAGAAGAAAGCAAGATGTTAATGTTGATAGTCATCTAGATCTTACATTTCCTGCAGTCTTAATTTCCCTTTTTCTTTATCTTTTCTTTGGGTTTATCTCTGGTAGACTTTCAACCGCATATATATATATATATATGTATATATATATATATAACTGGAAGTCTGAGATTATCTTAATCTAAAGGGTGTCTGAAACCAATTTGCACAAACAAACAGCTTTGTTGGCACTTCAGAGCAAAGCTAGAGTTGCTGGCAAAAGAAATCTCACAGAAGAAAGAAGCTGGCTAAAAATATATAAGATAAGACACAAATGATTAGTTAACAGTAAGCGCTTGGAATTGCATCAGTGGCTCATTTAACCAATAACTGCAAACCACTGCCTATTTTGTGAATTCCTAAGATTTCCATCCCCTGCAGGGTCGCTCATTACCCTTATCTGCTAGTGAATTGTTTGCTGTATTTATTCCATTTGTATTTTGAACCCAGCAGGGCTAATGGAATGTAGCAAACATCTTCACTCTATACCCATTGCAGGTTTAGATGTAACCATAAGTTAAGCTTCACAAATGAATTAAGAAGTGATCTACACTTCAATCCATGCTTCCCAAACAGCATAATTTAAGTGTGCTGAAAACTGCAGCTTCAGGGTGAGTTTATGTGATTAATGAATAACAACACATTGCCATGAAATTATTCCAACCCCCTTGTTCTCTTGCAGTGCAGCTTGTAACTGTGTCTCTACATGGTCAGACCTAATTTTAAGTACATCCTGAAAAGGATCATTGATCATTGTTTAGTGTTATTAATATTTTTTAACCTTTTCTTAAACACTTTTAATTTAACTCTCTGCCGACTGATCAGTGAACATTAAAAGATAACATAACTGCTACAAGAAAACTATTATTATTTATTATATTTATTAGTCCCTTTTTTCAGAAAGGTGAACTGAAAGTGACTTACTACCTATCAGAAATACCATACAAAAACAGCAATCAAATAAATCAGGGAGATACATACATAGTTTTAAATGGTGGAGAAAGCAGAGGAGATGGAGCTAAACACACCTAGTGAGGGAGGGAACTACACATCATGGGGAACGCTATGTAAGGAAGGGGTGGGGACCTTTTGGTTCTTCAGATGTTGCTGAACTACAACTCTCATCAGCTCTAGCAAGCATGGCCAATGGTCAGGGATGATTGGAGCTGTAGTCCAGTATCATCTGGAGAGCCAAAGATTCTTTGTACCTGATGTAAAGGAACGCTTTGTAATTGACAAAGGCAGAAAATGGAAATGGACTGCCTTCAAGTTGATTCCGGCTCATGGTGATCCCATGAATAGGGTTTTCGTGGTAAGCGGTATTCAGAGGGGGGTTACAATTGACTTCCTCTGAGGCTAAGAGGCAGTGACTGGCCCAAGTTCACCCAGTGAGCTTCATGGCTGTGTGGGGATTTGAATCCTGGTCTCCCAAGTCGTAATCCAACACTCTAACCACTATGCCACACTGGCTCTCAATAAAGGCAGAATGCAGTGCAAAACCACCTTTGAGGATCTCAACCAACAAATTTGACAATTTCAGTTTATCTCGGTTTTGCATTTTTTAAATCTTATATTCACTATATTTTCATATCAGTTTGCAATTCCATATCAGTTGAAGCCCTCATGAAAATTCATCAACATTTACCCAAATATAGGCAGTTTTGCAGCAGTGTCCCCAATATAATCTATTTTTCTGTTATTTTCCTGAATGCGTGCATTTTTATGCACACTTGCCCCAATGTACACATTTGTAGATACTTTTTGGTTGGAAAGGGGTATCACAAAATTCATGGAAGTGCAAATTCAGAGAAGTGCAAATTTTAATTCATGGTGTAAATGTCTAAAATGTAAATGTACTGACTTCAAATCAATTCAAACTTATGGCAACCCTATGAATAGGGCTTTCATGAGGCTGAGAGGCAGTGACTGGCCCAAGGTCACCCAGTGAGCTTCATGGCTATGTGGGGATTCAAACCCTGGTCTCCCAGGTTGTAGTCGAACACCTTAACCACTACACCACACTGGCTCTCTTTAAATGTCTAATGCGACAAAAAATGAGCAGAAACAAAGATAAATGCACATATCCTTTCAAGGGTACCTATGTTTTCATTCTCATTTTGTTTTAGGAACTGCAAATTAAGTAGGCTGATATTCAGATGCATACCTAATTGATTTTCTTCCTCATCCCTAGCCACACCTTTATTAATAATTACATGTTACATTCAGCAATCTGTTTTCTTGTGTACACAAATAGTTCAGTTGTACATTCATATGTTATTCACATGTAGAATTCAATAAGTATACAGTCTGTGTACACTACTGTTGAGCTGTAATTGTACGCTCTTTCCCACAAACATTTGCACATGTGTAGAGGCACTTTGTACTTGTGTTCAGTGTAATGGGTAAACAAGCCTCCAGAGATTGACAATGGAAATAAACCATGTAGGAACTGTCATGTGCAGCACTGCTTCTGTCTCACTGGTTACACCTTTCAGTTTTGAGAGAGGCCCTTCTGAATCACTATCTCTTCCAAGCCCCAAGACTCAATAGTGTGATCCTGGCAAGCCACAAAGGGATTCCTTTCTCTACCTGCTGGGTCCTAAAATCTAATGAATCACCTGTCACAGTCTGGTGTAAGAAAACTGAACCCTTTTACTCTGAATAAGGCTAATGTCTGGTTAGATTTGATCAAGAGATTCTGGGTAAAAATAGCTAAGTGTTTGCTTGCAAGAGAAAAAGCTGAATTTTACTAAAGTTCTGCTTCTAGGAGAAGGAGAAATGAGAGAAGACCAAGTACCCAAAATACATCCTGGTATGGTGAGTGGAAAAACATGGCCTAGCTGCAAAGAACACTCTAACCACACAAAGAGGGAACATACATACAAACACATAGGGGTAGGGTTACCAGACATCTGGCTTTTGGCCGGAAACTCTGGTTTTTGGGGGTCCTCTTTGGGTCTCCTTAATCTCTGGACTTTCAGCTTTCATTAAAAAAAGTAATTAAGTTTCTAGGTGGTCTGGTTCCCAAGATATACACCAAAACAATACCACACCCTGCTACTTTTATTAGTTGCTCTAAATTCTGCTCTAATCCCTGCCCTTGCAGGTTTTTAGCCAATAAGAAGTCAGGGTTGTGATTGACAATAGTAAGAGCTAAACCTCAGAGTTTCCTTTTCTTGTTTCCATCAGGAATTCACTAAATATATAGCTGCCAGCAGCATAAAGAGTACTTTCTCTTTACAGAATTGGGCTTGCTTCTGAGTAAACTTGCATAGGACTGCACTACAGCAGAAGATCACAGCAGGATCTTGGTAGGCATAAAAGTGTACATGCAGGGTTTTTTAATTACTTGCAAAATGGTATATTATACTCTTTATTTTTCAAATAATTTTTGAACAGAATTTTTTAAAAGTATACATGCTTCAGTGTTATACTTTTCTAATTAAGGAGTCAAACAAAGTTTAAATTTTACAGGACTGTGGAAGAGGGCAGCTTATTTGTCTTACTCATAACCTGTTTTGAAAACCTCAGTTTTTTCATTTTTTTCTATTTTTAAGTTCAGTTTTACATCAGCTTGCCTTTTTTCCTCTTGAAATTTCATCAGCAGTGTAGTGCAAATGTCTCCTTATACACACATATTTGTATGCTTTTTTGCCCAATATACACATTGTTACACAGCAATATTTCCTAATATAATGCATTTTTGTTAGTTGTTTTCACCAGTATATGCATTGTCATTCACACTTTACCCTATTGTATGTATTTTTATTATTTATTTATTACATTTATTACATTTCTATTCATGAGAGAAACTCAAGGCAGCTTACATGTATGGTTCCCAGGCGGTCTCCCATCCAGTCACTGACCAGACCTGATCCTGCTTAGCTTCAGCAGGGTGCTGGCCTCATGTGCCTTCAGACCATAGCTTTTGTGCCATTATCTGGCTAGATTACTTGGCTAGACCCAAACTGCAAAATTTGGAGAAGTGCAAATTTCAAAGGATGGTTGTATTTCGATTTGTTTATTGATTTGGAAAGTGCAAATTAGGTAGCTTCAGCTTTAATCAAATTTCCGGTCCATCCCTGGTGATAGGCCATTCACACATAAAAGCAACCACTTGATATTGCAGCCATCAAGTGATGAACATGCATATATCTATCATACAATGTCATACTTCAGACAAAGCAACCAGTTATTACAATCAGTATGGAATTTAAAAGGTGGGAAGCCATCAGACACTTCCATGCACTGCCAGATAAAGTAGAAATGAGGCACTGATGTGGTTATGGCACTGTGATCTGCCACATCACAGACTTCTGACTTACCCGAAAGCCATGAGCCATTTTGAGATATTTGGACTATTGTTTGAATGAAGGATCCAGTGTGAGAGCAAAGCACAGTAAAACACCGATAGCTCCTCTTCAAAGTCTGACACTGAGGTCTCACGACAACAATATAATAAGAATTAGAGAAAAATCTTTTTTAAAAAACAACAATAATACCCTTGTGCTATCTTTTCCCACTGTGTGACCAAAATAGATGTAATTTGGCAAGTGAATAATCCAGAAAAAAATGAGTTACATTGATGGGGAAGATGGAGGAAACTGTTACTGACCTCAGTATAAAAATCCAGAGCTTGGAAAAGTTACTTTTTTGAACTACAACTCCCATCAGCCCCAGCCAGCATGGCCACTGGATTGGGATGATGGGAGTTGTAGTTCAAAAAAGTAACTTTTCCAAGCTCTGTAAAAATCTAGCCTTACATCAAGGATCTTACATTTTGATCCCCAAATTCTAAAGGGTTGACAGTGAAAAAAAGTTGCATAATAATTTGCAGAGAATGTCTGTGTGGTGGCAGATCCTTTTAACACTCATTTTTCAAACTGTAACAAGACTTCTGTATCATTTGAAAAATTGGATAACAACATCTACCTTCCCAGGATGCTGAGAAGATTAATGAAGTAATTATTGCTACAATGAGTTGGTCCCAAACTGGAATATTGGTGGCTGGTTCTCATTTACACTAAAAGGAGCACGTTAATCATCCAAGCCGTAATCAAATGTGTTAGTTATATCCAATGTGCGTAGGGGTATTAAAGGAGTTATGCTCCTGAAGGTATGCTGACTAAACACTCTGCTAGAAACTGGCGCCCTCTATAGCTACAAAAAGGATTTAGATATGGCAGGAGTACTCCCAACCAATACCTTCTCATACTTGTGTTTCACAGCCTGAGTATGCAAATGAGGTCTGTCCACCTTACCATGCTTCCTCTCCTTTCATTGGTTTAAGGGATTGGGAGGGAGCAAGTGCAGCAAGGTAGGTTATGGGTTGTCTTAACTGTTCCTCTTTCACTTTGAACAAAAGCAAGTGTAAATAGTGTAAAGTGTAAAGTGTAAATATTTGTAAATACAAAGCAGAGAGCAGGAACTGTTATAGGCTCACAAAAAAGTGGGTTTAAACTTTTAATTGCCGTTTGTATTGATTTGTTGTTGGAAGCTGCCTAACTGAGGCAAAAGGGTGGGGTGTAAATGTTTTTAATGATAATAAAACAATGCAGTGGGTTGTATTCAACTAAGTCCTTCTGAGAGTAGACCTACTGAAATGAAGTAAGCCATGTCTCTTACTTCTGTGGGTCTGCTCTGAGAAGGACTAGCATTTAATACCTCTCATTTTTTAAAAACAAAAAATATTAAAAGCAGTTATGATAAATGCCATGCCCAGTGTTAAAACTCCTAAGAATATTTTTTCTCCTTCTCCCTGTTGGTGTGTACTATGTTTATTAGAGGTTGGCTTTTCAAATTATATGTTGCTGAATTTAATGTAAAATATTTGCCGAGAATAAGTCCCTAGCTTCCTGCTGAAATCCTGTAACTTTTATACCACAAATGTCCCAGGCTAGATGGATGTTATCCTGTAAATCCACCACTAATGCACTATTATTGCTTCAATGCTACTGTGCAGAGTACCCCCCCCAATCTCAACCCCACCAGTCTGCAGGAGCCTATACTCTCGTGAGGCATATTTTGTTCTTGTTGCTTTGCTATTGAAGTGTTTCTGCTTGAAATGAAAGTTGGATTATTTTTATTATTATAGAGAGTGTATGTATGGGGGGGGGGAACAGAGATGCCCACAACAGTTTTTTTGGTTTGCAAATGTGCCCATAGACCCAAAAAGGTTGGCGAACCTGGTCTTAGTTGGTCATACCAGAAATATTTTCCTCAGCCAGTCTGCCCTTCTGCAGATACCAAGAAAGGTTTTGGCATAAATAACCTTCTTCATAAGAAGACAACATGAAAGAGTGAGATCTATAAATCAGGGAGGCAGAAGGAAAATTCATGAGCAATGCCCTGTCTAGAATTCTATTCCTTCTCCTTTTTAAAGAGCACATTAATTTCATTATTCATGCATGCAACTCACAATTGCTTCCTTATCTCATCATTGCAAGCATATTTGTTTTGTCACTGCTAGTGGGTTTTTTGGAGGGTGAATGGGTGGGATGACTTTCATGGTGATCACTTTCATGGTGTTATGCTCTGTCTTAAAGAAAAGGCATGGCAGTCAAAAACATTCATAACATACACATACATTTATTCCCCCAGGGTTGTTCCACACCAGATCTTAAGGATCCTTTCCCAGATGGAATACTTGTAACTAAAATCCAGAAATGGCTGTTTAATTCAGCTGCAAGAGAATAAGTCTTTATCAGCTACTTCAAGCTGCCCCTTTTATATATGGGCTTTGTCCCATGCCACCTCTATGGTAAGCTCAATAGGCCCAGGTAAGTATGCCAGGGAGTGTTGAAGGAAGAGGGGGAGAGAATGGTCTATTGTTTGATGTTTTCCCTGGGCAAATAGGTTGGTTTCTTGGGGATCTTGGTATGGTTCTGGGTACAATTTAATTTAGAACTTGGGACTCATCTCTGATTGTTAGAGGACCAAGGGTACTTAGCCTTTGGTCTGGTCTACCAAAGCTATGGCTTATCAGGCCTCTTGATGAGGGACTAGGGTTGCCAGGTCAGAAACATCCCAAACCCTGAGATTTCAGGGGTGGGCCCTAGTGATGTCATAGGGTGGGCCTGAGTGATGTCAGTAAGCATGATACATTAAGCATCAACCAGTTGCTTGGAGCATACAACTGAAACAAACAAAAACATTTCTCTGATTGGAAATTAAGATAGGAATAGCTAAAAGATGGTGTTCCCAGGTCCAGCTGAAGTGATGGAATCATTCCTTCTCACGTGCCCTCAGGCCAGGCCAGTCACCAGAAGGCCATTGTAGGAAGAAGGGAGCCTAGTGATATCAGATGAAAGCACTCAGGACTAAAGATGGATGCCCCTTAAGGCTGCAATTGTAAATATACTTACTAAGGGACTAAACCCCACTGAACTCGACTTACTTCTGAGTAGAAATGGTTTGGATTGTGCTGTTGGTAAAGCTTGACTAGGGATCTTCTGCAAAGATATCCATATCCAAGCAGGGTTGGCAACCCCCTGCCTGGAATGTCCTGCCCCTGCCTTTTAACATGGCTGCTCCAAACTTCTTTACATATGTGACCCTTCACTTCTGAAAGAGGTTTGAGAAATGTGTAAGGCTTAAGAAGATTCTCTACACTTTCCTGCCTAACCTGTGGGCTGCTATAAACTCACTTTGAGAGCCAAACCAATGCCAGTGAGTAATAATAGATAGAGAGAAAATACACATAATTTGGTCTATCTTCACAGGCAATAGCTTGGGAACAAGAGCAATTGTAGCCATAACTGCAGAATTCTCTTTTAACACCGTTGGGCAAGAAACAAACATTTTTGTTTGGGCAAGCCTACCCAGGCATGTAGAAACTATTCTGTTTTTTATCTGTTTTTAACTCATTGTTGGTTTTATTATTTTGAATGTTTTTAAATACCTGTCTTTAACTGTGTTTGCCAATAAGTTTGTTGTTTTAATTCCTTCTGTAAACTGCTTTGAGGTTTTTAAAAATAAAGTGGTATATAAATGTTGTAAATGAAATACATAAATAAATTTTGGAGTCACTGTGGTCCTTGGGTCTCTTTCCACTTTTAGGAACAAAGGAATTTGTATTATACCAACACAGGCCATTTGGTACCATCTAGCTCAGTATTGATGAAATGGACTAGCATTGGCTCTCCAAGATTCCAGGCAGTAGTCTTTTTCAGAGATTAAATTTTGGACCTTTAGATACAAAGCATATGCTCTATCACTGAGCCCTTACCTCGTTTAAAAAAGTATCTTTTAAAATTGTTCTTTTCAATTCACTAATGAATGCACAGCATACCTAGGGTAGATCCACACCATTCATTTAAAGCACATTCAACACACATTTGAAGCACATGAATCCCACCACAGAATTATGGGAACTGTAGTTCGTTAAGGGTGGTGGGAACCATAACTGTGAGGGGGAAACTACACTCCCCAGGTTTGTTTGGGGGAAGTCATGTCCTTTAAATGCAAGTTGCATGTTACTTAAATGTATTGTGTGGATCTACTTCATAAACTTTGCCTGCATGTAAATTGTTTTAATTAATTGTTAAAAATGGAAATGAGCTCTAAAGTTTACTTGGTGACCGTGGGCTACTCATCATCTGTCAGCCTAATTTGCTCCTCAGGGTGAACACAACAGAAGGGGACCATGAACACCCCAAGGAAGAAGGACACATTTAAAATGCAGAGGAAATAATAACGTGCAACCGTAGTGAAAAATCAGATACTTATTGGAACGTAGTGTGAAGAAATATTTATATAGGCATGACTATCAAAGATGTTTATTATTTACACAACCTATACAAATATTTATAGTGCAATCCTATGCATGGTTACTCAGAAGCAAGTCCTAATATATTCGATGGGGCTTACTCAAACAGGGAAGCATGCACATAACTGCAACCTCAAATAAGGAACTTCACTCACTCAACCCAACATTCTGAATCATGCCACTTTAAGCTGTTTGGAAACTGTTTTATATTTTCTTATATATAGTTATTGGATTTTAAAGGGTTTTATTTCTTATGGTGAGCTACCTTGGTTTCCAATTGGCACCCCTACCTCACAGGGATGTTGGAAAGACTCCACGTACACACACCCTGGAGATGTAAAATACATACACCCAATATAATAGTTTATCGTCAAAACCAGTTGCTCATTGCAAAACTTAAAAAAACAAAAAAAAACAGTATTGGTTTCCTACCAAATAAAAGCAGTGGCACCTAAGTAAGCCCTGACTAATTGCTTTTTAAGAAAGGATTGGAGAGTGAGAGAAAGATTTACAACACAATCCTTTGCAATGTTCACTCAAAAATCTCTCTTATTTACAGCAGAATTCTAACCATGTCTACTAAAAATAAGTCCTATTGAATTCAATGGGGTTTACTTCAGGTATGTGGGATTAGCATTACAGCTTAACTCCCAGAAAAGTGAGTAGAATTAAAGCTTCATATTGGGAAGGTTTTCAAAGCATTGCCTTTTTCAACAGCCCAGGAAAATGTAAACTTGTTTTACTCCCCATAATTAGAAAAGCATAACACATTGTAATGGCATTTAGATCTCCTTCACACAAGAGGGAAATAGACTTTTGCTACTGCTAATGTATTTTGCTAATGTATTTGTATGTTTTTATTTTGTATGTCGCCCAGAGTGGCTGGACAGCCAGCCAGATGGGCGACTAATAAATTTAATAAATAAATAAACTGCTGAAAGCAATAAACTTACTCAGTTTATGAGATTTTCAGACAAGCAGGAAAAAACAACAGTTTTCTGTACTTGCAATGGATTTTAGCTATTTCCTGGAGGTCAACAAATTCCTTGTCAATCACAACTCTAACTTCACTTATTGACCACAAACCTGAAAGGGCAGGGTTAGAGCAGCCAGCTACAAGTTCCTTTAACATACGTTACTGGGGTGTGTGTGACATTTTGGTGTATATCTCTTGAACTAGACCACCTAGAAACTTAATTTTTTAAAAAATGAAAGCTGAGAGTCCAGAGATTGAGGTGACTCACCTGGAGACCTAGAGAGAACCCCAAAACTCTGGAGTCTCCAGGCAAAAACTGGAGACTAGGACTGACTCTTAGCATGGACTTGGGGCTGTCCCTCAGGACTTCTGTCCCAGATGTAGCCTCTGGAGAGGCTGATTGAGACAAACTTTCCAGGCTTCTCCTCTAACCTTTCTCCTTCTCCTCTCTGTCCCCTTTCTAAAGTCCTCCTCCTCCTGTTTTTGAACAGTAGCCTCCTCTGGCAGATGCCACTTTGTGTGTTTCTGCCATTTCCTCTCCCCCAAATTTCCCAGAATGACACTGAGCTATGTCTGCGGAGAGGAGGAGAAATGGCAGCAGCCAGGTCTAGCAGCTGAAGTCAGCTGTTCTACCACTCCTGTTGTGTAAGCCCCACCCCTCTGAGTGACAAGAATGGAAGCCCTAAATTGAAATCCCATTCATATATCTGTGAATTCATCCTGGATCATCTACTACACTTGTGGGAAACCTTTGACTCTCCAGATATTACTGAACTACAACTCCCATAAATCCCAGTGAGCTTGGCCAGGGATGATGGTAGTTGTAGTTCAGTGGCACCTGAAGGGTAAAAGGTTCCCCACACCTGACCTACTATGTTTTCTGGATTTAATATCGATTTATTCACCCTCATTCAGGCCATTGCCAACTTCAGGCAGTCATTCATGGATGATCCAATATGGTCACAATTACAACTGTTGGGCAGAATTAAAATTCCAAGATTAGCACAGTGCCATTCCAGTTACCATAGCAATTCCAGGAAATATATTGTGTGGCCAATGTTTATTTCTTTGTGCTAATGAAATGACCATTTTTCTTCAGTGAATTGAATCACAACTAATTGAGTAGTAATCAGTGCGAGCCCCCAAAGTTCAGATAAATGTTGTCTTCCTAATGCTTTGTAGAAATGCAGAATCCATTAACTATCTTCAAATGAGATTTTTTTTAATTAGTTGAATCTTAGCGAACTATTACAGGCGGCATTAACACTATCTCACCAAATTTTCCCATTTGTTTAGCACTGGGAGAGGAACATTTATTTTCAATTAATGGAAGAGCTGGTAGTGTTTACAGTTTGTTTTCTATTCTAAAAATAAACATACAGTACTTGTGATGAGTGAATGGCCTCATCTCTCTCTTTTTAGCAGCACAATTCATAATTTTCTTTCCCAGATGTTTTGGAGGAGGCAATGAATGACTACACAGATGTCAGCTGCATCTCTCTCTTTCTCTACAACACATTTCTATTAACTGAAACCTCCGTAATCTTTCAGGGAACATCCTTCTGCCTGCAAATGGAACAAGTGTACACATAGTTTGTGCATTTCATCCATTCACCTAGGCCTCCATAGTCAGTTTAGTTTCAGTAGCATCCAGGTCATGAAGCTGATATTGATCACCAGCTCCTCCTGCTGTGCATGACTGCAATAACAGAAGCATTAGACAATGCTTACATTTCTCTACTATACATTGATTTTATTAATTACATTTGTGTTCTACCTTTCCTCCAATGGGCTCAAGGCAGTGTACAAGGTTTCTCACAACAACCCCACAGGGTAGGTTAGGTTGAAAGATAATGACACACAGCATGATATTGCAGCAAACATTATGTGATTGGGTGGAGATTTGAGTCTGAGTCTCCCCAGTCTTGGTCTGGGACTGTAACCACTATCTCATACTGGGTCTCACTGCATCCCATTTTATTCCAGAATTGTGATAGCCACTGTAGAAAACATACATTTGTCCTTCCTAGGAAGGCAAATAACAAGCAGATGCTTCTTGCAGAAGCCCACACCTTCCGAGTATGCTAAGTGCCTTTCCTTTTCAGAACCAGAAAAATTTCTTTAAGGCCATGCAAATTACTATTGCTTCGTTATCTCATCATTGCAAATACATTTGTTTTGTTTCTTCCATTTGTGTTTGTGCAGTTTGTGTTGTGCTGTTCTGCTTCTGGAAGATAAGGCATCATTCCAACCATGGACATATGGGCAAGAGGCATGTCAGAGTTGTGGGAGGTGTGGGGAGGATTTTCAGACAATTGCTCCACAGAATCAGTGTGCAGGTTGGAGATGTAGCTCTTGGAGCATGATCAAATATATCTAAAGCACTGGTGGAAAGAGTACATCTGTTAAATCAAAAGACATCCCTAACTGGAACTCAGAAGCAGCAGGAGCAAGGTACTTCATTCTTGCAAACAGGAATGGGGTAGAAATTCAATCCTGTTCACATTTAAATTTGCACTTTCTAAAACAACATGAAAACCTAAACCCAGCCACTTTTTGAAATTCACACTTGTCAGTTTTGCAGTGCAGCAAACCAACTAACCAATGTTTACAAAAATGCATATATTATGGGAAAATGTACATAAAATACATACTGAAAATAACATGCAAAATGTATTGCATTAGGAGAAATTGCTTGCAAAAATGTGTATATTTGTCAAAACTGCATACAAAAATGTGTTTATTAGGAAAAATTAACACTAAAATGCTGATGAAGTTTCATGAGGATTTTTCTTTAAAAAAATGGCAAATTCCTGCAGAAATGTGGAGGACTGAATTTGAGATTAGAAAAATGAGAATCAGAGAGAACTGAAACTGACAGATCCTTCCATCCCTACTTGCAAACAAGGAGTGGGGTAGCACAGGAAGACAGTGGCAATACTCTTTCTGAAGTCCTCCAAATTTAAGGCCTACAAACGTGAGGCATTCCAATGATTAATTCACTAATAGGCAAAAAACCTTGCAGTTTAAGAATGTACCTATAGCCCACAGATATTTCTATCAAACTTTAAAAAGCAGGAAAATTGGGCAGCTATAGTGAATGCACCAGGGGAGCAGGACACCTGACCTCTCTGAGATATTGGACTGCCCTACAAAGTCAAAATGCATACACTATTTGGTTGGTCTTTCACAGTTTCCCTAAGGGGATGACAACTCCGATGCCATCTTCGTTGATGGCATGCGTGCGTGCTACACGCGCGCATCTCTGCCATCAACTAAGATGGCGGCAAGGGCTTCAGTACCTTAGGGAAACCGCGGCTGCCATCTTCGTTAAGGGCAATGGTAAAAGACAGCAGACAGGTAGGTGGGGGGTGTGGGGGGCTGCATGCATGCATGCGTGCGTGCATGCATACATGCGTGTACACACACACACCGGGGCCCAGGGCAAGCTGATGCCCAAGAGTCCTGACATTCCTGGAGCCGGCCCTGGTCATGGCTTCCCTCAAAGAACACTGGGAATTGTAGTTTCTGAAGGGTGCTGAGAGGAGACTCCTGTTCCACTGACGGAGCTCCAGTGGCCAGACTGGTTTAACAGTCAGCCACTCTGACTGAAGCTCTGTGAGGGGAACAGGGTGTCTCCTAGCAACTCTCAGTACCCTTCACTAACTACACTTCCCAAGATTCCAAAGTGAAATAAAGGCTTGTTGTGGATATAATCAGGGACAGCTTTGGTTTAAATTTGGGTGGGAGGCTACATGTGCCTGCTGTAGAATAAAAAGGTGGGGGAAACACTGAAAAGCAATGATACTGTTCACAATGTTTCCCTTTTGGAAAGGAAAGGGGCTTCCCTTCTGCCCAATGCCCACCCACCCAATCTCCTCCCCTCCCCCTCTCCATCCCCCCTCCCCAGGTCAGTGTTGGACTATGACCTGGGTGACCAGGGTTAGAATCCCCACACAGCCATGAAGCTCACTGGGTGGCCTTGGGCCAATCACTGCCTCTCAGCCTCAGAGGAAGGCAATGGTAAACCCCCTCTGAATACCATTTACCATGAAACCCCTATTGAAAGGGT
This sequence comes from Rhineura floridana, assembly GCF_030035675.1. Lineage (NCBI taxonomy): Eukaryota > Metazoa > Chordata > Lepidosauria > Squamata > Rhineuridae > Rhineura > Rhineura floridana. The sequence continues at coordinate 60,769,784 of NC_084485.1, forward strand.
CACCATATGTCCAGTTGACTTGAAGGCAGTCCATTTCCATTTTCAAACATGATTGCACAGAAATAAACCCCATTGAACTCAAAAAGTATACAAATGATCAAACCCACCTTCCCTTCTCTTCCCTCCAATCCCCTCCCTCTTGCCCCTTCCCTCCCCCTTCCTTTTCCCCTGTCCCCATCCTCATCTCCTTCCAATCCCCTCCTCCCCCTCCCCCTCCCCTTCCTCCTCCCCATGGTCAGTTTTACCTATATTAAGCATGATTGAATGGAAGTAAATACCATTGAACTCTATAAACATGCAAATGATCAGACCTGGGTTTCCCCTCTCCTCTCCCTTCCTCCTCCCCTGCCCACTACAGCCTTCCCTTCCTCCCCCCCAGTCAGTTTTACCTATCCTAAAAGTGATTGCATGGGAGTAAAGCGCACTGAACTCAATAAACATGCAAATGATCAAACTTGTCCTTCTCCCCTCCCCCTCCTGCCTGCTCCCATCCCAGTCCTCCCCTCTGCCTTTCCTCCCCCCTCCTCCCCTCCCCATCCCCTGTCATCAGTTTCACCCATCCTAGGCATGATTGCAGGGGAGTAAATCCCATTGAACTCAATAAGCATGGAAATGATCAATCCATTCTCAGCAAACTTGCACAGGATCCCATTTCTTACCTCCTGGATTAAAAAGGAGGGAAATTCACTAATAGGAAAAAAACCTTGAGGTTTAAGAACGTACCTATATCCTACAGCTACTTCTCTCAAACTTTAAAAAGCAGGGAAATTGGGCAGCTATAGTGAATGCATCAGGGGAGCAAGAGACCTGAACTCCTCTCTGAGATATTGGACTGCCCTACAAATTGCTCAAAATGCAAACACCATTTGGGTTGGTCTTTCACAGTCCAATCCACTTCCTGTGTCGCTTGGAAGAATTTGGTAACATGAGCCTCTGAGCATATAGTGAGAGGTGGCAACACCTGCAATCAGCCCAAATAACAGAAACAAGACACGTGCTAATCTTGTTTTAGCAGGGAGGAAGCAACAATATTAAGACAGTTGACATAGTTCAGGTAGACACTTTAAATATGTCTGATTTACTTTGCAATTTTAGTGAAGTTTCCTATAGGAAATCATTTTCTTTTGTTTCTGTTTCTGTGAATATGTAAAGTACAGCAACACTTTGCAAAATTTACACTAAAAAAAACACCAAAAATAATTGTGGAATAATGGCATTGACTTCTGCAGAATAGTCCCCAGTGGATCTCAGAAGTGTCTCAATTTGCACAAGATAAAACAGTGGGAGGTGAAATATATTCTAGCAAAATGCTAGGTGTGCTCTATGTTTTTAATTGATCATGAGCACCTTGCCTTAAATAAAGTGATTTAAACATAGCAGGCTGAAAACATGCATCCTCTTTTTTCCAGCAGCTAGAGTCATTGCTGAAGTAGCAACATATTGTAATCAGACTGATTTTACATCAAACTGCAGTTTCAGATTCAACTGTTAATGCACCCAAAATAGAAATAGAACATAACCTCCAATTTGAAACACAAAAAATGCTGTCTTCTCCATCATATGACACTGACCAATAAAAAGGCTTTGAAATTAATAAAAATAAATTTGACACAGATTTCTAGGATGAATAATGAGGGAAATAAAATTTTCTAGTTTAGATTCTCTGTAGAAACATTAGTAACACAAGAAAGAAGCAAAGTAAGAAGAACACCCACAAACATACAAAAATATAATTCTCTATCATTGGAGATGGTAGGTGTGGCCACCACACACCATATGCTCAGAGGAACGTTACCAAATCCGTCCAAGCTACACAGCAAGTGGATTGGACTGTGAAAGACCAACCCAAATTGTGTTTGCATTTTGACGGATTTGTAGGGCAGTCCAATATCTCAGAGAGGAGGTCAGGTGTCCTGCTCCCCTGGTGTATTCACTATAGCTGCCCAATTTCCCTGCTTTTTAAAGTTTGATAGATATATCTGTGGGCTATAGGCACGTTCTTAAATCGCAAGGTTTTTTGCCTGTTAGTTAATTAGCATCGTGGCAGAATATGATTTTGACACCTCCTTGTCTGCATTAATAGCTAGAAAGCTACTGGACCTCTGTAAGTGCAAGAGATCTGTTTGTTGGGAACCCAATGTTCTTGCCAGATATGACCCCATTCCTAGTCCTAAAAAAACTAGCAGCATGGTGGATTCAGGAACTGCAGTCACAGAAAGGGAGACATTGGAATAGTAGTAGCAGCGACACTAGGAGCTGGGTGGAGGAGGTTTGGAATCCAGGGGTGGTTGCATAAGCTTCAGTACAGGCCCTAGCCTGCTTCTATTCTTTAATTCAGCCAGCATGTAACTTATCTCATTTTTAACCTGCCCTGTTCTAAAAGGCTCCGAGAAGGAAAATAACATTTGCAAGCAATTTATTCAAATAATATATAAAGTATGAAAGAATAACAAGGCCAAATATAGAGATTTATCAGTTCAGCTGAGGGTCGCATGTTGTTATCCTGCAGCATTGATGCCCCCATAGTACTAAATAGGCAGGGCAGAGAAGACAAAGAGACCTATGGAGCTCCTTCTCTGTATCTCCTTCCTTGCAGTAGCTATCAGTTGCCAGGTGGGACACATTGAAGGATCTAGACCAGGGATGGGGAACCTCAGGTCCTAGGCCTGAATTTGACCCTCTAGGTCTCTTTGGCTGTGGGGGTTACTGCAGGCCAATCCCTTTTCCCAGGGCACTCCCCTCACCAGCTCTGTTCCATGCCTTCCTCAAGTGCTTCTGCTTAGATGGAATGGATTGTGATAATGCCTCTTGCTTACTTGGATGAGAAGAATAGGCCTTGCTGAAGCAGAACCAACATGATTTCTGCAAGAGTATGTCCTATCTCATGAACCTATTAGAGTTTTTTGAGAGTGTCAACAAGCATATAGATGGAAATGATCCAGTTGACATAGTGTACTTGGATTCTCAAAAGCTTTCAACAAATAACTCATCAAATATTCCTGTGTAAGCTTAGCACTCATGGAATAAGAGGAGAGGTCCTAGGAAGCAGAGATTAGGAATAAATGGACAGTTCTCCCAATAGAAGAATGTAGATAGTGGAGTCCCCCAAGGATTAGTATTGGGACCTGCACTTTTTAACCTGTTCATAAACTATCTGGAGTTAGGGTTGAGTAGTGAGGTGGCCAAGTTTGCTGATGATACAAAAATGTTCAAAGTTATTAGAAAAAAATGATTGCATGGGAGTAAATCCCACTGAACTCAATAAGCATGCAAATGATCAATCCATTTTCAGCAAACTTGCACAGGATCCTGTTTCTTACCTCCCAGATTAAAAAGCAGATAAAAAAGCAGAGAAATTCACTAATAGGCAAAAAACCTTGTGGTTTAAGAACGTACATATAGCTAACAGAATTTGGGCAGCTATAGTGAATGCAGCAGGAGAACAGGGGACTTGACCTCCACTCTGAGATATTATACTGCCCTTGTTGTTATGTGCCTTCAAGTTGATTACGACTTATGGTGACCCTATGAATTAGTGACCTCCAAGAGCATCTGTTGTGAACCACCCTGTTCAGATCTTGTAAATTCAGGTCTGTGGCTTCCTTTATGGAATCAATCCATCTCTTGTTTTGCCTTCCTCTTTTTCTACTGCCTTCTGTTTTTCCCAGCATTATTGTCTTTTCTAGTGAATCAGATCTTCTCATGATGTGTCCAAAGTATGATAACCTCAGTTTCATCATTTTAGCTTCTAGTGACAGTTCTAACACCCAATTATTGGTCTTTTTTGCAGTCCAAGGTATGGAAAAAGCTCTCCTCCAATACCACATTTCAAATGAATTGATTTTTCTCTTATCTGCTTTTGCCCCCACACCAAGGAAGACTCATGACACAAGACTGGAATAATGTTATATTTATTAAATATAACATACTAGATCAAATGCAATACAGCCAATTATCAGATTAAAATACTTCGGGCAGGTGAGGCTATGCCTAACTATGAGGGATTATACCCTCACCTTCTAAAGGCAACAACTCTCCTCAGTCTGTAACTCCAGAGTCAAGGACATGGGTGCATTCCTCCCTCCTTGCTCTTAGAGCCAGTTATGTGGTTCCAACCTCCACACCATGGCCCCGCCGTACAAGCATTCACCATGATGCGCAAGCCGGTTCCACAAGGACACTACCCAGATCCCCCCCAGACATGAAGCTCTGATGGTTCCCTAAGCAGTGCCCCTTTTCGAGAATGCCTTAAACACCTCAATTTATCCCCCAAATACCTCACCTGCCCGAATTCTATGCCACAGAGTGGATCAGCTAAAGCTTGGTCCACTCAACCCAAAGAATTTAACAAACCCCTTAATTCCAGCATCAAATCCTCTAAAAACAAATCACACCCCTGTTCGGAAAGATGGACCCCATCATCCCGAAACAATTGTGGGACATGGAACCTAATCCTATCATGAGGAATATATGCCCCTCCAAGAGATAAGACCAGAGCCCTGACTTTCCTATTCACCCATTTCCTGGATCTGTCGATCCTATTAGGATGAAAAGCACCCCTCCACACCCTCCTAACTAACATATCCGACCAAACCAGTAGGAGGTTGGGAAATGAACTAATATGCCACGTGAGATCTCGAGTGACCTTGATAAGCAGGTCCATCCCTGGACGCTGCACCAAGTCATTTTCCCCCAAATGAATCAACAATACATGAGGCTGATCCGCCGAAGACATAATCCGGCAAACTGATGGCAACAGCGCATCCCATAACATGCCCCTCCGGGCTTCCCATCGAACTGTAGCTACGGCCGAAAGCTGCAGCTGTGTTCCAGGTATCGACGAAGAGGCACGCCGGTGCACCCAAAACAAGATAGAGTGGCCACACAGTACGATCCTCACGGGGACTGAAAGGCTCAACAAACCTAATGGAAACAAAAACACAGTGCATTATAGTTAAAACCTGACATAAGACTTAAATGCATCGGAACGCCACCTGCCAATCGCCTGGATATCGCTAACGCTTAAGCCCCCAAGGGCCGCGGCCGTGGCCGCACCAATCCGCAATGAATGTAGCCCATAGACTCCAGCATCGCGACCACTGGCCAACAAGGCCCGCCGAACAACGGCCCAAAATTGAAATTGAGTCAGGGCTGTACCATCCGCATGTATGAACAGATAACGCTGGCATGCTGGCCGAATAGACAAGAATTTCCGCATTGCAGACACAGGGCATAATTCAGGGACCTAGCAAGTGCGCAAAGACACAATACTGCCATGGCCCTTTTGATCCATCTTAGAGACTCGTAGGGAAACCCTCACAATATCAGCACCTAGCGTGCAAACGCAAAAGCATAAGGCCCTGTAGGCAACATCGCGCTTAGAGGGGACCAATACTTCACTAGGGTGAAAAGCACCATAGAACATCGTCAGAGTTACTGCGGCGAAAAGGTGCGACTCATACTGAGATGAGCATAAACAACGAAACATTGCCAGGATCTGGAGAAGGACATCGGGTGTGATTGGCCTCCTCCGGTCAGTGGGCCTGGGAGCGGAATGCGACCAACCCTCAAGGACCTTTCTGACCCTAAAATCTACAGAATGATCCGGCAGTCCCCACGCCTTAGAGATAAAGGCCAGCGCTGAAAGTTGCCCAGCGATAGTAGAAACAGAATTGTTGTGCCCTTTTAAATATATCATAAACTGCAATAAGTGCGAAACAGGAATAGGCCACGCCATAGGCAATTCAGAAATGGTGCGAAAACGCTGGACCTTCGCAACAGAACGCTCATACGCTTTTTGAGTACTGGGAGCAAGGGCGGCTGCAATAGCGGCCCCGACTTCTAATTGCCAAGGTTCCACAGGAACGGTGGGACTGGGACTGGATCCAGTTCCGCTCCAGGTGCAAGCTCCCGAAAGCGCACCATCTGTAAGCGGGAAAGAGCATCAGCAACGCAATTCTGTAAACCTGGAACATGCTTGGCTATGAATAAAATATTGAAACGCAAGCATTGCAAGACAAAGGCTCGCACCAAGCGCATAACACGCGGCGACTTGGAAGTCTGAGCATTGATAACGCTAACTGTGGACAAATTGTCACACCAGAAACGCACTGTATGATTTTGAAATACAAACGGCCAGATATAAACCGCTACTACTATTGGAAAAAAATCCAAAAATGTCAAATCAGAAGTGATCCGGGATGCCTGCCACTTGGCAGGCCATCTTGCAGCGCACCACTGGGATCTAAAAATTACACCAAAGCCGAGGCGTCCCGCAGCATCGGAATGCACCTGTAATTCAGCTTCCAATAATAATTCGTCCTGCCAGAAAGAGAGGCCGTTAAATTCCATCAAAAACTCAAGCCACATTTTTAAATCAGCTCTCATCCCAGAAGTAATTCTGACAAAGTGGAGGCGAGATCAAACACCCTTCATGGCGTCACAAAGACGCCTGAGGAATGCATGACCAGGTGAAATAACTTTTGATGCAAATACTAAATGACCCACAATTTCCTGCAACTGAGCCAATGTAATATTTTTCAATCCTAGCACCATGCAAAGGGCAAGCAACTTTTCTTGTGGCAAACTGGACGACTGAGCCACAGTATCCAACAGGATCCCTAAAAAATTAGAGAAGTAGTAGGACCCTCAGACTTTTCTGGAGCTAAAGGAACCCCCAGTTCTTTGGTTAAAGCTGCAAAGGATTGCATCAGATGGAGGCAATGTGAAGACCCAGCTGGCACAATAAACAAAAAATCATCCAGATAATGAGCAGAGAAGGATGAAGAGGATTTCCTCCTCAATGCCCATTCAAGAAATGTGCTGAATGCTTCAAAAGCAGCACATGACATGGAACAACCCATTGGCATAGCCCTATCTACATAAAACTGACCCCGAAATTTAAAACCAAGCCAATCCACATCCTCAGGGTGAACAGGTAGGAGGCGAAAAGCGGATTTTATGTCGCACTTAGCCATTAAAGCACCCCTACCGGCTTTGCGAACTACTCTCACTGCCTCATCAAAAGACGTATATCTAACTGATGTGTATGAGAAATCCCATCATTAACAGAGGCGCCTTTTGGGAATGACAAATTATGGTTTAAACGATATTCCCCAGGCTGCTTCTTGGGAATAATACCTATAGGAGATATCCTCAAATTTTTTAAGGGTGGAACAGAGAAAGGGCCAGATATCCAGTCAGCAATTATTTCCTTATTAATTTTTGCTAACACCACCGAAGCCATGTTGCTGAGAGAGGGCTGATTTGATGAGGAAGTAGCTATCCTAGGACCCTCAAATGGAATACGGAAGCCTTCCTTGAAACCATGAAGCAAAAAACTAGCAGCTTGCCTATTGGGGTAAAACCACAACCACCCTTCCAAAGGAATTAACTTAATCGGGCTACTGGCCTTGCGACGTACCGCCGCTGTTGCCAGGCCCTCATTTGGGCTGTTGCTGTTCCCCTGTACCCTGTCGAGCTGTACGCGCTCGCTGGCATGATGAGCTGGGGTGGTTGCCACCACATGAACCACAGACGTGTCTGAACTTACATGGCCGTCTGAGGCAACGGCCTGTACTATTAAATGTCCAGCAGACATGCTGGGATTGAACCCACCGCCTGCTTTGGCCTGAGCCGAAGGCGGAAGTTTGTGCATGTGCTAATATATGTCCACTATCAGCTCTGTCTCCTAAAGTGGTCCTGGCGGGAGTCATAGAGCGGAGCCACAGGCCCGTGTGCTCGATATCCCAACGAAGGGTGGGGTCCAACGCCGCTCTCTGTCTAAAATTTCCATCGTAACGCAACCAAGCGGTCCCAGAACTCACGGAAGGCCCGATGAACAATGTCCTGATATTTAATCATGGACAAAGCCCTCGATGGGTAAGCTTGAGTCATAACGCCCATATAGATAATATAGGCGCTCAACCAATTAGGCCACAATCGATCGACCTTCCTTTTCATGGCCGCCTCACGCTCCTTAAGTTCCTGACCTTCCTTGGGCTTTATCTCATTTTCACGAAACAAAAGAGTGAACAGGTCAATATATTCCCCACGCCAATTTTTTTCTTTAGTAGCTAACAGTAAATGGTCGCCCAGTGGAAGGGAAATATCGCCATGTGGATAAACTCCCTGAGGGAGAGGCAAATACGCAGGAGATTGTGTGGAAGAAGCCACAGGTGGCTGCCAAGGAGTCAAGGCCGCCGTCGGCCAAGGTAACTGGGGTTGCTGTGGAACCAACACACCACCCATAAACACTAACGGGTGAGTAGTATTGCTAGGGAACTGAGAACCCGCCACTGGAGTGTCACGAGGAGGAGCAATAGAATCCTGAACCTGTGTGTGAAGAGCTTGTGACTGTGCAATTTGCTCACCTGCATAAGCAGCCGGAGAGGCAACCACTGGGGGTGCGACAAACCCCGAAGCTCCCGCAGGCAGAGCCGTGGCCGCCGGTGGCGAAAACAGCAGTGGCGCTTGAAGAGGCCCAACAGCAGGTATGACTGGAACCGCAGGAGAAGAGATGGTATCTGGAACCGCAGGCAAAGCAGCTGGCGACCCAGCTGCTAAGGGCTCTTCAATGGGTACTGCAGCTTCAAGAACACCAATCCTGGAAACCAAATCAGCAAGAGTACGATTTTTAGGCACTTTAGAAGCCAACCGTGCAGATTTCTTACCTGCTGTAGCGGTACTTGTACCCGCATCAACGTCCAGCGGCTGCCTGCGTTCCTTTTCCAGCGCCTCAACTCTAGCTACTAATGCACGGATGGTCCCCAAATCCTCATCATCGTCATAAGACATGTCCTGCTGAATTGGCGGGCGCTTTGTAGTCTGCTTCACAACACGCACCCCTTTTTTCTGCTGAGCTTTCTTGGGTGGCATATTTGTAAAGACCAAATAACAACAATTATACAACATACCAAATGCAAGTGTGACCTAATTATGAATTTACCAACTCTTTTTTTTTAAACAGTGCACGTACAGTGCAATATAACTACAATCCACCAATTAACTTAACCTATTATTATTATTACACGTATTAATTATTATTTATTTATTTTTATTTTCAGGTAAGTATTATAAGCTGGAATTAAGGGGGGGTGGAGGATTTAAGGGAAAGGGAAGTGGGGGGGTGTTTGATAAAGGGTATTTATTAAACTCAATAAAATGAACAAACAACTTTTAAATGAGTTTTAACTAACAGTATACCTTAAGAATAAATTACCTAAGCTATAATTATGAATTTATGCAATATTATGCTATAAATATAATTAAGTAACTGCACAAGAAATCCAGAGGATCAACACACCACTTTAAATGCCCAGAAAATGAAAAAGGGGGGGGATTAAAGGAAAAGTAAGGGAAGGGAAACAAAAAGGGTGGTGGAAGCTATGAATTAAAGGGTATTAATATACCAAAACTGCCTTCAAATTATCACTGAATATAATACAATAGCAAATAAATAAAAATATATATATAAACAATCAAAATATATATTTATCTAAGAACCAAAGATCACTGAAACTAACTAACAAAGCACCCAAACACAAGCAACTTTAACAATTTAAAGACAAACCGGAAGAAAAGGGGGGGGCAGAACAAACGGAATCAAATTTTATATATATAACCAAGGGAATATAACAACCAGGAACGTCACCACCCACAAACACCGTAAGTAAAAAACAAGCTGGGCTTTTCACGAGCAACAAACGCTGTAAAGCGCAGGCAATACAAGGGAAAACGGCCGGCGAGCCGGGGAGAAGCTGGCGGGCGCGTGGGCGGAGGCCCGCAGCCCAGCTGATCGTCGGGGCTCAAAACAACAACAGTGAATGATAAAGAGCAACGGGCAAGGGAGGAAAGAGCAGAGAAGGGTAAACGAGGTATTTTAGCAAGGAAACTATCACCAACGGAACGCTGAAAGAGCCCCTGCAAGCGCGAACCAGCAGTAAGTGCCGCAAGGCAAAAAGGCAAGCGCGTGAGGGAAGGAGCAGCTTTATATCCACTGCTCCACACCCCTCCAGATTGGATGAGCGATCTCACGTGGTGGCATGCCTTAACTTCGAGAACCTTCCTGCGTCTTCCCTAATTGGGGTGAAGGCAAAATACGCCCCTTTACAGGAACGCTATTTTCACTGTCCAACGTTCACATCCATACACAAATTTGTAAAAATGCAAACACAATTTGGTTGGTCTTTCACAGTCCAACCCACTTCCTGTGGTTGGTCTTTCACAGTCCAATCCACTTCCTGTGTAGCTTGGAAGAATTTGGCAACATGTGCCTCTGAGCATATGGTGAGTGGTGGCAACATCTGCAATCAGCCCAAATAAGAGAAACAAGACATGTGCTGTGCTTATCTTGTTTTAGTAGGGAGGAATAAACAATATTGAGACTGTTGATAGATAAGCAGATAGTCACTTAAAATATGTTTGATTTACTTTGCAATTTTAGTGAAGCTTCCTATGAAAATGAAACGGACTGTTTTCAAGTCGATTCCGACTTATGACAACCCTATGAATAGGCTTTTCATGGTAAGCGGTATTCAGAGGGGGCTTACCATTGCCTTCCTCTGAGGGTGAGGCAGTGACTGGTCTAGGGTCACCCAGTGAGCTTCATGGCTGTGTGGGGATTCGAACCCTAGTCTCCCAGGTCGTAATCCAACACCTTAACCCAGACTTTCCCAACCGGTGTGGCTCCAGATGTTGTTGGACCACAACTCCCATCAGCCTCAGCCAGCATTGCCAATAGCTGAGGCTGATGGGAGTTGTGGTCCAACAACATCTGGAGCCACACCGGTTGGGAAAGGCTGCTTTAACCACTACACCACACTGGCTCTCATTTCCTATAGTAAGTCATTTTCTTTTGCATCTGTTTCTGTGAATATGTTAAGTACAGCAACACTTTGAAATGTAAAAAAACTCCAAAAACAATTGTGGAATAATGGCACTAACTATTCTGCAGAATAGTTTCCAGTGGACATCAGGAATGTCTCAGTTTGCGCAAGATAAAACAGTGGGGGGTGAAATATATTCTAACAAAATTCTAGGAGTGCTCTATGTTTTCAATTGACCATGCCCACCTTGCCTTAAATGAAGTGGTTTAAACATAGCAGGCTGGGCAGGCCAGGTTTGTTTTTTCCAACAGCTAGGGTCATTGCTTAAGTAGCAACATGTTGTAATCGGTATGATTTTACATCAAACTGCAGTTTCAGATTCAACTGTTGATGCACTCAAAATAAAATTAGAACATAACCTCTTGTTTGAAACACAAAAGGTGTCTTCACCATCATTTGACATTGACCAATAAAAAGGCTTTGAAATTAATGAAAATAAATTTGACACAGATTTCTAGGAGGAATAATGAGAGAAATATAATTTTCTAGGTTAGATTCTCTATAGAAACAGTAGTAACACAGGAAAGAAGCAAAGTAAGAACACCAACAAATATACAAAAAATTAATTCTTCATCTTTGGAGATGTCCCCACTCACCATATGCTGTGCTGAGGTCAGAGATCCATAATCATGCAAATGATCAAACCCCTCCTCCTTCCTGTCCCTTCCATCCTGTGCCTCCCCTCCCCTCCTTAAATGCTCAGAGGCACATGTTACCAAATTCTTCCAAGCTACACAGGAAGTGGATTGGGCTGTGTGTTTGCATTTTTACAATATATACTTTGAATATATACTATTTCTTAGGGTCTTGCCCAATTAAGGTCCCCGTACAAACTTCATGATAATGAAGTCACTGATTCGTTAGGAAATTCTGTTCCAAAATGACTGCGCTTTAACACTCCTTTGTTCCTCTCTGTCCATGTGAACCTGCTCTCAAATCATAGTATCCAAGGACACAATCAGAACATGGGAACAGACTGAAAGATCTTAGGTAGCAGCATTCAGTGTATGGTGGTAGTGGGGGGATTTCTTGTGGCTTCTGACAGCCTACGTGCCTTGTAAATATATGAAGGAGTTGAGCCCCAGGGCACCCAGTCTGATTCACTTGGGGGGTGGAGAGGGAAATCTCTTCAAAATTCTTCAGCTTCCCAACCCCTGTGATTCTCATTAGCATTTCCTTAAGGTAACATTTAATTGCAGGGCCTTAGAATGTCTGCCAACAAAAGAGTACCTGCCCTGCCTGCCCTGACAGGCATTTAGGGTTTTCTGTCCAATCACAATGCAGCACCAGGGCTGCCAAAAGAGACACTTGAAATTATCTCCATGGCAACTTCAGAGAGCGCAAAGGAGTAGCTAAATATTATGGGGCGGGGGGGGAGGCGTCTCTGAGTTTGAAATAAACAAACGAATGTAGTGATATATTCCAGGAGAATAGATTTATGGGCTATGGCATTCCTAAAATATCTTTATTTAATAATGAAAACTTCATTATCCAGCCCTGTGCTCAAGTGTTGCTATGGGTCTTCAGTAAATCCCTTGGAAGATCTTTCATCTTGACAGAAGTTCTAAATTACAGCATTAGTACTCGAGCTGAGAAGAAGTTACAGCCTATTTTGCTTGTCCAGGGAAATGAGACACACATAGCTACCAAGTTAGTTATTGAAATCTAATGACTGGGAATATTAAAAAAGGAGAATGAAAGGGAAAAAAATCTCTCCGGAAGTGCTGGGGGATAAATTAAGTGATAAACCTTGCATGTTTACTTGAGTTTCATTATTTTATGAAAAAGTAATTCGTCTTTATTACAGTTGAGGCTATTATGTTTCACATCATTAAGGAAGCAAAGCATGTAGCCCCTAAAGCTAATTTTCAAATTCAACTATCAGAACAAATTTTTTTTAAAAAAATTTTTTTTAGCAGGTATAACTTTATTCTTTATTCCCCTCACATTTTTGGTTGTAGATTCTGATCTCCAGAACTGTTTGTTAAAGGATCATGTTTCACTGTGAGTTAGGAAGTCCACTTTTAAACTCTAGTTAGATGATGCCAGGTGACTGACAGGTAGGCAAACCTGAATCCCGCTGGCTGGTAAGAAAGTCAGCCATTTGATCATGTATTAGTTCTTAGATTCACTAACCCCTTGTGATTTGGGAAGGTACCTACAGCCAACAGATATTTATCTAAGCCATTTCTATACCACTTAATATACATAAAAATCTCTAAGCGGTGTACAGAAGATAAAACAGCACAAATTATAAAAATATACAATAAAGTCACAATACAAAAGCATACATAATACAAATTAACAAATAAATATTAAAACAATTGTCTTACACTTCTCCACTCAACACCTCTCAACCTCCTGGCTCTCACCCAGGGACCAACACACACAAATCACCCCAAAGTCTCACAAGCTTCCCAGGGGATCCTAAAAATGGCAAACATGTTGAGTCACTTATACAATCTGCAGGATCAAATAGTACAGCTCCCCTGCCTATGCCATTGGCGGGACTACTTCAAATTTCAGACAGGGATTTTCATTTGCCTATTAAAGGCAAATTGCTTCCTTGTTCTTTTCATTTTATTTTTCTTGTTTATTGACACTCTTGCTCTATAGTGCAACTATTTCAGCAATGAAATAACACAAAAATGCAAAAATGTGTTCCCCACAAATCAGAACAAATGCTCCGTAAAGGCCAGATATAGCCTAACCTCTGCGTAAGCCTTGTGCAACCAAATCAGGAGGCATGCTCAATAAAGAGGTTGTCTGGAGGGCCCCTTTTTAAAAAACCTGCCTCCTCTTTCCCAGGTTGCAGAGTGGAGGGGTGCAGGAGTGGAGGCAGTAGAAAAGTGTACTGAGCTCCCTTAAATCAGCCTGATCATATTTCATGGAGACAGCCAGGGATAATGACAATAATCAATAAGAGATAGTTTCTTTTTAGTTGCAGTTGATGGAACGAAAAACAAAAACAAAACAGAGATGTGCAGCACAGCCATAGGACTCAACCCCAATATTTCATTACAGAAGTTGAAGTCCCTCCTCTAAAAATAAGATGAATTATTATTACATTGAATTAATAATAATTCTGGGATATAAATTTTTAGGACCCACTCTATTCTTGTGATTGTAATCTGTTTTGAACTATTTTTAATATTGGATTTTAAATTGTTGTAGCCTGCCCTTGGACCTTACAGTAAAGGGTTAATAATAATAATAATAATAATAATAATAATAATAATAATAATAATAATTAATAATAATAATAATACATCTATGCCTGAGATGTCACTACTCTTCCATTCTTTTTTTAAAAAGTCAGACTTTCTCTGGTCTGACTAAAAGGAGGAAGAACCACAGGGAAAATAGTGGATGACACTGATTCCATGATGATGCTCCATAAAAAGTGAGTGAACAAAATGTGGCAATTCCACACTAAACACTGAGTGTGGAAGCACCCTTTGCCAAACTGGGAGCTAGATGATCAATGTTTAGATTCTTGCTCAGCCAGGTAACTCTGCTAGTGACATTTAGCCAGGATAAAGGGCAGAATAAAAACATGAAATAGGTAAGCAAGCCTACATTGGCCAGGATATTCATTTGCTCATCTTTGGCACTAACAACAATTGGAAATCATCATCATCCACCTTTACCCTAAGGTCCCGGGGTGGGCCACAACTCTCCCAGATACAACATTAGAAACAGTTTCAAACAACCTACAATCACAAAAATAGGGTTTGTCCTAAAAATATACATCTTGGATGTCAAAGATGAGGGTAAAGATGTGTGTGAGAGAGACATTAAAAGGCGATATAAACCTCATGTATGGATGTGCTCTGAAGAGCAAACTATAGTTACCGTGAGCCCCATGTAACTTTCTGCTGATTTTGTCTTTTTTAAAAAAAATGAAAACAGCCACTGGAAACCATGCTGGCTGGGGCTGATGGGAGTTGTAGTTCCAAAAAGTAACTTTTCCAAGCTCTGGTATGGAGGAAGGGTGAATGGAAAGGAGGTGCTTAACCTGGAGACCCAGATGGCTTCAATGACATGGATTGTCCTTTCCCAGCTCTGACTAGTTCCACAGCTACAGCCATTCCAGGACCAGGAGATCTGGTAGCCTCCAGAATAGTTTATTGTAATACACTGTATGTGGGGCTACCCCTGAAGATGGTCCAGAAGCAGGTGCAAAATGCTGTGACCAGAACAGTGCATGGAGTAACAAAATATAGTCATATTACAATTCTGAAAGTGTTGCAGTGGCTGCCAATACATTACCAGGCCCAATTTAAGGTGTTGACCTTGTGTGGTAGGAGCATGTTGCTTCCCCTTTCACAACGGGAATAACACAGCCAGACACAGGTTTATGGGTGAAGTAGGGCCACAACTTTCTTGATTAGAGCAAGTAAAGCGGAGTCGGCATGGCAGTAGGGCAAGGATCCGCTTCATTCCAGCAGCCCATGCTGGAGGAATGCTGAATCAACCAACAAGCAGTTGGGAACTACCATTGGGAGTTGGCCCACTTTAGACCCAAGTGGGGTGTCAACCCAAGGCACTTGTGGTCCCGCTGACCAACCAGTGGGAGGGGTTGTCAGCTGGATGAGGCAGCGCCCCTCCCAAGCTAGGGGCATAGCCATCATGTACCCCACTGGCCTCCTTAGGGGAGTCCCCCTTATGATTGAACCTGCCCAATGCCATTTCCGCCATAAGGCAGGGGAGCTATGTTTCCTGACCCGTCGCCAACCCCATTCACTTGCTGAAACCAAGCCCATAGTCCTTTGGTGAGATCTCCAAGCCAGGCATCATTCCCCTTCATGGAAAGATGAATTCCATCCATGAATTCCATAAAACTCAGGCCACGAGCGCCTGATGAGCGGGTGACAAACAATGAGGCCCCCTTTTGCTCGGACCACTTTCAGTATGGCTCTGCTGACACGGCAGCAGGTAGCCTCGGTGCTCTCCAGCTCATATGCATTTCTCCACTGGAGCCTCGGAAGCCAGGCTGACCACCCCAATGACATGGATGGGTACCTTTCAGGCAAATGGGTAAGGTCAGATATTGCAGACCACTTCAAGTCGATGCCTGTCTGGGTACTGAGGTCATTCTCCCACAAGTGTATGAGCAGCCTGTCAGGAGAGCCATAGTGATGGAACTGTTGATCCAACATGGGCTGAAACTATTCCTACCTCATACCACATCTGGATATCCAGCACACTCTCGCCCAGGATGACACACCAAGCTGTTCAGACCATAGAGTGGATCTATCAAACTTTAAAAAGCAGGGAAATTGGGCAGCTATATATGTAAATACTCTGAACACTTCCAGAACATTATATAAACACTAAATATTATTATTATCATAAGGCCTATAAGTCCTTTCAGATGCTTTAGTAACAGAATCTCTAGGATATGGCGGATGGAGAGAGGAGCAATGGGAGAAACTTCAAACAGGAGGGAGGGTCTACCTGTTTACATGGGTCAGTTAGAAGATGTGTTTTTTTGTCTCAGAAAAAATTCAATAGCTCTGAGGCAGAAGATAATTTCATCAAGGTCATTAATTAGTTTCAGTTCATTTGAAGAAAGGGATGACATTATCCTAGAGCTGAAAAAATACCCAGGTTAGTGGTGTGTGACAATTGAATTTTAAAACAATTTACTTCAGCTGTGTTATTCTTTCTGCTGAGTTCATTTTTAACAGGTGTTCTTTTGGTGAAGTGAGAACATCTAGTGAAGGAGTGGGGGCTATGGTTCTTTAGTAGTGTAACCTTGAATCTTTGACCTTGAAACCATTTTTCAGTGCCAGCACTCTCATTCCTTGCAATAAGAAGGATGCGAGCCAATATGCATGTGCAGAGTGCAGTGTGTGGGAAGGTGAGTTCTGAAGGCTAAATGAAGAGGCCTGAGGGCCACATTTGGTCCCTCACTCCGAAGTTTCCCACACCTGGCTTAGAGTACACACCAGTCAGGAAGCTAGACAAAAACTTCTTTGTCTCTCTTAAACAAGGACAGAGCACAAGAACACAGGAAGCTGTCCTATGCAGAGTCAGTCCGTTGGTCCAACTAGTTCATTATTGTCCATACTGACTGCCAGCAGCTTTCCAGCATTTTAGACAGGGGACATTCCCAGTGCTACCCAGAAATGCTGGGGATTGAACCAGGAGTGTTCTGCACACAAAGCAGGTGCTCTGTCACTGAGTTGCAGTGCTTCCACTCAACACAGGGAACTGCCAATTCCACCCAGATACACCTGAAACCCTCTTCACACATAAGTCTCATGTAGGGTAATTGTGTGTTGACTGAGGACTTTTGCTGCACTTTTAGTCCTGCCCCTGACTTTGCATCTGCTTCTTGGAACAGCCAGAACATCACCATAAATGATAATACAAGAGAGTAGTTCACATGACAAGAGTTAAAACTGATGACAAATAAGGATACAGTTGCAATAAAAAACTATTTTTTTAACAATTGTAGTACTGAATTATATTAAAAGTCAATGAAAACATGTTTTCAACCTCTTCTTAAAGTCATCAAGGGTGGGGTCTGAGAATAGGCTGAGGAAGGGCATGTAAATTTATATCTCATTGTTCCACTAAGAGGCACAGAGGAAGAATTGGGAGCAATGGCGGCTGGTGACTCCATGTCAGTGGGGCAGTGGAATCCGCTCTGGAGTTTAGTCTGAATTTCCAAGGAGCTGTCCAAGGTGCTGATGCCTAAACCTGTACCCCAGAGTGGATTCCACTGCTCCAGTGACATAGAAAAACAAAACCCAGGAGAGGAAAAACCTCAAGGTGTCAATGTCAAACAAGAAGCAGCAGACAGCATGGATATCAACTATTTCGATATTTATTCAAGCCCACTGACATGGAGCCACCAGCCACCACTGAGTAGAAGCAAATGAGAACAGAGTTGGATGCAGCAGAAGCAGTGGGGGGCAGCTGCTTTAGGCAACCATGCCACATTTGTCTTTGGGAACAACAAGATCTGGAGTGTGGTTGTAGGACTGCCGTCTTCATTTCCCTCCTCCTGGCTGTGTGCTGGTTTAGCTCCAAATAGTATTGGAATGAATGTTTATTCAGATTATAAATATAAATGCCTAACCATGACCCCTCTCTAATTACCTTGCTCGTGTGGACAAAGGGTGACTAAAACAAGAGAAGGCTGATAATCTTTTTTTCCACAAGCACAGTCTATGTTGGGAAAAGGTTGGCAAGGTGTAGCACTTGAAGCGAGACAACACATTGCTGAGTGTATCATCTCTACCCAGCCAGACAATCTTATTGCCCTTGCATCATAAATAATTCATTTCAGGCATTTGCAATTAGCACTATTTTCCAGTCCACCACCAAAGGTGGGAAACAGGCTAACTAGTTGACCAGTTCTCAAAAGGAATGCCATAATTAAAATAGAATGTGACTATCTTCTCAAATTTAGTTCTTGTTTTATGAATCCACACTGAGTAATGTCTGAAATGGCCGATAATCTTTCTTTCCACTAGGCATAGGCCGCATTGAATAAATAATTTTAATTAGCTCTCTTATATTTTAATGGAGTTTGTGCCCCTGTTACGACTTTTATCAATGTATAGCAAGTTCTGATAAATTGCATACTTCCCCCACTTACTGTGCTTGGTTAAAGAGTGTGGGCCGCACTAATTTTCTAATGCCATTGTTAGTGAGAAAGAAGGAAATAATGTAAAAAAAAATCCATGATGTTATTTAGTTATTTAAACTTATGACACTAGTGATGAGTGAGTTCTCCCAGACTAAAACTGGATTGACTCAGATGGGCAGGGCAATCCAACTCCAAGTTGTGCTGAACCAAGAGAAGCTGGCGTAAAGTTCTGTTGCATCCAGTTGCCATTCAGGAACATCTGGGTTGGCTGGATGCTGGCTCAGCTGGGAGCTGCATGCAGGGACCAGAAAATAAAAGCCTGCTCTCCCAAATACCCCTACTGGGGAGTAAGCCCTCTCTATTGACTTCTATTGCAGTTACTTTCTTATACTGAGCTTTTCCCCAGTGTAACTTTTGCCTGGATTGGGGCATGCAGGAGTGCTCTGAACATGTGTTGTGTGTGGCCTAAGTCCGTTCACCTTGCTTTCCCCCTAACATGCTCTCATCACGCCTCTTTTTTGCCACCTCCTTTTTGCCCTTAATGCCAGCTCCACTTGCACTGGTCTTGGCTGAGCTGGCTAGGTCCCAGCTCAACCAGGCTGGTGTGGCTGAGCCTCAGCTGAGCCAGGCTAAGGGACTTGTGCTGGGATGGCCCAGCTAAGCCAGGTCCCAGCTGGCTCAGCTGGAGAACTGCCGCATCCAACTCCCCTCAGCCCGGAGTAAATGTGAGTTGGATTGTGCACTAAGGTGAACTATTTCTACACACACCCCTCAGCTTAGTTTGAGCTAGTGCCGTGTCAAAATTGTATCCCCCTATTTTTCAACCATTCTTCAACAATTCGTGGAAAATGCATTCAAAAATTATCAGATGGGAGAGTATTTTTTGGTGAAGGAGCAGGGTTTTTATTGTACTCACCTTACTTTCAAGGTGGCCAAGGGATTTATGTTAGTATCCCTCCTTTCACTCTATAAATTATCTGTGGAACTCACACTGTTACAAATGCCATACAATACTTGTTCCACAGTTGTAAGAAATCAATCTTTTAGTGTGGCAGCACCTACACTTTGGAACTCCCTGCCTACTGACATCAGGCAGGCCTCTTCTCTGTACTCTTTCTGGTTCCCACTTAAAACATTTTTGTTTAAGCAAGCCTATCCAGACATGTAGAAATTACCTGTTTCAGTTTATTTTTTAGCTTGTTGTTGATTTTAATTATTTTTAGTATGTTTTTAAATATCTGTTTTTAGATGTTTTTTTATTGATAATTTTAATGTTTTGTTTTGGTTTTGTTGTAAAACACCTTGAGGGTTTATTACAATCAAGAGGTAAAAAACATTTGTTAAATAAATAACTTTAATGAATTTTTTCATTTGGGTACAATCCAAGGGGTATCTACACCAGGCTGAGGGAAGCTGGATATGGTGGATCCTTGGCTGATTTGGCTGGGTCCTGGCTTAGCCGGGCTATGCCAGCAGAAGCCCCCCTCCTGGTGCAGCTGCGGCTCAGCCACAGGGCAGCCAGCCCAACCTAGTACAGCCAGGGATGTGTCAGAGAAGTCCAGCCTGGCCTAAGGGAAGCTGGTGGAAACTGATGCAAGGGCCCAAAAAGGAACATTCCGGGGGGGGTGTCAGGGAGGAACCGAGGGAAGGGAGACTTATGCTACATCCAGATCCCATTCAGCTCTGTCCTGAGCCCTCCTGGCAGATGCTATACCAGGAAACATGATGACAGAAGGAAACATGCATTTTGTTTCCTTCTGCCATGCCCTGCTGGTGCAGCCAGTGTCCTCCCCTCCCAGTGGCTCCTGAATGGCGCTAGATGTGGTGACCCCTTCTGCTTGCTCTGCTTCCACAGGCTCTGCTCCCATTTTTTAAAAAAATGGTAAGAAGAATGACTTCCCTTAAAAACAAAATCAGCAAGCACACCAATGTCAGGTGCTTGGTAGCCGGCATCCCTGGCTTCCTGTGCTTCATTTAAAGCTCATGAGAAGACACCATGAGGTGACTCCTCCCTTGTGGCTTTTTCAGATAAGAAAGCATAGGCAGCCATGGAGGCTGCAGAGCACTAGAGAAATATTTAAAGGAAAGAAAAAATATGCATACCACCCACTATTACCTCGCAATGTTAAGGTAAGTTCACCTCTGTAACTATGAAAATTATAATTGTAAAGAAATTCTCAAAAGAAACAGAACAATGGAAGCTTCTTTTGCAGAGGAAGATTTTTTTCCCAGAAATTAGAGGGCAGGTTTTGGCACAGCCACCACAATGAGTTTGTCAGAACCAGTTCAAATACTGTCACACCCCCAGTATCAGGAATACAACAGGGCCTGATCCATATCCTACCCTGCCCCTACTCCACCCCACTCTTGTGAGTTTCAAGCCCCTTCCTCCCTGTAATAGTCTTAAGTCATTTGTCTGAATGAATGTGTTCTGTGCTAGAGTTGCCAGGTCAGAATCATCCAAAACCCTGGGATTTGGGGGGCGGGCCCTGGTGATGTCAGAGGGACATGCCTGAGTGATGTCATGGGGCAGGCCCAAGTGATGTCATGGGGACAGGTCTGAGTGATGTTACAGGAGTGCGCCTGAGTGATGTCATTAAGCATAATACAAATCCTCTGCAAAGATATTCAATCCAAGTAGGGTTGGCAACCCCCTGCCTGGAATGCCCTTCCTGCACCTTTTAACATGGCTGCTCCAAATTTCTTTACAGATTTGACCCTTCACTTCAGAAAGAGGTCTGAGAAATGAGTAACAGTAAGAAGATTCTCTACTCTTTTCTGTCTCCCTTGTGGGCTGCTATAAACTCACTTTGACAGCCAACCCAATTCCAGTGAATAATAATTGACATAGAGAAAACACACATGGTTTGGTCTACCTTCATAGGAAGCAGCTTGGGAACCACAACAATTGCAGCAATGCTGCCCAGTATTTGAGTTCTCTTTTACCATTATTGGGCAAGAAACAAGCAACAAGGTGGCTTTAAAAATAGGATTGGAAGGGAAGACAAAGATTTAGAACACAAACACAATTGGTTGCTATTTTCACTCAAAAGTTCCATCAATTTGCATCACAATCCTAACCATGTCCCTTCAAAAGTGAGTCCTATTGAATTCAATGGGGTTTACTCTGGGTATGTGGGATTAGCATTGCAGCTTTACTCCCAGTAAAGCAAGTTCTGGATTAAAGCTTTATATTGGGGAGGTTTTCAAAACAGTGCCCTCTTCAACAGCCCAGGAAAATTTAAACTTATTTGACTCCTGCACACAAGAGAGAAAAAGACTGAAAGCTATATACTTACTCAATTGATGAGATTTTCAGAAAAGCAGGAAAAATAAGTTTTCTTAGTTGCAAAGGGCTCTGGTTACTGCCTCGTCAATCTCAACCTTAACTTCACTTACCTACTTTCAGATAATCATAGTAAAATCATATTGGCAGTAGCAAATTTCGCACTTGCTGCAAAACATATTAGACTTCAATATTGTAAAAATCAACAGCTTTGAATTTTTAACCATGTTATTTATTTTAGGCGAGTGGAAATGTTATTGTATATTTTGTTGTAGTGCTTTAGAAATGCTATGGCCTATGGCTAAGAGCAAATAAAGTTGTTGTACTATGAACTTCACTTACTGGCTACAAACTTGAAAGGGGGGGATTAGAGCAGCCAGCTATGAGCTCATTTAACTGAAATTGCAGGGGCAGCTGCTAATGTTTTGGTGTATATCTTGGGAACCAGACCACCTAGAAACTAATTTTTTTTTAAATGAAAGCTGAGAGTCTGGAGATTGAGGTGACTCACCCAGAGACTCAGAGAGCACCCCAAACATCTGGAGTCTCTGGGCAAAAACCTGATACCTGGCAACCCTACAGTGTGCCCTTCCTGCTACATAGTCTTGAGGGGCTCAGTTTGTGCAGCAAAATGCTCTTTGGGCACCAGTCCAACCAACAAACCAAAAATTTGATCACCATCATTTGTGTTAACTTTTGTGGGGGTTTGCCTATTCTGGTGGTGTTATGAGTGCCCAAGGGACGAGCCTATGCTACAGACAACCTTACCCTATGAAAATGTCCTGGATGCAATTCAGTATTCTCAGAAGCCAATGTGAGTGTTTCTATTGATTTTCTTGCAGATAGAATTTCTATCCCTGTGGTTCTGTACTGTTGTTTAATGTTGCTTGGTACATAGAAAAGGAAACATGAAAATGGCTTAATGAAATTAGCTAAAGAAAAATGTATTCCCAGAGAACATTTTAAGGTTATTACTATTAGGCCTCATGAAACATCTATAGGTGGATCAATTGTAGAATTAACAAGACACTAAAGAAAGAACAGTGAAGAAAGAACAGCCTCAGCTAGCCCCTTACAATGGAATTATTAATGCTGCATCTACAAAAAAACCAAAATGCAATAAAGAGAATATACTATTTCTGGCATCTGGCTAATCAATGGCTGAGATAGAAGTCATAAAGTGCCTAGGTGGCATTAATTTTATGAGATATGTTTATAGTATTAGATCATTTTAAAATAATTTTAATTGAACTGCTCTAAATTAATAGCAGTTCTATGCCCATTTAGTTTCAACAAATGAACTAAAAGGGTTGGGAAATGCAGGAGCATGTCAATACTGTATGCTTGTGTGTGTGTGTGTGTGTGTGTAA
The DNA here is from genome assembly GCF_030035675.1 of Rhineura floridana. Taxonomy (NCBI): domain Eukaryota; kingdom Metazoa; phylum Chordata; class Lepidosauria; order Squamata; family Rhineuridae; genus Rhineura; species Rhineura floridana. Next base: position 60,792,932 of record NC_084485.1, read on the forward strand.
TCATAGAATATATAGGAAAACAATCTCATTAATTGAGTATTGAATGATGAATAATGTGCTTATTAGTTAACAGATGTTTTAAACTGCACGACATTCCTTGATGTGAGTCTGGGGCCATTTGTATGTATAAACAAGGAGTAAGTTTACAATTGGTTTTAGTTTAAAGAATAACAAGCCAGAAGAGAAGGGAAAAACCATGCCTACCACTGACTATGGGGCTTCTGAAATAACACATACAATGCAATGTCATACTTTATTGCCTAGCCATAAGCCATTGCAATATACATTATTAGCAACCAACATTAAAACAAAGGCCATGAACATCAAAAATATTAAAAAGGTGAATAACCATAATACAACCCCCTAGGATTTGGTTGACAGTTCTACAACATACTTCGTCCGAAGCTTTTGCGCTGCAAGGGTGAAGAGAGCAACCATGTGAGTGACTAAATAGTCCTGATCAGATAAGAGATGTATGATAATTTCATGCGAAGATTCCTGCCTTGTCAGCAAGCCATCGAGAAATTTGGATCTCGGGTGGGAGTATAATGGGCACTCCAGCAGACAATGGGATAAAGGCAAATGTTAGATCAGACTGTGGGTAAAAAGGATGAGCGTTTGTTCTGGGAACTGGTGGCTAAAGGGATGCGTACATCAAGCCCCCTAAATCCTTGGCAGATCCCTGCTGCAGTCTGGCATGCACATTTTTGTAAGCTTTATGCGATTTCCACTAAGGCTCCTGTGGTTTCTTACCAACTGGACCATCGCTTACCAGCCTGGCCCCCAGTTCTGGCTTCTCAAATTAAATCTATGTCTACCTTGAGGTTGGGCAAAGCCCCTGGAGAGGATGTGCTCCTCCCCAAAATATTTAAAAATTTCTCGGATTGGTGGGCACCTATCCTAGCCAAATTGTTTACACAAGTTAACAATACTGGCATCTTCCCAGAGGGATGGAAGCAAAGTATTGTTATCCCCATTTACAGAAAAGGGGAGAGGCTTGACCCCAACAACTACTGCCCCATCAGCCTTCTTGATACAGGTGTTAAATTGTACTATAAATACCTGTTAACTAAAGTTGAAGAGTGGGAAGCGACTAATCACGTTATCTCCCCGGAACAAGCTGGTTTTCGCAAAGGCCAGGGCACTATGGACCACTGTTTAACCTTATATTATATTGCAAGGAAAAGCATGATTGGTCCTACGAAACATCTATATGCCGCCTTTGTGGATCTGGCGGCGGCCTTTGATTCTATCGATAGAGCAAGGTTGTGGGCTAAACTAGCTAACACCAACATAGACAAGCTGCTCCTCTTCCTTATTAGAGAACTATATTCTGACAATACTGCCAGAGTCAGGGTTGGTTTCACGAGCATACAAAACAAATAACTGTGGAAATGACCGCAGAAGAGCCTGGTGTGTACTTGGAGATAATTTACACTCATATGAGTAGTTCCCAAACTTTTTATTAAGGGAATTCTCTAATAGCATTTGGACTTTGTTCTGGACCTTCCTGTCAGATCTTCCAAAAGTAGGTTCATGTTTAGGTCAGGAAATCTGTACTAGAAAAGTGCATTGAAGAATGGGAAAAATCAAAATGTTAGAACCTCTTACATCAAATGCTTCAAACAAGTCTTCCTGTAACAAAGAAGGTGGCTTCATAATGGCATTAGGGACAATTGGTATTAAGTGGCTATGGGCCCAGCATAGATTTTAAGACCAGGACTGACAGCACGGACCATACAGAAACTCCCCATGGAATTACCCACTAATTACAGAATTTAGGATCCTTAATTTCATCATTTTTGCATCCAATATGTGCAACTTCAACTTAATTTTCTTACTTTAAGGATCATCCAGTAAGTATCATACACCCATGTTTGAACCCTTTTGCTAAAAAATATTGCCATTTTCAAAGAGGCATTGATTTTAACACATGCTTAGAGACCAGTTTTTGAGGCTGCAATCCTATACACACTTGGCTGGGAGTAAGCCCCATTGAACAGTGGTATTTACTTCAAGTGAAGAGGCCAAGGGTTTTGCTGTAAGTGGGATGGGGTCTATTTTTAAATTCACATTTTCTGCCCTTCAAATCATTCCTGTGATATTACAGAAAACAAACACAGCAAAATCCTAGGCATGTCTACAATGAACAAAATACATTTCAGAGTACTGGGATTATATTCTTAGTTACACCAGTGAATGAGAAAAGCTACTCTTGTGGATCAGTTTAAAAGACTGCAGTAATAAAATCGGTGGCCATCATGAGGCTGTTTGCTTCTGCTTTGGAGCTATGTGACAATCTGGGAAGCTATTTTCCTCTCATTGTCTATTCATTTTCCCAGCAATGTGCTCTCCTGACAATTATGCTCTATTTTCTTTGCATTCATCCAGTGCTTTGTTATTATTGTCTTCCTGTTTTCATTTGCAGCATAATAGCAGGTGGCAGTTGACTGGCTCCAGACCAGATTTGCCAGGTTCCTTTCCTGTCTGTTTCTTGTATTGTTCCTTCCCAAATCATTAAACGTTACTGTTGACATTTTCCCTTTCTTTGGCAGTCAGAGAAAAACACCAACCAGATATTTAGCTGGACACTTGATTGTGAAATGTCTTGCCAAAATGTTCAAATAGCTATTCCCAAATTACTCTTTCGCCTCTTGAGCCAATCTCTGTTGAGGTATTATGAAATTCAGGGATCTGCACATCCAATCACCATAATTGTTTCTGCTTCATGATGTATAGGTTGGCTTTGCAGCTGCCTGGTTGATGGATGAATATTCAAATAGTAGTTTTATGACTTCTGTAAATAATGGCTTAACCGTGTGTGTGTGTGTGTGTGCGTGCGTGCGCGTGCGTGTGTGCGCAAATGCATCAGTCAGTCAGACCTTCTCAACAATGGTTATTACTACACTTTCCAGAATGCATATCAAATTCTCAATCTCTGTCTGGTAGGCCTCTTGGCATTGAGTTGGACTGAATGTTTGTGGCTTATTATACCATCTACATCTCATATCAGCAAGGCATGTTGATGCTGCTTTGTGTCACTAAAGCAGGGGTGGCTAATTTAGTGCTCCCCAGATGTGTTGTACTATAGCTCCCATTAGCCTCAGCCACCATGGATTATGGAAGGTGTAGTCCACAACCGCTGCACTGTAATTCTCACAATAATTAATGGAAATATTCTGTGCTTTCTCTCTCTTTCTCCGTCACACACTCACACCCCCCCAATGTGTGAATATTCTTTTCTGATTGTACTCACTGCCACTGTTTTCTACATCTGTGTTATTATTATTATTCCATTTATATCCCACCTTTCCTCCAAGGAACTCAAGGTGAAGTATATTTTTCTCCATCTCTCCATTTTATCCTCATAACAATCATGTGTGGTAAGTAGGCTGAGAGAGAGTGACTGGCTATTTTGCCAGAGTATTTTTCCCTTCCCTGTGGCAAGAAAGATTGAGATCTGAATGACCATGAAACACACTGGTGAGGAAAGAAAATTTAGCCCCTTATTGGAGTGAGGCACAGGGAGCACAGCACAGTGCAGGCACCATGGCAGGAGTGCCTGATTGGCTCTGCTACCGGCAAAGCGGAAGAAGACGGCAGTTGAATAGTTGAGTGCAATGCCAGTAACTACAAGTTGTGGCCCATGGACCCTGTCATTCATTGTGTCATGCATCTTCATCCTGGAGTCTGGAGGCAATATGGGCTTCTTGTTTTGTAGATCCTGGCTGTCATCAACTTTCATTCCAACTGCTTCCTAAGGACAAAGTAGTTTAAAAGAGTCCATTTTCATTTGCAAAGCACATTCCCAATTATAGCCAAGATGGTAGACACTTTCATTGCTCTAAATTACAACTTGATTAACTGGGGAATCAGCTTAAAAGAAACTTCCCTGTTTTCAGAACTGGCCTGTTCATCATTTCTAAGAAAAACTAGTTCATTGATAAAGTAGCCAGAATATAATCCTTCAGCACTGTGACTGGCCATGCATTTTATAGTTATCTTACCCTCTCAGTTCTGTCATGGCTTTGATTAATATTGAGTCTGTTCTTTAATATGGATGCCATGCAGAAAAGCTGCTTTGTACTTCTGTTACTTTTCAGCTGACATGCAGAAATTCAGTGAAATTAGGCAGGTAGGAAGCAGGGAGAGAGAGGAGAAGTATTTGATGTGACATCAAATATTAATGCTAATGGGGAAACTGAACGGTTATGATTTATCTTTGTATTAGAATATATTATTCTATTTAAAAGCTCAATATTTAAAAATAATCTTCTTGTTTAATTTGAAAAAGTATGGTTTGCTGCTATAGCCTACTTCAACAAGATAAAACTCCTGATGGCCAATCAATTCCTTGGTTGGCAGTGGGAGCACCATGCACCATGCACAGGTGTACTTATGGACTGCGGTGTATAGGTAGATAGACAGATACTGTAGATATGATGATGAACTAACTGGTACTAACACTAAATGTGCCAACAAATTATACAGCCATGAGAGTGGCTGTATACTATGGTCACCATGGGTTTTTTTGCATTCCGCAATTTTAAATTGAAAATACCCCATGCCATTCTGATGCTTCCCATAAGCTCATTTCAAAACAAAACCTTACAAAACTTAGGGTCCTGAACTCAGAAATGCTTGCTTAACAACCCTCTAAATTTTCATGGCAATGCACAAAACAGACAGGGAGAATAGAGAGTTCAAAGTGTAAAAAGAAAGAGAAATCCCAGAGCTCTTTTGGACTTTTTTCTGTCAGAGTTCTCATAATCTGTTGAAATTCATTAAAAATCATCCATGTTCACAGAGTACCTGTAATCCTATTACTAACCTTGCCCCATGCCTTCATCTTCTGCAGTTCAAAAGTTAAAAAATGCCTGGCTGATTTTTAATTAATTTAAGAAATTTTTCATTGAACTCAATGATTATGTCAGGCATGCTCAGTAAGAACTGTCAGTGTTCTAAAAGTCAGACTCACAGCTGCTGGGCTTGCCTAATCAGGGGGCCACACCCACACCATTGAAAATGGAAATGGACTGCCTTCAAGTCAATTCTGACTTATGGTGACCCTATGAATAGGGTTTTCATGGTAAGAGGTACTCAGAGGTGGTTTACCATTGCCTTCCTCTGAGGCTGAGAGGTAATGACTGGCCCAAGGTCACCCAGTGAGCTTCATGGCTGTGTGGGGATTCAAACCCTGATCTGCCAGGTCACAGTCCAACACTCTAACCACTACACCACACACTGAACTCAATAAGCATGCAAATGATCAGACCTGCCTTTCTCCTCCTTCCCCTCTCCTCTCCCTTCCTCCACCATTCTTCCTCTCCTTCCCTCTTCCTTCTTCCTGCTCCCCAGACCACTCCAGGCTTCCTTCCCCATGGTCAGTTTTACCTGTCCTAAGCATGATTGCACGGGAGTAAATCCTGTGAAAAGACCTATCAGGTGACTGTGTCTTTGCAGGAGAATGTAGAAGTGCAAGTGTGTGGATGAGTTTCCTTCCCCAGTTTCTCTTTCTTTCTGTCAGGCCTCTCCTCCTTCCTGTCTCCTGAAGCAGCATCATGCAGGATGGAATCCTGCTGCTTACTGACTGGAAGCAGGAGGATTCCATCCTGCATGGTGCTGTTTGCTGCTCCTTTGTGAGTGGCTTCCAGCAGGGAAGTCGGTTACCATTCGGTAAGCAGCAGGAATCCATCCTATATGATGCTGCTTCAGGAGACAGGAAGGAGGAGAGACTTTTGCAAAACCTGCCTTTTACTGAGTCAGACCATTAGTCAATCTAGCTTAGTATTGGCCACAATAATTGGCTCTCCAGGGTTTCAGACCAGGGACATTTCCAGCCCTAACTGGAGAAGCTGGTGACTGAATCTGGGACCTTCTGCATGCAAAGGATGTGCTCTACCACTTAGCCACACCCCTTCCAAATGTCGTTATGGCATATAGGTTGATGTGTAGAATTCCAGCATAATATAAAAAATTAGAGGGGTGGGGCACAACGTGGGCATGACTATGAGGAGCTCAAATATGTATCATTCTAAAGGTATTCTGACCACCATGAAGCAATAATCATCAATGCTCCATTGTAGAACCCATGATTCCCAGATGTCTTGGATACACCATATATGCACTGAAATTACAGAGGAGTCCTTGTTGCCTACACCTCTGAGCTTGAATGAGACCTTCTCCACACGCACTCCATTTCCACTAAGTATTGTGAAGCGTATGGATGACACAGTGAGTCTCTCAAAGGGGGCCTAACTCTATTGAGATCATAGCAACTGAAATAGTCCCATATATTATGGTTAACTTGGAATCATTTTCAGATGGCCATGGGCACATGTGAATCCAATGATGATTGTGATTGCAAGAATACAGTTGGGCAGCATCGCATGTATGTATGAGCAGCCCTATGAACCATGGTAATATATATGTTGCCCTCTTCCTTCTCATGGAATGCCATTCTAGTAATGGTACTATGCACATAGTACTACTGCATACCATTCTGTGTGCTATCACTGCAGCCTAGCTTTAAAGTCTGATTGTTTTACACCCAGTGCTAACTTGTATACATCCCATTGAACGAATGGCTTTAAAGTTTCATCACTGCCAGTTTTTGCAAGGAATGCCATTAGTATAATATATATGCCTGGGGATGAACCACTTTAGACTTGGGGGGTGGGGGAAGAGATTCACATGGTTGAGTACTCCACCTGCACAAAATAGTTGTCTCCTTATCAAGAACTACAGAGAAGTCTACCTTAGCTTTTTCTCTGACATGCCATTTTTCTACATACAAATATTTTGTTGTTGTTGGGTAGAGCAAATTTTCAATCATGCAAGTTTCCACCTGCAGTCTGAACTAAAAAAATGGGTTTACTATTATTACATACACTGTGAGACATATTTAGGCCACCAAGTAGGTTTTATTCCCCTACGCCTTGTTTTGTACTGTGTACGATGATGTTTTCGTAGCAGTCTGAACTGATTTTTAAAACTTTATATTACTTTCTGCTGTGGCCATAGTTTGGTGCAGGCTAGGAAAACCTACAGCTCGTCCTATTGTTTTAATTGTGAGCCGTCCTGAGTTCCTCGGAAGAAGGGCGGGGTATAAGTATTTTAAATAATAATAATAATAATAATATACATTATATAATATAAGCAATATATACCTACAAACATAGGTTTCAGTATAATGTTCAGGAATGAGATCTGACTCCTTTAACAGCATCATCTTTTTCATTTTTCTGTCCTCACAACCTCAGTTTGGTACCTACTAAAGAAAATGTACAATAATCAACAGCATTTCATAAAATAAAACACAGTCAAAATGGTCATTGGGAAGTAGGTGAATGCTTCTGTTTTCTCTTGAATTTTCCACAGCAAACCGGGTGGCTGGCCTTTGTAGAAATGAGAGCAAAACCTACAGCGAAATAAACAGAGGCAGGTATGAGTGAAATTTCCATTAGAGACAGATAGGGTAGCACTGCCAAAGAAATGGCTGCTGCAACAAAACTTGACACTAGTGATAATACAAGAGCAAACGAAAGCTAAGAGATCACTCCAGCCCACTGGATTTAAAATGCTTAATCAAAAGTGACGTCTGCTATTGCAGCTGAAAAAGCAATGTTTTCAGCCTTCCATTAATTTCCATATAAAAACCATCTAATAGGGAGCTGCTAGGGAGAGGACGGAGATCAATCTGCCATAATGACACGCTGGAGACTGGAGGGGGAAATGCAGACTCGGAGCAATTTCATGGCAGGTGCAACCTTGGAAAGAATGGCCATTTTCTGGAGTTAATTTGTTCCCTTGACATGTTTGAAATCCATATTTGTACTTTTAAGGTCTAAAATGCAAACTGATTGAAAACATAGCCAGATATTTCTAAGCATTTCATCTACATCCAATGATAAATTAGCAACAACTCCCCAGTGATAGGACAGCTGGTTATCTTTTATCTTGCACTGCCAAAAGGCAAAACAGGATTCTTTATCCCCTCTTTTGGTTTCCTGTTCACTTTTCCAGACTTAAAGTTATTTGGAATTGAATTGATCATGAGTAACAGGGGACAGAGTAATGAAATAATAACAATGATGATAACAGCATGGCTTTTCAAGGAAATGTAAAGGATTTTGTTGTTGGGTTGCCATGTGAATTTAACACATCTCTCTCTCTCTCTCTCTCTCATACACACACATACACACACACAGAGAGAGAGAGCATTGACATTAATATTTCAAGTCTCAAAATATTCCTTACATTTGAAAACCAGTTGCATTGTCCAATAGTAGGAAATATATTATTTGCTGCCCCACTTGCTGCAGATATGAATAGAGCAAAAGCAGGCTCCAAGCCTCTACTCTCCAAGCTGATTTTGTGAATTGTCTATCAATTTATACACTTGTCAGATGGGCACAATTATAATTTCCATTTTTATAACATGGAATTGTAATAGGGAAACAGCAACAACATATATGCATTCTTATAGTGCACTTACCCATCAGTAGTGATTACGCAAGGTGGCCAGTTAATGCTCAAAGAGTTCCACATTCATTAGAAATATGTGTGCTTAGATACCTATACTGAATGATTCTCATGTACAGTTTTTCAACAGCAATGCTTTTTCTGCAACCTGCCCTTCTATGGTTGAATCATCTCATAACACTCTTATTCTATTAAGGTATATAGAATCCTGTGACCTACCTTAAATGGTCATTAACTACCAGGACTGGTGCCAGGCATGCCTGGGCCCTTGGGCGCCAGCCTGCTCTGGGCCCAGATGCCCCCCCTACAGACTGTGAGGGCCTATGGCACCCACCCACTCCACCTACCTCTTCTCTCTTTCTGTAAATGCCCTGCGCACTGCCCTATGCTACGTGCATGCACATGCCTGCCATCAACCAAGATGGCGGTAGGGGCATCAGCCCCTTAGAGAAGCTTCTGCTGCCATCTTGGTGCGCACAGCATGCAGAAAAAAATTCACAACAAAAGGACACCTTAATGCCTGAAATTGGGATAACCACCACATTCTATGGAAGTGAGTGTGGAAATAAGGGCCCCATCTGCACCATACATTTAAATCAGTATGATACCACTTTAAACAGTCATACCTTCCCCCAAAGAATCCTGGGACTTATAGCTTGTCAAGAGTGCTGAGAGTTATCAAGAGACCCCTATTGACCTTTTTAGCTCTGCCATTTGGTGATAATCTGCTGTAAAAAGGGTTTTTAAAATAAAAATTGTAGTAGCCTCTGTTGTAGCTCCTGATGATGGCTTCCTAGTGGTGTCCCCCCCCGAAGCTTCCCCACTGATATTCTGTAACTTTCTCACTTTTTCAAATTTTTAAAAAAGTAATTTTGTTAATCCTTCATTATATTACACTTAATACTTAATCCTTGCCAAACTTCAACATAGACATTCTCACTTCTCTCAAATTGTTGTCTGTTTGCAGCTATCTATCCCCTGAATGGAAGAGACAAGGAAATGAGGGGGGGGCTTCTAGTCTATAGCTCCCGGTAGTTCTAGGGAAAGCACAAGTTGCACCCCATTCCTGATTTAACCCTTATGACTAAGGAAACTTTGTGCAGGGCCAGGCTTCATAAAATTGTTATAGGACAGAAAAGGTGAGAATCCTAGTTCTTTTTAGATCTGGAAGGACATTTCTAATCAAACCTAACTCAAAACTCACTCCTTTTAATTGAAAGCACTCTGTGGTCAGTACATTTGAACTTCTTTCCCTCAGGAATAACCCTGTGGGACTTTAAGTGAGACTCACACTGTTAGTCACAATTCTTTTTCATCTTCATGTTCCTTCAGGGCAGTCAGTAATTTGTGATTGCCCTATAAAAAGCATTGCATGATGAAGCTATTGGTGCCAGCTCACCTTTGGTAAGCAACCAGTAGAGAGCCGAAGCTGATGTTCTGCCAATGCCGTGCCTCTTCCTGCCTTTTCCATTTTTGTATGTTCCTACCACCAGTTGTCTCTTGCTTTATATTTGGATTGCAAACTTGTTGGGGCAAAGCTGGCTTTTTGCTAGGAAAGATCAAAAGTAATAATAATAATAATAATAATAATAATATTTAATGTGTTTGTCGCCTATCTGGCAATTAGCCACTCTAGGCGACGTACATTAAAATGAGATAAAATACAAAAATTTCAAATGCAATCACATAATAACAATAAATAAAATATTGGACAGTCATCGATACATATAAAAACAGTTATATTAGCAGCATACGATAGATGACAAAATCATGGAGATTTACCCGTCCCAAGGACCTCATAGGCCTGTTGGAATAGCCACGTCTTCAGGGCCTTGCGGAATACGTCTAGGGAAGGGGCATGTCGAAGATCACATGGGAGGGAGTTCCAGAGAGTGGGGGCCACCACAGAAAAGGCTCTGTCCCTAGTACCCACCAACCTAACTGTTTTGGTTGGCGGGATTGAGAGAAGGCCTTGTGTGGCTGATCTAGTTGGGCGGCATAGTTGGTGGCGGTGGAGGCGCTCTTTCAGGTAAGCAGGGCCGAAACCGTTTAGGGTTTTAAAGGTTAATACCAACACCTTGAATCGGGCCCGGAAGACAACCGGCAGCCAGTGTAGATCAAGTAATACTGGCGTGATGTGGTCCCGGCGGCAGCTGTTGATAAGTAAGCGCGCCGCTGCATTCTGTATAAGTTGTAATTTCCGGGTCGTTTTCAAGGGTAACCCCACGTAAAGCGCATTACAGTAGTCTAATCGAGAGGTGACCAGGGCATGTACCACGAGTGGGAGCTGTTGAACAGGGAGGTAGGGTTGCAGCTTACGTATAAGATGTAATTGATACCAAGCTGCCCGGCTCACAGTGTTGCTGCAATTCAGATAATAACCATTAGCGCAAAGAACCTATGTCCTAGACCACAGGAAGGATTCACAATGGTTCAAAGACTTGCCTAGCTCTAAATTAGTATGAGGGTAGTATCTAACTGGTCAAGAAGAAGGGGGAAAGGGGGCAATAACAATTTTTTTAAAATTACAAAAAATCACAGTGATAACAAAAATTACCAGATTAAACAACAATGCATTACAATTCACCACTACAAATAGACAGTGCATATAACTTACATGATGAAGATTTAAATCAAGATGGATTACTTTTCTTTTTTGCTGGCTATTCATCAACTGCCATATAATACCCATTATGCAACTATATTTGCACTAATGATACTACTAATAATGTGACTTTACAACAATTTTGTACTATTATTGTCTTTCATCACTGCAATTAGCATATCAATTATGTATACTTGCTATTCCTAATGATGAACTGTTGTATTTTACATCATTCTGCATTAACTAGATTGTTATTTAATTTGGGGATTTTTAAAATAATTGTGATTTTGTTTTGATTTTGTTGGATTATTATTGGACTCTTTCCCCCCCTTTCCAGCATCCGCCCCATTTTTTGCCCATTTATTTAAGATCAAAGCAAAATGTACAATAGGTGCTGAAAGGAGTTCATTAAAAAAACTGAGAAATACAATAGGTTTTGAGCTACTAGTAGAGATTTCTTGAACACCACCACTGCCATGGTCCATGTCAGGTTTGCATATTCATGTGTCCATTGTGTTCTATTTCTGCAGTGATGTGAAGATGTTGATTTTAAAAAAGTCTACATGAAAATTCATATTTACATTGTATTCATTCTATTTATGTACATCGCCTAGAGTGGCCGTTGACTCAGCCAGATAGGCGACTTAGAAATAAAATTTATTATATTATTATTATTTTGAACATCTTCTTTCACAATATGTATTTCTAAACTTGTTCCATCCTAAAATATGCATTTCAGTTACACATATTGTGGTACTTTTTGAGCTGAGAACTGTACCACAAAGTGTGGGAAAGTGTGAAATCCAATGGGTTACTTGTCTAGGAGGTATGGATCAGTTCAAGTTTGTACTGGAATTCACAAATAACAAGTTTGTCAAGCATGCCTTCCATGGAGGAGGCCCTAAAAGTTGCTCTACCCTGTATTCAGTTGAATTCATCAAGTGTTTTCTGCCACTGTTGCTCTAGCCATCTCACTTCATTTTTCATTGCTCCCAGCTCCTTGGTAACCCCTGAAACTTACTAAGCTCTTCTAGGCAGGAGAGGATATGGGCTATTTTCCCGTAGCAAAAGATTGGTCAGAACTTCATCAGATCTACTAGCCAGAGAACCGGATAATCCCTTTAAACCATCAGGAATCCATCTGGATTCACCAGTCTCTGGGAGTGAACCATCTCAAAAGATCCTCCATCCCTGCAAAGGTTTGACATGCCACAGAAGCTAAACCCAACCTATCCAGTGATCCATCCATGACAAATGAGCTACATTAAGGTTCCCCCAATCTTTTTCTACTCCACATCAAAACACCAGATAAAACAATAACCATCTACATGGGTGGGACCAGATATCAATTGAAACAAGCTGCTATTATTATTATGATTATAATTATTATTTGATTTATATCTCACTCTTCCTTCAAGCAGGAGCCCAGGGTGGCAAACAAAAGCACTAAAAAAGTTAAAATATCATAAAAACAAACTTTAAAACACATTAAAACAAAACATCTTCAAAAATGTTACTTTAAAAAAGCTATCAAAACATCTTCTAAGATTAAAAACATTTAAAAAAAGAAAGTTTAAGAACATATTAAAAAGCAATTCCAAAACAGATGCAGACTGGGATAGGTCTCAACTTAAAAGGCTTGTTGAAAGAGGAAAGTCATAGCAGCAGTTGTTGTTGGTCTACCACCGATATATTTCCTGACCTTGATAGGACAAAGTCTGCCCCGTCAACAACTGACATATCTATCCTCGCTTAATGACCTTTCAGTGGCAGTTGAGGATGACTCCAAAGCAAAGTCTCCTGAAATCCAAGCTTGAGTTTTAATTTTCACTGTATTCCGCTCTTTTAATTGCTTGGTTTTGAAGACCTTTCAATAATTCTGAAACTGGACCTTAGCTTAGCCTTTTCTACCACCTTCATCTTGAAGTTTCTGCTTAATGTCTTTGACCTGAATTGCTGCCCAGTTTTCTGACATGGCAATTTATTTCTTGCTTTTTAAAGATTTTTGGTCTTCTGGATTCTGGAATAATCTTACATGCTTTCTTTAATATAAATAGTAACACTTGGATTTCTACCCTTGATAAAGTAGGCTTTCAGTTAAGCAAATGTGTACATGCTAGCCTGTCAGCATTATTAATACTGTCAAGTGCTGATCAATGACTGTACCTTCTCTCTCAATCTCTCTCCCCACCCCACACAAGCTTTGGAGCACAGGAGGATTTGGCAAGTCTGGCTGACATTCTTACGTACTGTTCAGGAAAATAAATCCAAAATCTTCTACTGATGTTGCCACCTGTTCCACAACAGCCACAAAACTATAAAGACACTTGAAGGAGGTTGTCCCATTCTACCTCTCACATTCTGAAGGTACTGTTGCCACATTGTCTGTCTAAACTGAGTTTACCTGTGACATCCATTTCTATTAGGTTGTTTCTTTCCTCTGAAGGACAAGCCCCACCCATTCTAAATTAACATATATTTAAAACTATATTCTGATAATGTACTGTGAAGCCAACGTGATTAGCTGAATATGCTTGTACTGTGTTAAATGCACCATATTAAGATATACCAAATCTTGCCAAAAGAGGTTTGCCTATTTAATGTCATTTGGACCCATCTGATCACATAGCCAAATCTCACCTCTGTTGTGTATAGTTTTATTGCATACTTTCTTGGAATATGACAAACCTTCCTATTGTCCACCTAAAAATCTGTAGGAGGCAAATTAATTTTGCAGGCTATTAAGTTACATGTCCACTTTTTGCTATTTCATCTTGTTTTGTTTATTATGTTGAAGGGGAAAATTCAAACTAAGCTTGCTATCTATATTATATCTGAAAAATGCCATTATTATTATCATCATCATCATCATCACCACCACCACCACCACCATCATCATCCTCATTTTCAGAATTTATTACATGCTCTTCACCCAAAGGTCCCAAGATGGGTTACAGCAATTTAAAAATATATAATTAAAAACAACCCAAACCTCACAGAAAAAAAAGGTGGGCCCACAAATATACATCTCAGGTGTCAAAGGCCAGGCTAAAGAGGTGCGTCTTTATCATTCGCTGAATGTTGCACAATGAAGTTGCCAGATGCACCTTGGTGGGGAGGGGATTCCACAGTTTAGGGGCCGCCACACAGAATGCCCTCTTCTGGGCCACCACCCTCTGAACTTCTGAGGGTGGCAGAACTACCAAAATGGCCACCTCTGCTGATTTCAGCACTCAAGAGGGTATGTAGGGAAGGAGGTGGTCTTTAGTATATTTGGGACCTAAGTCATTTAGGGCTTTAAACACTCATGTGAGCACCTTGAACTGGGCCTGGAAACTAACTGGCAACCAATGCAAGCTGTTTTAAAAGAGGAATTATATGAGTTCTAAAAGGACCCCAGCCAGTAATCCAGCTGCTGCATTTTGGACCAGGTGAAGTTTCTGAGTCATCTTTAAGAGCAGCCCCAAATAGAGCACATTGCAATAATCCAATCTGGAAGTTACCAGAGCATGTAGCACTGTGGCCAAGTCATATCTGTCCAAAAGGGGTCAGAGCTGAAAAAAGGCACTTGTAGCCACTGAGGCCACCTGAACCTAGCCACTGAGGCCACCTGACAGTGTTGGATCAAGGAGTACCCCTAGGCTGCAGACCTGCTCCTTTGAGGAAAGAGCAACCCCATCCATAACAGGCCATCTTCCCACCTCCTGGACATGAGAACTCTGGACACATAACACCTCTGTCTTTTCAAAATTTAGCCTCAAATTTATTGGCACACATCCTGTCCATCACTGGTTCATTGGTTCAACACTTCAAATGCCTCTCGGGATTCAGATGGAATAGAGAGGTAGAGCTGGGTGTCATCTGCATATTGATGGCACCTCACTCCAAATCTCCTGATGACTCCCAGTGGCTTCATATGGGTGTTAAATAGCATAGGGGACAAGATGGAACCCTGCAGAACACCAAGGATAATTCCCATGGTGCTACTTTTTGGAAGCTGCTCTGGAGGTATGAGTGGAACCACTGAAGCACAGTGTCCTCAACCCCCACCTCCTTGAGATATTCCAGAAGGATACTGTGGTCAACAGTATCAGAAGCAAGTATCAAAAGTGAATATCAAACAGTATCAAATAGTGAATAGGGAAGAAGGTGAGAGAAAACAAGCAGAACCTACACCTTGCTGTTGTGGCCTCCTGCAAAACTCCATCTGCAGGCTTCCTTGGTTGTCAATTGCTGCCTTCTGCAAGGTCTTGGGTGCCAGCTGAAGCCAGTTGGGGCTAACAAGGGAGAAGACAACTGCTAGAAGGTGGGGAAGAGAGCTCCCCTTCATAAGAGCCACCTCTAGCCAAGGCTTCCCTCCCCCTGTGTCAGGCTTTTTTAAATATGTGCCTGGGTAGGAGGAGTCAGGGGCCTGCCATTGAGGTAATATTGGGCAGGGGACATAATAGTGGTGGGAGGCAGACTGGCCATTACAAGGGAAGAGATATAAGACATCTTCGTGCTTGCATCCCTTCTAGTCCCCCTTCCAACCCTCGGGACACTGGTAGCTATGCTGATAATTCCCTGGATCTTACTGTCCTGCTGATGAATGCAAGGTCAGTGACTAATAAAACCACTTTAATTCAGGACTTAATCCTGGATGAATGGGAAACTCGGAGGATGGCAACAAGGGAGAGGGCCTTCTCAGTGGTGGCCCCCAAATTATGGAATGATCTCCCTGACAAGGTGCGCCTGGTGCCAACACTGTTATCTTTTTGGCGCCAGGTCAAGACTTTCCTCTTTTCCCAGGCATTTTAGCATGTGTTTTATACTGTTTAAATTTTTAAATTGTGTTTTAAATTGTTTTTATAAGATCTGTTCTAAATTGTATTTGTTTTAATGTTTTTAGTTACTGTAAACCGCCCAGAGAGCTTCGGCTATGGGGTGGTATACAAGTATAATAAAACAAACAAATAAATAAATGCACTGACCTTGCTTGTATTACCGAAACCTGGCTAAATGACCAAGGCAGAGCAGGTCTTTCCCAGCTCTGCCCACCAGGTTTTGTGGCACTCTAGCAGCCTCGATCCAAGGGACAGGGAAGTGGGGTCACAATTGTCTGCAGGGAATCTATCTCCCCTGTCAGGTACCCTGTCCCTAACACCTCCAGCTTTGAGTGTGTGTGCCTGGCGTTGGGTCAGGGAGACAGAGTGGGGATTCTGTTGGTGTACTGTCCACCCCGCTGCCCAACAGTCTCCCTCCCTGAGCTGGTGGAGCTGGTCTCGGCGTTGGTGTTGCAGTTCCCCAGGCTGATGGTCCTGGGTGACTTCAACATACATGCAGAGGTTAGACTCACAGGTCCAGCTCTGGACTTCATGGCTGCCGTGACAACCATGGGGCTGTCTCTAATATCATCTGGACCAATGCATGTGGCAGGACACACACTTGATCTTGTGTTCTGTTCAGGACATGAAGAAGGTGATCTGAGGGTGGAGGGGTTCTTAGTGACTCCGTTGTCATGGACAGATCACCACCTGACAAGGTTTAGACTTTGTGCCTCTGGTAACCTTAGCAAGGGTGAAGGGCCGATTAAGATGGTACACCCCCAGACACTCATGGATCCAGATGGTTTCCAGAATGCTCTAGGGGAAATTCCCAGCATGGCTGGTGATACTGCTGAAGCCCTGGTCAATCTCTGGAATATGGAGGTGACCTGGGCGGTGGCCACTATTGTTCCAAAGTGCCCTCTCCCACCAGGAAAGGCCCATAATATACCTTGATTTACTCAAACCTTGGGCCTGATGAAACTGCAGGGGCGACGGCTAGAGCAACGATGGAGAAAAACTCAGTCCCTTCCAATCAAACACAGGCTAGAGCTCATTTTTGAGCCTATCATGTGGCGGTGATGGCAGTGAAGAAAGTTTACTTCTCTACCACCATTGCATCTGCTTGGTGTCGATGCTTTTCCGGGTGGTCCAGGGTCTGAACCTGAGCCCTCAGTTGCTCGCTGTGACATGTTTGCGAGGCACTTTGCAGATAAAATTGCTCGCATTCAGACTGACTTTAACTACAGTTGTGCCAGATGTCCTCGAAGCTTCCTCTGGTCATTTTTCTATGGATACTTTTCAGCTTGTAAAACCTGAGGATGTGGACAGGATTCTGGGAGAATCAAGGGCCACTACTTGTTCCTTTGACCCTTGCCCATCCTGGTTAATCAAATCTGCCAGAGGGGAAGTGGCTGACTGGTTGGCATATTTAATTAACACCTCCCTAAGGGAAGTTTCTATGCCAACATTGTTGAAGTAGGCTGTGATAAGACTTTTGTTTAAAAAAGCCTTCATTAGACCCTGTGGATCTTAACAACTTCTGCCCAGTCTCTAATCTTCCCTTTCTGGGCAAGGTGATTGAGAGGGTAGTGGCTACTCAGCTCCATGTTTTCCTGGATGAATCAGATTATCTAGACCCTTTTCAATCAGGCTTCAGGCCTGACCATGGGACAGAGACTGCCTTGGTCACCCTGCTTGATGACCTACACCAGGCATCAGATAAGGGGAGTGCATCCCTTTTGGTGCTGCTGGACCTCTTGGCGGCCTTCGATACTATCAACCATGGTATCCTTCTGGGCCATCTAGCTGGGATGGGATTGGGAGGTACTTTTTTACGGTGGCTCCAGTCCTACCTGATGGACAGGACCCAGAAAGTGGTGCTGGGAGACTACTGCTCGACCGCCTGGCCGTTGGCCTGTGGGGTACCACAAGGTTCCATTTTGTCTCCCATGCTCTTTAACATTTATATGAAACTGCTGGGAGAGGTCATCAGGAGATTTGGAGTACAATGTCATCAATAGCTCTATCTCTCTCTACCACCTGATTGCAGGGAGGGAATGCTCATCCTAAACTGGTGCCTGGAGGCTGTGAAGGGCTGGATGTGGGCTAACAAACTGAAACTTAATCCAGTACTGCTGGTCAAGGGAAAAACTGCACCAGGGATGGGGTTGCAACCTGTTCTGGATGGAGTTGCACTGCCTTGAAGGAGCAGGTCCACAGTTTGGGAGTCCTCCTGGATCCTGCCTTGCTGCTGGAATATCAGGTGGCTGTGGTAGCCAGGAGTGCTTTTGACCAACTCAAACTGGTCTACCAGCTGCATCCCTTCCTGGAGGCAGTTGACTTGGCCACAGTGACACATGCATTGGTGATGAGGCTTGATTACTGTAACACACTCTATGTGGGGCTGCCTTTGAAAACGGTTCAGAAATTACAGTTGGTTCAAAATGCAGCAGCCAGAATGTTAACTGGAGCATGGCACAGGGAGCATATCACCCCTGTTCTTTATCGACTCCACTGGCTCCCAATTTGCTTCCAGGCCCAATTCAAAGTGCTGGTTCTGACCTTTAAAGCCCTAAATGGCCTTGGACCAATGTACCTGAGGGACCGCTTATGTCCATATGTACCTGCCCGGGATTTAAAATAATCTGCCTCTGTGTCCTCTGCGTGCCTGGAGTGAAAGACATTGGACTAACAGGCACGCGGGAGAGACCTTTTTCAGCTGTGGCCCCCAAGGTTTGGAACACCCTCCCCCAAGAAGTCCGCTCTGCTCCCTCCCTGATGGTTTTCCAGAGACTTCTGAAAACGACCTTGTTCCAGAGAGCCTTTCGGAGGGACTGAAGGTAGAGCCTGACACTATTTGTAAGCCGCCCTGAGTGCCCTATTATAGGGTAGAATGGAGGGATAGAAATATTTTAAATAAACAAATAAATAAAATATATTCTAGGAGAAGTTTATTTCTTAGTTTTGCAAATAGATGAAACATACAACAGCACACAAATTTTCCCAGGCAGATAGTAGTCTGCTTTTCATCTGACCCTTACATAAAAGTTAGCACTAGTGACTTGTGGCAAGATGATATAACAAAGCAAAAGATTTAATGCTGTACAAGTTCCTCTGCTATTCAGCCTACAATACAGTTGGTGCTGTGGACTGTTCATTGCATTGCATACAGTGTTGTCAATTCTAAAAGTTGTTCGTTAGTCAAAATGGCTTAGATTGCTTTATTCTTGAATGAGAGTCAATTCATACACTCCTGTGGCTGAGGATCTGGTGTGCATCATGGAGAAGGACAAGGCACACCCCCGCCCCAATAATATAACAAAAGTGAACAAACCAACTTCATACCAATGGGACTGCATCAGGTGTCTGTGTCACAAATCACATTTTCCTGTGCCCAATATTGCACTGGGAAAGGGCCATAGATCAGTGATAGAATGTCTGCTTTACATGCTAAAGGTCCTAAATCCAATCCCTGGTGCCTCCAGGTAAAAGTGGGAAAGACTCCTGTCTGAAACCTGGAGTTCCATTGCCACATCTATGTAAACATTACTGAGCTAGATGGACCAATGGTCTGACTCAGGATAAGGCAGCTTCTATGTTCCTATTACAACGTAGGTATAGTGGAAGAGACACCCCTCAGCCGCAGGTATTGTATCCTCACCTCGGTGAAATATGTAAGTTGACCTTTAGTGATAGAAATAGGCCTTATCTGTGTTTTAGAAACAAAATTTTGCCCATTTTATATGTATATTCTGGTCAGCTTTTGCAGCCAACATCTCAGGTTTCAGTCAATGGCATGCAATCACTCCTACCTGGCTTGTGATGAATGGTCCATTAACTTCAGAATGCCCTGAAGAAAAAATATTGCAGGGACTTTATGGTTTCCTCAGCTGCCCTCCTCCCTTTCGGTTGTTAACCAAATACGTACAGGAATAGGAGTTTTATTCCCATGGGGCCTGTACATGACGTGTGCACAGATTGGCTCTTTGACACATGCCATCTGAGTTCTTTCCTCCCAAAGTCTGAGCTAAGTAGTTCCATAAAAGTAGGGTAGACTAACCTTATGAACAAAGCAGAGGTATTTTACAAAGCAGATATATTTGTACTGTTATAGTTAAGCCTAGATAAAGTTAGTACATTTCTCTTTCTCTCTCTATAAATATTGTTATGAGCATGGGGGCTGGGATGGATGATTCCTGTGGGTCACCTTTCCAGCCTCTGATTTGGAATCCTGTGCCTTGGAATGAGGAACTCTCTGCTGGTCAAATGAGTCTTTTGTTAACCAAATAGATTGGCCAGGTAAGATAATGGGCCGATCAGTTGCCTAGCAATAAGGTAGCGCTTCATTCCGGATTTCAAAAATCCCTTTCACACTGCAGTACCTGTTATACCGGCATTTTGCGCAACAGTCTTTCACACAGGTCTTCACCTACCGGTTTGAGGCCTGTTCTTTCGGTGGGTGGGTGGGTTTGAAGGAGGCACGATCACAAACGCGATCAGCTGAGAGGTGCGATCACGATCAGCTGAGAGGCAGGCCAGCACAGCAGCAGAGGCTCTGGTTAAGCAGCAGCAGCATAGGCTGCTCTCCAGGAGCAGCTGGGATCGGCTAGGAGGCACCGTGGTGGCAGCTGGTAAGGGCGGGAACACACTGCATGCTGGGATGGCTGTCACATGAGCAGTGGCAGTAGCACAAAACTCCCGCAATTTTCCAGGTTCCCAGCCTGCTATCGGAACTTTCCCGGTATCATTTATTGCGGAATTTAGCGCAAAACTTCCACTACATTCCACCAGAATTCCGGAGCTACCCGTTATGTCGTGTGAAAGCTCAAATTTTATGTGCAAATTAACAGTAAATAAATCATCAGAATAACGGAATAAAGTGCAGTGTGAAAGCACCCTAGCTCTCTGCACCTTTGGGGTGCCTCCTGCAACCCAGATGAAAAAGCTGGATATTGGACTGCTGATGCATTGAACCCCCTCCATCCTTGAGCTCAGGTTGTAATGTGTGTAAATAAATAAACCATATTTCATAAAGACACTGCAGTCTCTGCTGACCTTCTTCCCCAAAGGAAACCAAACCCTGGAGAAGTGCAGGGACCCCCAAAATCTCACAGCTCGGAGACTGGGGGAGGCGCACAATAATATATTATGGGCAATGGTGTTCTTCACGGAATGCACAAATTTGAATTTGCAACCTTTGTGAGATTTGCATACATTAATTTATGATGTTTCTTTTTAAGCTATTCATTAGCTCAGCCATTTTGTCATGTGGCACAGATTAGCTAGTCATCAACAAAGAGTTTCCAAAGAGCTGCTAAATAATAAGAATGCACACACACCCCACATATGGTTTTTTTTTTAAAAAAAACAACTTAAAACATCCAGAATGGTTCCCCCCTTAATCATAGAAAATTGGTTCAAATGTATCTTTAACCCAAGTATCTCATTTCTGACAAATCTGAAATTTACCTCGAATACTTACTTGAGTGCTAAATGCCTTGATTGTAAAAGAACCCAAAGGTCTATAGTGAGTGATACAAGAGGTGCCTTTGACTGACTGATACTGATCGCAAATGGGAAAACTACTTTAATAGATTTACCTCAAGTGAATGAAGAAAGGATTTTGCCTTTTATCAGTGTGGCAGGAGAGAAATTACCCTGAGCAGTTTTGAGAACAAACAGTGGTTGCTATTTTTGGGCCTTCTATCATGGCACTGTCAGCTCACCAATCAAGTATAAAAAGAAAACACCTTGATTTATCCAACCACCATCTGTTTGTTCAACGTGCTCACTTG
The DNA here is from genome assembly GCF_030035675.1 of Rhineura floridana. Classification (NCBI taxonomy): domain Eukaryota; kingdom Metazoa; phylum Chordata; class Lepidosauria; order Squamata; family Rhineuridae; genus Rhineura; species Rhineura floridana. Next base: position 60,814,621 of record NC_084485.1, read on the forward strand.
ATCTATGCAGTAGATATAGCCCTAACAACCATCCTGGGTGTACTATATCAGAGACACTTAGGACATAATGAGCTAAAGTGGATATATGGGCAAGCTTGGAAGTAGAGTCAGGATGGGAGGGAAACTTCATCGAGTTTCCAGCTCGCCTCTGTGCTGCAGCTTCCATAATGGGAGCCACTGTGCATTTAGGTGGCTGTACAATAGACACTGAAGAGCCAATAAATTTGTTCTGCTTTGTACATTCTTGTTACAGCCCTGTAAAACAACCATCTATTCCCCCAAAGGGAATCTTCAGCAACCAAAACTAGTGAGCAAAGCAGGATTCAAGTTTTGGTGATATAACGAAAAGTATTAACAGCCTACTTGGGGATTCTATAAGTTAAGGTTCCTTTATTCAGAGAGAGAGTGCCATATGACACTGTTTCCCTATGACACTGAATTGAATGTAAGATGGGAAAAATGAGAAACAAATTAACAGATATTTCTATCCCTACTGTTGGGATGTGCATAGCTTTCAAGTACATTTGAGGTCTCAGTGCAACAGCAGCATCTGGCAAGGCAGTGGCCAATCTGCTGCTGCCTGTGATGTGTTTGGACCACGCTGACCATGCTGATGCCTTCTCCATCCCCCTCTCCCTCTCACTGAGCCACAGAAACACCAGCGATGGGAAATTAGGAAAGTCCTGCTGACTGCTACTGGATTAGGCAGGTGTGGGGAACATTTGGCCCTGTAGTTTCTGCTGAACTACAACTCCCATCAGCCCTGACCACTTGCCATGCTTTCTAGGGCTGATGGGAGTTGTAGCTGAGCAACACCTGGAGGGCTTAAGGTTCTCTGCTCCTGGGTAGAGATGTAAAGGCTTGGGAAAAAACCCAGAAAAAATGGGGGGAAACGGGGAAGGGAGTTTTCCCAAATTTTTCCAGTTTTTTTCCTGGGCCTTCACATCTCTACTCCTGGGCTAAGGGGAAAAACTGTGTTAAACATGGCATAACCCAGTAGCTAAATCACACACAGGGTTCCTCCAGACAATCAGTATTTTGCAGGAGGGCCTGGTGCATAGTGGAACTTTAGGTTTCCAATTTAAAGTGGATTAAAGTGCTTTGTTGCCCAAATGCAACTTTAGATTTTAAAAAAGGACTTTTTGTGGTTTGGAAAATAATGGAGAAATACACTGAAAACTTTTGAGAAGACATAAACATCCCACAGGCAAATCAGAATCAGAGCTAGGAAAAGTTACTTTTTTGAACTACAACTTCCATCAGCCCCAGCCAGCATGGCCCCTGGATTGGGCTGATGGGAGTTGTAGTTCAAAAAAGTAACTTTTCCAAGCTCTGATCAGAATGAATGCAGGATGAGTGCTCATTGTCATATTAGAGCCGTGCATACAAATCAGAACAAATGCTCAATAAAGACTGAATATAATCTGACCTCTGAGTAAGTGCTGTGTAAGCAAATCAGAATAAATGAGTCATCTGGAAGGGCTCACAATAATCAAAAAGGGTTTGTGGCACACAGGCAATTACATTTCCATATCAGTTGCAACTGAACGGTCTGCAATCTGCTGGGAAAATGCGATTTCTGAAAGTGCAGCTTTGAGAGAAAACATGAGCCATGTATATGAAAGGGAAATAACTCACTTCTTCACTATTAACTGATCATCTGGAAAGACATGGATCTGCACCGTTGAGATATAGGGGCAATGTCTGAAAATTTTGAACTAGATGTGGGGAACTTTTGGCCCTCCAGATGTTGCTAAAGCACAATCACCCTTATCTCTGGCCACTCTATGGCCATGTTTGCTACAGCTGTTGGGAATTATTGTTCAGCAACATCTGGAGAGCCAAAGGTTCCCCCACACCCACCTTTCCCAAAAGAAAGGCGAGATACAGAGGTGGAATAGTGGAGGAGGAAGTGAAAATTAAGGCGAGGTTGAGGTATCTGGCCCAGAGCTTGGAAAAGTTACTTTTTTAAACTACAACTCCCATCAGCCCCAGCTAGAACGGCCACTGGATTGGGCTGATGGGAGTTGCAGTTCAAAAAAGTAACTTTTCCAAGCTCTGATCTGGCCTGAAGAGGCTAATTTTCCATGCCTAGTGTGTAAGTCAGCCTCATGTCTATGGTACAGCCTTCCTAGACCAGTTTGCCTGGCTCCTACACTGGTGACTTTTAAATGAGCCTTGAAGACCTTTTATTTATTTATTCCAAACTGCTTTTCATTTATATTTAATGTTGGTACTTTTCTGCTGCTAGCCTTCTAAAGCATTATATCTACTGTCTGCTTTTATACTTGTATTATTTAGCCTGTTGATATTGTTTTTAATCTGCTACTGTAATGATAGTTTTAGACAGAGCTTGGAAAAGTTACTTTTTTGAACTACAACTCCCATCAGCCCAATCCAGTGGCCGTGCTGGCTGGGGCTGATGGGAGTTGTAGTTTAAAAAAGTAACTTCTCCAAGCTCTGGTTTTAGATGTGTTATTGTGTTTTAGATTAGGTGTTTTCAATTGTGTGTGTGTGTATGTGTGTTTTCTTCCTACTGCAATTTCCCATCAAGGACTGCAACATCTGTTTAATCCACCAGGTGGCAGAAGTAATTAAAACATGCCCAATATGAATGAACATATTGTGCATACCTTTCTCACTGCAATGATTTGGAATAGGTTGGAGGTCTGGGAGACTGAATCTTGTTAGGCTTTCTAATGAAGCAATCATTTCAAATATAGTAGATGGCAGCATGGACCAAATCCTTCATTGGCTACTTTTATACCACATTTCATTGTTTGACCTTCACTCTAAGAAAAAGAAATGTTTTCAAACCTAGCCAGCTTTAGGAGCTGTAGAATACAAAGAATGAGAAATTTGTTCACCATAAAGAAGCTTAGAGCTCATGGGCTAGACGACAGGGTGTTAGCAGAACATTTTGGGAGGACTAATTTATAAATTGTGTGCCCGTTAGACTTTAAGGCTGCAACTCTACCCACTAACTTGGCACTTACTTCTGAGTAGACAGGACTGTGGTATAAATGAACATAAGACCAAAGACTCATCTAGTCCAGCATCCTGTTCTCACAGTGCCAAGCAGATACCTATGGGAAGCCTGCAATGTGAACTCAACAGCACTCTCCCCACTTTAAACCCAGCAACTGGTAATCAGAGACGTAGTGCCTCCAACACTGGGAGAAGCACACAGCAATCATGGCTAGTAGCCAATGATAGCCTTATTCTTCATGAATTTGCTTAACCCCCCTTTAAAATCATCCATGTTGGTGGTCATCATGACATCTTGTGGTAGCAAATTCCATAGGTTCACTATGCAGTGTGTGAAGAAGTGCTTTCTTTTTGTCTGTCCTGAACCTTTCATCATTCAACTTCATTTGATGACCCTGAGTTCTAGTATGATGAGAGAGGGAGAAAAATATATTTGTCTACTTTCTCTACACCATGCACAATTTTATACCCCTCTTATCATGTTCCTCCTTGCTTGCATTTTAAACTAAAAAGCTCCACATCTTGTAAAGGTTTCCTTCTATAGGTAAAAGAACAAGAATATCACCTATTCATTGTGGAATAAAAACTAATTTACCCCGAGTCAGGCTTAATTTTAGTACGGTCTCAGCAGGATTTAGCTCAAGGACATATTTTCAGTTCTCAGGCTCAACCTGTGTGAATGAAGTGAAAGTGAAGACAGGAGGGCTTCTGATAACATACAGAGTGTTTTCCTTTAATCACAGAGTATGCACAGCCACTCCAGACACATCAGGAATTAATTAATGGTATTATATGGGGTGTATATATTTTTCAGTCTCCAGTGTGTGTGCATGGAGCTTTTCCAACAGCCCTGTGAGGTAGATTAGGCTGTGTGTGATTGCACATGTGTGTGTTGGCAAATCATTTTTGTTGCTGTTGCTTGTAATTTGCTGCAAAATAGCAGGACTGTGGAATGTTGCAGTTAAAGTAATGGGGGGCAGCCTTTCTCCATGTTTTTTCCCTCTCATTGTATGGTTTGTGAATATGACATGATTTATTTGCATCTCACTTTTCTTCTTGGGTCATTCTTCCCTCTTTTATATTTGCAACAACCCTGTGAGGTAAGTTAGGCTGAGAGTTCGTTCAATCAAGCTGCACAAGGTGTTTTAGCTGCTCCTATCTTTTCTTTCTTGCAAACACATTTTTGAGCAACCGAAAAGATGACTGTACACATGGACACCACCAAATGGTTAATATAGGAATCAAATTGATTATATAATTGGTAGCAGAAGATGGAGAAGTTCCATACTTACTGCGAAAACAAGATCAGGAGCAGACTGCAGTACAGATCATGAACTGGTAATATCAAAAATCAGAGTAAAGCTAAAGAAGAACAACAAACCAATCATAATGCCAAAATACAATTTAAAGAACATCCAGAAGAATATAAACATCAAATAAGGAACAGATTTGAGGCTTTAAACTTAGTTGATAGAGAACCAGAAGAACTATGGAGTGAAGTCAGAAACATTATCAGGAAAGAATGCAAAAAGACAATATCTCTAGTTAAAAAGAGAGAAAGACCTCAATGAATGAATGACAAAACTCTTCAAATGGTTAAAGAAAGAAGGAAAACAAAAGCAAAAGGAGATAGAAACATGGTCGGAACCTTAAATGCAATAATACAGCGACTAGTATGTAGGGATAAAGAGAACTATTACAATAGTTATTGTATGGAAATAGAAGAGGACAACAAAAATGGTAGAACAAGAGCCCTATTCCAAAAGATTCGAGAAATGAAAGGGAAATTTAAACCAAAAGTAGGGATGTTGAATAATCAACAGGGGAACACACTGACTGACCTAGATGAAATAAAAGGAAGATGGAAGCAATACACTGAAGAACTCTATAAAAGAGATGCAAGGATGACAGATTTATTCAGGGAGGAACTGTCCCAGGCCATGGTCTGAAGACACATGTGGCCAGCTAAGCAGGGTCAGGTCTGGTTGGTGCCTGGATGGGAGACCACCTGGGAACCATATGTAAGCTGCCTTGGGTTTCAATAATGAAAAAGAAAGGCAGGGTAGAAATATAATAAAAATAAAAATTAAAAAAAATATTATGAAGTACCAGAAATTTTAGAATGTGAGGTGAAAGCTGCTCTTAAAATACTTAGAAGAAACAAATGACCAGGAATAGATTGCATACCAATAGAGTTGCTACAAGTTACTGAGACTGAATCTGTCCAAATTTTGACAAAAATTTGTCAACAAATATGGAAACCTAAATAATGGCCCATAGACATGAAGTGTTCACTATATATCCCAATTCCAAAGAAAGGGGATCCCAGGGAATGCAGTAATTATTGAACTATTGTCTTAATATCCCTTGCAAGTAAAGTAATGCTCAGGATTCTACAACAAAGGATCTTACCATATATGGAGCGAGAAATGCCAGATGTCCAAGCTGGATTTAGAAAAGGAAGAGGTACCAGAGATAGTATCGCAAACATACGTTGGATAATGGAACGGAGCAAGGAATTTCAGAAGAAAATCACCCTGTGTTTTATAAATTACAGCAAAGCTTTTGATTGCATAGATCATGAAAAAATATGCAATGTTTTAAAAGAAATGGGGGTGCCACAGCATCTGATTGTCTTGATGCTCAACCTATACTCCGGACAAGAGGCTACTGTACATACAGAATATGGAGAATCCGATTGGTTCCCAATCAGAAAGACATATATTTTGTCATCCTATCTGTTTAATCTATATGCAGAACATACATATCATATTGAAAGTGGGATTGGACCAAGGTGAAGGAGATGTGAAAACTGGAGGGAGAAATATCAATAATGTAAGATATGCAGACGATACCATACTACTAGCAGAAACCAGTAATGACATGAAACGAATGCTGATGAAAGTTAAAGAGGAAAGCACAAAAGCAGGACTACAGCTGAATGTCAAAAAGACTAAAGTAATGACAACAGAGGATTTATGTAACTTTACAGTTGACAGTGAGGACATTGAACTTGTCAAGGATTATCAATACCTCGGCACAGTCATTAACCAAGATGGAGACAATAGTCAAGAAATCAGAAGAAGGCTAGGACTGGGTAGGGCAGCTGTGAGAGACCTAGAAAAGGTCCTCAAATGCAAAGATGTATCACTGAACACCAAAGTCAAGATCATTCAGACCATGGTATTCCCGATCTCTATGTATGGATGTGAAAGTTGGACAGTGAAAAAGGTGGATAAGAGAAAAACCAACGCATTTGAAATGTGGTGTTGGAGGAGAGCTTTGCAGATACCATGTACTGCAAAAAGACAAATAATTGGGTGTTAGAACAAATCAAACCAGAACTATCACTAGAAGCTAAAATGATGAAATTGAGGTTATCATACTTTGGACACATCATGAGAAGACAGGATTCACTAGAAAAGACAATAATGCTGGGAAAAACAGAAGGGAGTAGAAAAAGAGGAAGACCAAACAAGAGATGGATTGATTCCATAAAGAAAGCCACAGACCTGAACTTACAAGATCTGAACAGGGTGGTTCACGACATATGCTATTGGAGGTTGCTGATTCATAGGGTCATCATAAGTTCTAATCGACTTGAAAGCATGTAACAAAAATCTTTTAAATGTTATTTTAATGTTTAAATGTTATTTAATAATTACATGATTTTGGTTTTTGAACAAAATATAACTGTTGTAAAATGCCTTGTGAGGGCAGGAACTCTGAATGTCAAATTAAAAGTATGTTAAATAAATACATCTTAAACCAAGACTGTGGATTCAAAATAACTGTTCATGTTGGTAATATATGTATGTAAGCAATAGTTCTTGCCAGCAGATTGCTAGGAGGTGGAAGTGGGTGGGAATGTAGGGGGCCCAATCTACATTCAATATACCAGACTAAGGAAATCATGTTGGCACCCCTGTGCAGGAAGTCTGATATTAACACCTCCTTCTGGGATCAGTTGGTGATACTCAGACACCCCCTCTAAAAAAATAAATCAGGCAAAACACCTGCACACACAAAGTGTAGATAAAAAGCAGGCAAGTCCCTCTTCAAAGAGGCACCCCACCACTACGTAACCCCCCTAAAGAAAAAGCCCCCAATCCATTTTTAAAAAAACAATTAGGAAGGGCAGTGGGCCTTGCTGAGCACCAAGGATTGTAGTGGTCTGAGGGTGCCATGTTGCTTAAAGGCACCACACTGTGGACTCCAGAAGGGAACAACAGAGTAAGACAACAATGCAAAAACAGGACAACAGTGCAGCAGATAAAATGTTCCTGCCTATGCCAGGTTCCTGCTACATCAGATTGACCAGACACTAATATCTACAACATGTTGTTATCCTCTGTAATCCCCAGGCTGGAGACAGAAAAGAATTTCATTTACTGCACATTTTTAAACTGACTTAATTTTCACTTCTTGGACTAATACATGTATTGGAACATAATTATCTTTTGGATTTCTCACTCTTCCAAATGTTGTGATATAGTTCTCAGCTCAAAGCAACCAAAACAAGACAAACCTGCATTAAAATGCATTTTTTCAGGAACGTGCATTTAAACATGCATAAAATATATTAAAAATGCATACATTGATATAAAATACAATTTGAATACGTATTTTGTGATAAAATATGTCTTTAAATAGGAGTATTTAAATATGGATATTTGCACAGGGGGTTTTTTTGAAGAAAAATAGACTAATATGGAAATGGGATGAACACTTGTGAAACTGGCAAGGAAATAGACTGATTTCTCTGCCCCTGCCCCAGGCTTCTCTCCCAGAAACCCTGTTTTCCAGGAAAGGTATTTCTTTCATTGTAACACAGGGAAATATTTATTTATTTATTTATTTATTTATAATTTGATTTATATCCCGCCCTTCCTCCCAGCAGGAGCCCAGGGCGGCAAACAGAAGCGCTAAAAACACTTTAAAACATCATAAAAACAGACCTTAAAATACATTATAACAAAACATTAAAAGCATTTTTTAAAAAAAGCTTTAAAATAATCTTTTAAAAAAGGTTAAAAACATTGTTAAAAAAACATTAACAAGCAATTCTAACACAGATGCAGACTGGGATAGTTCTCAAAAGGCTTGTTGAAAGAGGAAGTCTTCAAAAGGCGCCAAAAAGATAGCAGAGATGGTGCCTGCCTAATATTCAATGGAACAGAAGTCCACAGGGTAGGTGCCGCCACACTAAAGGTCCATTTCCTATATTGTGCAACACGAACCTTCTAATAAGATGGTATCTGCAGGAGGCCCTCACCTGCAGAGCGCAGTGATTGACTGGGTATAAAAGAGGGAAGACGGTCTTTCAGGTATCCTAGTCCTGAGCTGTATAGGGCTTTGTACACCAAAACTAGAACCTTGAACTTGGCTGGGTAGCAAATGGGCAGCCAGTGCAATTTTTCCAGCAGAGGGGTGACATGTTGGCGATGCCCTGCCCCAGTGAGCAGTCTCATCACCGCATTTTGCACCAGCTGCAGCTTCCGGACCAACCTCAAGGGCAGCCCCACATAGAGCACATTACAGTAATCCAGTCTGGAGGTTACCGGTGCGTGGACAACAGTGGTCAGGCTATCCCGGTCCAGAAACAGCTGCAGCTGTCTTACCAGCCGAAGCTGGTAAAAGGCATTCCTAGCCACTGAGGTCACCTGGGCCTCTAGCGACAAAGATGGATCCAGAAGCACCCCGAGATTACAGACCTACTCTTTCAGAGGGAGGACGACCCCATCCAAAGCAGGCAACTGACCAATTATCCGAACTCAGGAACCACCAACCCACAGCACCTCCATCTTGCTAGGATTCAGACTCAGTTTACTGGCCCTCATCCAGCCCACCACTAAGTCCAGACAGCGGTCCAGGGCTTGCACGGCCTCTCCTGATTCAGATGTTATGGAGAAATAGACCTGGGTATCATCAGCATACTGCTGACACCTCGCCCCAAAGCTCCTGTTGTCTGCTCCCAAGGGCTTCATATAGATGTTAAACAGCATGGGGGACAAGATGGTACTCTGCGGCATCCCACAGCACAACTGCCAGGGGCCGAAAGACAGTCACCCAATGCCATTCTCTGAGAGTGACCCTGGAGATAGGATCGGAACCACTGTAAAACAGTGCCTCCAATACCCATCTCACCAAGACAGCCCAGATGGATACCATGGTCAATGGTATCAAAAGCCACTGAGAGATCAAGTAAGAATAACAGGGTTGCACTCCCCCTGTCCTTCTCCCGATAAAGGTCATCCATCAGGGTGACCAAGGCTGATTCAGTCTCATAACCAGGCCTGAACCCAGACTGGGATGGGTCAAGATAATCTGTTTCATCCAAGATTACTTGCAATAGATAGATTTAATATGAGGCACTCTCATTTATTTTACTGGGAGCTATGTCTTGCCAGAATGCATTTGTTCAGTTATTTCATCTCATTCACAGTCTTCCTTCCATGGGCAGAGAAATGTGGCAGGGTGCTCTCGATTGACATAGTGGGACTTAAGGGAGGCAAGTAAGATGCTAATGTGTGAGATGTGGTCTCCTCTACTGTCATCAGTATCAAAGTCCTGCAGAAGCCTAGAGGGAACAGGTATGACTACTTGACATGTAGAGCAGGCTACCAAGTCACATAAACAATCATCCTCTTTTTCTTTGACAGGATTACAAACGAAGTTAGAGCTTTATGCCTTGGTTATGGTAATTTACCTAAATTCTGGAAGGAGGGCTTGATAACAGCCAACATGGCATCTTTATGTCTGGACTATTATTTTCTCCTTACTGAATATATTGTCTTCCTTAAAGCCTGAAAATGCAGTAGCAGAGGATTTTGTCCACAAAAGACACATTACAAGGTCACTGATGGAAAAAGATATAGGTGGGATTGCATTTCAGCTGCAAGCAGTGGATTTCTACAGGAAATCTCGTTGCCTATTCAAACTTTGTACTTACACAATGAGCACATTGTTCACAGTCCAATACATTGTTAAGTGACATTGACCCATTGATATCAACATGCTTAGGGATGCCTGACTCTGACTGCTTTCACACTGTACTTTATTCCATTCTGATTATTTTTTACCTGGTAGTTTGTGCATTATGTTTTACCTTTCACATGATGTAAAAGCTAGTTCCAGAAACCTAGTGGAACAAGATTTAGCACTAATTTTCATGATAAATCATACCAGAAATAATCTGTCTGCAAGCCTGGGAACCTGGAAGAACATGGGAGCTTTGCACTAGCTGCAGCCCCTCAAGTGACAGACATCCCGGTATGCAATGCATTCTCACCCTTTAGGTATGCACCAGGTTTTATTGCCTAACGAAAATTGTACCAGTATTCCAATGTAGACGCAGTCAATGTAGATGCGTAGCAGCATTCCCTTCTTCCTTTTCCCACACATGTACACCCGTGTCCAGACAGTAACTCCAGAAGTGAATTATGGGGGAATTACAGTGTGCATGTGTATAAAGGGTGAGGGATAAAAACAAGGCACTCTTCGTTGCAGTAGTGTGAAAGACAGTTGCACAAAATGCTGTTATATTGGCCAAAAAAGCCACAGTTCCTTATTGCAACAGGTGCTGCAGTGTGAAAGGAATGTTAGAAATTGGGACAGAAACACTACCATTTTAATCTGTTAAACTAACACAATAAGCCCCATGTCTGAATTCAGCCTCTGTGATGAATGGTGACCACTGTAAGTGGATTTTTCAAAAATATATCTGAGTTCGAAATCGACACCAACATTTTGGGGTCAAGATTAGGAAAGACTGGAAACATACCGTGTAATTTTCTTTTCCAACTGGAAACATTTGCATTGGTTTCTGATACGACAAAGTTCAATTCAAGCCACTCCCCAAAGTTTGGCTCCTTACCCATGAGCTGTTGTCATTTCCCTCTCCCTCCGGTGACCTAAGACTGAAGAGCTGAAGGGAGGCACACTTTGGCCTCTGCCACTGGCCAAGGGACCAAGGACCACTGGAAGATGGACTGAACCCTCTGCCTCCCAGAAAGGACATCATGGCAAGGGAAAGACCAGTCTGACCTCATCCAGCATCCAGAGTAGTTGCAATAGCAGAGAACTTGCTTCCTCCCTCCCTGCCAGAAAGAACGCTTGCCCCAGTTAACCTGGGACAATGGAGCTGAAGGAAACAGGCTCTGACCAATGTCACCAACCTGGAGACCAAGACTCATTGGGAGGCTTCTCCCTTTATGCCTCCCAGAAAGAACATCACGACAAGAGGGATAACATGCTCATCCATCCATTGGCCAGTGAGGGTGCAGCTGCTCTAATGCTTGTTTTCCTCTTCCCTGCCCCTTCTTTTTTCATTTGCATCATGTTTATTGGATTGTGGCTTTGCAGGGAGAGACTGTCTTATAGTTTTATAACTTAAGGATGCTTAGAAAAGTCTAGGCACATCATACAAATAATTACTAATACTATGGCAAAGACTGTGCTAGAGCACATGCTGTGCATGCAAAAGATTCCAGGTTCAATCCCTGGTGTCTCCAGGTAGGGCTGGAAAAAGCTCATGTCTGAAATCTTGGACAGCCTCTGACAGTGTCGACAATACCAAGATCAATGGCCTAATGGGCAGGCTTGGTATAAGGCCACTTCCTACATTCCTAGGGTGCTTTCAGATAGCAATGTAATCTCTTTTCCTGACAGTTCCTTACCTCATAAGTTTTGCATTTCCTTTTTGTCTCTCACATGATCTAGAAGCTAGTTCTGGAAATCTAAATAACATAGTGGAAGTTTAGTGTTTGTTTCCATGATAAATGATTCCAGAAATATTCCATTTGCAAGCCCTAAAATCTGGTAAATCCTGGGAGTTTTCCCACAATCATGCTACCACTGTTCACATGACCAGCTGGGATGCAGTAACCCATCATGCAATTTGCTCCCATCCTTTTTCTACCTTACGAAAATTGTGCCGGTATTCCAGCATATTCTGCCATAGGCATGGGTAGCAGTCCCTCACACACACACCATAAAAATGGTGAATTATGGGGGAACCGCAGTGTGCATGTGTATAATGGGTAAGCAATTGAAACAAGTTGTTGGTTGCAGCAGTGTGAAAGACATTAGTGCAAAATGGCAGTATATTGGTTGACAACCCATGCTTCTTTGTACTGCAGTGTGAAAGGAATTTTAGAAATCAGGACAGAAGTGCTCCCATTATAATCCATAAAACTAATGCAATAAGCCTCATGTCTGAATACCCTAATACAGTTTGCACACAAAGTTTGAACATCAAGGACACTTATGAAGGTCTTTCTTAGAATCTTTTGCTCTGCATTCCTGGAACACTCTTTACCAGAGGCTTGGCAGAACTTCATCTCAAAGCATAAATCAGAAGCAGCATAGGACTTTTTAGCGTGGGCAGATGCTTAATGGCTATGGTTAAAAAAGTAAATAGGTTGTTTCAATAACACATTATCTGCCTTAATCCTTTGGATTAAGAGTGGGATATGTGCGTACATTAATAAATATGTGATGTGGGGAACAAGGTCTGCAAATGATCCAGCATGAAGCTGGGGAGATGGAACAATGCTGCCTGAGAAAATATAGAATTTTTTTAGACAGCACATTTATTTCATGACCAAAAGACAGTAAAATATGTCATGGTATACTTGAGTAACAACATTTAATGGCATTGCCAAAGTTTGTAATTCCTTAGTTCAGAATACAAACCTCAGCAAGTTTTATTTATTTATTTATTTATTTATTTTACTTATTTATATCCCATCTGTCAGGATACAAATCTTCCCAAGGCACCTTGCAAGCAACAGCTATGAAAATGCATGAAAAATATCACATTTTAAAAAATATCAAAACAAGTCATCAGGATCCTTTTCATGGGGAAGTTGCTGGTAGATGAGTGGGTGGGTAGAATTGGAAAGTCCAACTGGAGCAGGGCCTGAGGTGCTCTTCACTTGATTCCCTGTAAGTTGTGTCATCTTGAATGCAAGGTGAGCATTAGCAGATCCAGAGTTCTTCTATGTCTCACTCATTCATTTGCTTGACTCCTTCAGCAGTAGCAGGAAGGCCTCTCTCTCCCTTTCTGTCTCTGTCTCTTTCTTCCCTCCTCCTCCTGCTCTTAGACTGCAGCAGCAACCAGGTATGGGAGCTGGGGGAAGGCTCATAAGGGGGGCATTGGGTGGTTTATGGATTGGGACCACCAATTATGAGTAACTCTAGAAGTCTCAAAAGGAAGGAAAAATGACTCTTTCCCAAAGCTTTCTCCATTTCCCATTGCAATTGCCAGTACCAATCCAAAATGAGGCTGGAAGACTCTGTTCATCGTTAGCCTGGCAGTTATGTATTTAATGGTACATATACAGAGGGTTTTAGTTCTCTTCTATTGTACTCAACATGTTCAACATGAATTCTTAAGATTAATGTTCCATAGTTCTACATGACCTTCTGGAAGAGACTAGAGACAGCTACATAGTAGGATTGTGCTCCGACCACAAGATTAGGTTTGGACTAGTAGATCACCTTAGTCTGAGGCACTTCATAGAGTACCCACTTGGGCTTTGGGTCAGTATGAGTCTGGCTTCCCCCCCCCCTTTGCTATTGATAAATAAAAAAACATTTTTTCCCTTTGACAAGACTGGATTAAATTTAGAGGCAGCCTAGACCCTCCAGAGTGGATAGAATCTACCAAATTGCAGGCAAATAGGTACAGAGCCTTTTGTGCTGGGCACTTTTTTAGAAAACAAAAAGGGTTTTAAAAAGGAAACATCCATAACTTTTATATTTTGGGACAGAATTGGATGAAATGTTAGGCAATGTTGTTCCTTCTGAGCATGGGGAATTCTGCCAAATTTCAGAAGGGTAGCTACAGTGGCTTTCCCACAAAGGCAGCAGTTACAGTTTTAGAGTGGGCAAAAATGGAATCAATCTTCCCTAGCATTTTGTGTGCAACTGTCTGGAAACTGCTAAAATGAGAGGGTCATCTCTGGATATGAAATCCTGCCATATTGCATGGATATAATCTATACATCGAGGGGCTTTTATGCTAGGCATAGTTGATTTTTTTCCAGGGGAAGAACTAGATGGGATTTGCTTTGTGGGATTTCATTTCCTCTCACTGTAAGCTTGAACTGTCAGTCACAATGGCATTCTCCCTCCAGAGCTCTCCACAATGTTGTTTTCTCTCTGGCATTATGATAACCTTAAGATACATTACTCTTATGAGGTGCTTATCTGCAGCACTATTTTGATGTCTGGATTGTTGAGGCACCACAAAGTGCTTCAGGGATCCCCACTTCAACTTATTCCATCTTGTACAGATCATGCTTCACCTCTAACAAGCCCAAAACACCGCTCACACTCCCCTCTTTGGCTTGGAATTTGGGATCCACTTGAATCTGATGTGCACTTCTACTACATAGGCATGTTTTATTCATATTAGTTTGAAGGAGCAGAATCATGCTAGGAATCAATTCAGCTGTTCATGTCACCTGTACTGAGAGAGAGAGGGGGTGGGACAACAGTTCAGGGATGTGCGGATGTACTGATGGAACATGCCACATTGGCTCCACTAGTGTGTCCATACATCTCAACCTCATCACTGCCTCTCCCCTCTCCCTCCTCATAAGTAGGTATGGCTCCCTGACAGGCGGCTATTTCTGCAGCTCTGATGCACCATTTGGCAAAACTAGTTGGTGGAGACAGAACATCTGAATTGTGTATGTTGCATCTGTTGAGGTCCCGAGATTAGAAAGCTACCTCAATGCCACGAGGAGAATGTTTCATTCATGACACAGTGTGAAACTGGTCCTATTGCCCATTTATCTATTTGGAGATGGAGGCGGTGGCATTAGCAGCACCTATGTGTTGCCTCCATCTCCCCTAGCACCTGCTACAACACTGACACAGCAACATCTAAAGCAGCAGGGACCCTGGAAAATATAGGGTGGATACCAGATGCCCTGGGAAGTAGATGCCCCAGGACTCCTCCATACCATCACCCTTCTATATGGTGAAAAGATAAATATGCACTGAACAACAGAACCTTGTCATACTCCACATGTGCCCAAGAAGACTGTAGCTCATGCAGATCACCATTGCTCCCTTGAGCATACAGAGGACAACTGTGAGACTTTTATTGGCTGTGCAGTCTGCATGATGATACAGATGGTGAGTTCTCCTTTGTCACATCATGCCTGATTTTCTAAAGTTGATATCCTAGGTTCCAGGCTGGAACCACAGGCTAACTTTGCAGAGTCAAAAACTTCCATACAGACATCTAGAGATAAATGAACGTTTCCAATTTTTTTGATACTAAACTAAAAAAGGACAAAACTCAGATGATGATTTGTAAGTAGCTCCCTTTTCTCCCTTAAAAGCCACTGCACCATGCATCCAGGAGACAATGGTATTGATTGCACATGTTTTTGAAGGTAAAAGGATTGGAGAAAAAAATAGCCAACACATATTTATCTGTTATAGAGTTTGACTATTATCTTCAATGGATTTTTGGCTCTTCTTGGCTATATGTTAGATAATGCAACAGAAGTCATCGGGGGAGAGGAATGTGACAATTACCATACTTTTATAAAAGATCTTATAATAGTTTAATAAATAGGAAAAGTGGCTTGCTGGGTACAGTGGAGCCACTATTCCAGCTTCCTGACCAGTGGGTCACTGTTGCTTACCGTGAGGGAGAGGTGAGGGGCAAGGTGGCAGGAGGTTGGCAAACATGCTAGTGGAGCCAATCCAGTGGTCCTGATAGTGCATCTGCACTATGTTGACCTCCCTGCTGCCTCACCCCTCCCCTTTCCTTCCTAGTAAGCAACAGTAACCCAAACTGCCCAGAAGCTAGCTTCAAGGTTCTGTCCCACTCGGGCAAGCCACTTTTGTTAAATAGATTGCAACAGTGGAACCTGCACTAAAAACTGGCAATGTTCTCAACTCCCGAATTCTCTGCTTTGGGCTGAACATAAATTCATTCTTCATCTTACTCCATGTAGTCTCAGGATCACCCTCTTCTTTCCTTGTTTTCATTGGCCACCAAAATGCAAATGTCAATAGCAATTCACTCACCATTAGGGATGGAGGAGACATTAAAACCAGTTTGCATTTAAAGCTGAATCCATCAAATTTGCACTTTCTAAAACAATATGTAAACTGAAACATGGCCATCCTACGAAATTTGCACTTATCTGAATTTTCTGATGCAGTTCTCCAACCAAACAATGTTTACAAAAATACATGTATTAGGAGAAAGTGCATAAAAATGAATCGCTTACTGAAAATAACATACAAAAATGCATCACATTAGGAGAAATTACTTGCACAAATATGTACACTACTCAAAACTGCATGCAAAAATGTGTTAGAACTAAAATGCTGAAGAATTTTCAAGAGGATTTTTAATTAAAGAATTCACAAAGTACTGCAGAAATGTGGAGAACTGAATTTAAGACTGGAGAAATGAAACCAGGAGAACTGCTACTGACAGATCCTTTCATCCCTACTCTCTATTTATTGCTCTTGTAGAAACACAAAGCAAATCTTCCCTCCTATTAACTGCTTGGATAATATGGATTTGCAATGCACTTCCTAGCAGCATTCCAGGGGAAGCAAAGAAGCTATTAAAATGCTAACTCCATGAAGTGGGGGAAAGTTCAAGTGAGGCCAGCCTTGGCTTTTGGATTCACTCTCCATGCTGAATGCTGCCATCCATTATGAAGAAATCCTATCGGTGGCTCCCCATCCCCAGGGGAACGGCCAATCATTTTCCTGAGGGAGAGCAAAGTGGTGTGAGCGGCAGGAACATTTCTGTTTTCCTAGTGAGATCTTATTTGGCAACAACAAATGAGCGACTTTCAAGCTTCAGAAGTGATTAATTTCTTGCCAGAGCTGTCAGTGGAGCTGTCATTGCCTGACAATCCTGACATAAGTGTCATAATGTCACAAGTCTATTACAGATAAATGTCATTACACAATTAGGCTGAGGAGAAGAAAAGGCTCATTGTGAGGAAAAGCCAGTGTAATATTTAGTCAATTAGTTGTCTTAATGTTATTGCTCCATTGTCCCCCTCGTACAATTACATCGTGTCAGATTTGTTGTGTTTGCATAAAATTCCCAGTTATTCTTACCAGCAATATGATGAGGCATGCAGGTAGGGGTTTGTGTTATTTCTAAAACATTGGCAGCAGGCACAAGGATTGATATTCATGCCAAGATCATGACCCTCTGATAATTTGTGCTTTCTCTGTCTCTCTCTTTCATGTGCTGGCATATGGGCAAGACCATTAATCTGCTCAGTTGAAGTCAATATGGCTGGCTCTAAGGCAGGTGATTTTTTGTGCCACCTGACCAGAGCTTGGAAAAGTTACTTTTTTGAACTACAACTCCCATCAGCCCCAGCCAGCATGGCACTGGATTGGGCTGATGGGAGTTGTAGTTCAAAAAAGTAACTTTTCCAAGCTCTGCACCTGACAAAGAAAGCTTCTTCGTTAGGAAGATGGAAGAACAGTATCAAAGTCCCCAGTGGGCCTCCTCAATTATTTCTCTAAAACTGGCACAAGAACAGCCTTCATTTAGTTCTAACAAGCTTTTATTCTCTTTGGGACAAGATGCAAACGAGTATGGCTGTGCCGACTTTATGTGAATGCATTATGTATGAAAGTGTAGAGTGGCTCTGCCGACTGGCACTCTTGGAGAGAAATGGAGAATACCTGACACGATGTTGTACTTGCTGCCTACCCCCAAGTGGATAAGCTTCGATGTTCATCTGACTAGAGGTCACTTGAATGTATTTCAAATTGGAGGGCTGCAAACTGAAACTGCCTGCCAGAAATTCCAAGATGATGAGGCTTAAAATAAATGGAGAACATCAGTGCTAACTCTAAAGCTAAAAGCTTCTGAGCTCTCAGGGGCATATACCATTTCTAGACCAACCCATCCATTCATGTGGCTTCTTGTGGGTATTGCTAGATAGCCTGTGTGATTAAAACTGCTACAGCCTATTGTCATCAGCTGTGATTAGTTATCATAGGATGCTACCTCTTATCTCATCAGATAACTTGCTAGATGGATAAAAGTTCTGAATTAAGCCAGAGTAGCAAGAACATAAGCAGACAGTGATTGGGATAACCGTTTTTGCTGTTGCACACCAACAGTCCCCTGTTTCTTGCCCACTTGGCAACACATTTCCATATAATTTAATGGCCTTTCGTTCCAGGTGGCTGTATTTACAAGTCAGCCTTATGGCTCATCTTTTTAAGACTGTAGTTGACAAGCAGTACAGCAGGGCAGCCTTGTGCTACTTGCCTTGCTCAGGTTGTTGCACAGCCATTCATTAAATATATATATATACAAAAAAATCTTAATAAATTCTCCAAAAGTGCTGTCCTTTTACTGCAGTCATTTGTTTGGCTGGGCATTCTTCTAGGCAATGCCTGACAATTTCCTCTTGTGCCAGTAATCTGGGTTGTTAACAGTGCATGAGAAGTGCAGGGAAGCTACATAGTCAGGCAGCTGCGCCTTTTTCTTCCGATGTTTTTCTTGAGATCCAAATCAAATTCTACTCTCTTCTGATTTGGCATTCTTGACTCCTGTTTCAAAAATGATCTGACCAAAGTAGATTCAGCTTGGGTAGAAAGTATAAATGGGATCATTTGTTTGGGAGGATTTCACATGATCCCTTCCCCCATTCATTCAAAGAATTCATGATGGAGGATGTGGGGACTTGCAGGATCCTGCCTAGTGATATGTCTGACGGTCATGTCACTATCCGCACATTTAGTGCACATCACAAGGGGCTTATGTGTGTTCCAACATACGTGATTAGGGTTTTTCCACATGAAGGGGGAATCTGATTGGCCCAGGATGCCGTCTTGCATGGAAGAACTGTATATTCATGTACACTGTTAAGCATATAGAGTTCCTTCTGATATGCACTGAATATGCCAATTTCTGAGCTGTGGCCAGTGACATAGCAGGGAGTGGATGTTTCACATGGCCTTGTGACACCCCACCTCCAATACATGTCTTTTCATGTTTCTGAAAAAGAAATTCTAAGGCCCCATTGGTTTTTATGTGCAATGAAAAAGAAACATTTTTATTTGTTATTTCAACAATATAAAGAGATTATGAACCAAGAGGACCGAAGAAGGCATTAAAACACACACGTACATGCACACACACACACATACACACCAATCATCTGTTTGATTTTCCAGAGGAAGGTGTTTTCCACATCTCAGCAACTGCAAACTGGGTCCCATGTGCTTTGGGAAAATTGAAGTGATGCCGTGTTGATATTACGACTAATACCAGAAAATAATAAATTACATTTTAAAAGGAATCCATCCCTTTATCTTTTAACCTTACACCTCCCTCAGTCATGTAGAAAAATCAATCTTGACTAATCCACTAACCAAGAAAAAGTGAAAAGCAAAAATGGGAACCTGAATAAATGCCTGCTTGATTTTCTTTAAAAGGTTTCCACAGGAAATATGATCAAAGCATTCCAAAGCTTCGATCAAGGCTATGGGATTGAACTCCAGAGCAGTGGGGGAGCTGTCTTTTACAACAAGTCATTTGCGAAACTTACAAAGTGGAGCAGGCTACAGCTATGCGAGCCTGCTGAGCATGTCACAGAACTGGCTACAGAAACAAAGTTGCACAGGAGAACTAGGTAGAATTCTAGGATTGGGGGGGGAGTGGGCTTGAGCAAGGCACCTTCAACCACCCTCTTAATTTAGAATAGGTGGGGCATGCCAACTGACAGCGGTCTCACACCCCCTTTGACCCATTAGGCAGCACTCTGTGCAAAATGACAATGTGTTTGTGGGCCCAGCAAATGCTCAACTTTGTCAGCCTCTAGAGCTGGCCATGGAACTAGGGGCACCTTTATTTATGATTATTTCATGTACAGCTGTTGTTTGCTTCCCACAACATAAAGTCCTCCAGCTATCCCTCAACAATCACTTGATGTGACATAGTCACTCTGCTGGTGGAGGAGGAGCCAGTTGAGTAGATTCAAGAGCCGAGATTAGAGGGAAAGCACATATTATTAATTTATACTATTTATGCAACTAAAGGTTTGAAGATTCTCAAAGCACTACACAACACAACTGTACATAACTGCCCTGCTCCTACTGGGAGAAAGGGAGGGATATAAATCAAATAAATAAATAAATAATACATAAACATTTAAAAAGCTATGAATGCTATGCTACTGAAAACAGCAGCCTACGGCAAGCATTCCAAACCCAACCTCCAGCAGTAATGCATAGGATGTCTTTCTGTGCAAATGACCACCAAATAGAGAGTTTTCATGCCATTATCAGTGATTACTCAGGACATTAGGGGAAGGAATGGCAGTTCAGTGTTGTGTGAGGTAAAACATTCTGTAAGCTGCACCCAGTGGTACAGTTAGGTAGCTTTAGACTGGATTTAATGGCTCTTCCCTACCCCCCTGCCCAGTTGCCTTTAAATGGTAATTCATACTACTTCACGTCAAAATGTGGTAAGACAGCCCTGCTGCATTGGAGCCCCCCTGCTCCTTCTGCTTGTTGGAAGTGGGGCAAGAGCAACTCCTGTTTGGGTTATTTTGTTTGTATTCCAGAAGGAAGATAGAGTTAGGGTCCTCCTGCTGGCTAGGCTTGCCTACCTTTACCTGTGCTCTTCTCTACCTATCTTCCTTCCATTGTAAACTGATACGCTCAGGAAAGCTGACCTGCCCCTCCTTCCTTTGTCTTCTTCTTCGACTGTCTGAGGAGAGAGGAGACAAGTCTGGGCATTGCACCTCCAACTTAGTTAGAACTAAGTATGCCTTTCCTGTTTACTATGTATTTCTATAAATAAAGTCGCTTTCCTTATTTTACTAAGTCTTAAGTTTCAGTGATCTAAATGCAGGGTCAGTGCCTGCTACTTAGGTAAAGACACACACTGGCACACACACAGCTCAGATGCTGAGTATCTCTGCATATTCCCATAGCACTGCTGAGTGGGGCCTTGGACGTCTGCCCCAAAGTTCTACCCTGACAGCATCATTGACTGCAATTCAGGAAAGGGGGTGGAGAAACCCCTATGATGAATGGAACATGTGCTCTCCCCGGATTCTTATTCTTTGCATGTCAATAGACAAGCAAGGAAGTCTTATTTAAGAAAGAAAACCAGGCTTAATCTGTTGCTAAGCAGATCAGCTCAATGACTTCATAACAAAATAAGGAGTTGATAATGCTGGAATTAGTTGAAGGAAATGAATTCTTTTTTAAAAAAAACAGATGGTAAAATCATTTAGGCATTTCACTGGTATATAACAAGACAATACAGTAATATTGCTGCAAGAGAAAAGATTATTCAGAGTTAATTCTTATTTTTTGCTGATAATTTCTAATTAACTTGCTGTAGTTATCTTGTTAAATGTCAATTAAATCTCAAAAGTACCCCTTACTGTTTCCCTGTATTCATGGGATATGATTACACATCTGTTTCTTGAGTAGCCTTTCTTGCTCCTATCATCTATTGCTAAATATAGGGCAAACAGGGTCAGCCCCAGACATGCCAGGGCCCTTGGGCACCAGCTTGCCCTGGCCCCTGGCATGCATGTGCACATGCACACACATACAAGTGCGCATGCCCAGGGCCACCCCCAGACACGCTGGAGCCCTTGGTCAAAAGCCTGCCCCAGGCCCCAGTGCTCCCCTTCCGCGACTTGCGCACGGTGAGAGCTTCAGGGCTCCGCCATTCCCTTCCTTAACTTACCTTGTTTTGTGGTTGCGCATGCAGCGGTGCCATTAAGAAAGATGGTGGTTGAGGTTTCCCTAAGGAGCTGAAGCCTCTGCCGCCATCTTGGTTCATGGCAGGGATGCGAGCACATAGCATGCATGAGTGCCATCAGCCAAGATGGCGGCAGAGGCTTCAGCCCCTTAGGAAAACCTTAGCCGCCATCTTCCTTAAGGGCACCGCTGCGTGCTCAACCGCAGAACAAGGTAAGTTAAGCAAGGGAATGGTGGAGCCCCAAAGCTCTCGTCCTGCGATCCGTGGCAGCGATCCTGCTGCGGATCATGGAAGGAGAGCAGAGGGCCCCTCCAGGGGCTCCTGTAGCCTCAGGGGCCCTTGAGTCAGTGCCCCACCTGGCTGCCAATTGGAACCGGCCCTGAGGGCAAATATGCTTTTAAATATTATTTATGAGCTATCCTACAGATAATCAATAATTGTTTTTGCATAACAAAATAGGATTAAGAAAATGTGTTATATTTTTTAGAGCAAGTCTATAGATTTATGCTCTCATCTATAAGGGTTACTAATTGTTATGAAATAAAATAAAATATTTATTTACATATTGATAATATGCACTTTCAGAAGAATGTATCAAGGTGGTATACAACACATAAAAATAAAATCAGCAAAAAGCGATCCCAACAACATCATTAAAAGCGTCATTAAAAAATCAGTAAATACAGATTAGTTAAAAAGAGGACATTCAAATCACAAAAGTCTGTTTAAATGATATGGTTTTCAAAAGATGTCTGAAAGAATTGAGAGATGGATCCTGCCAAAGCTCTACTGGTAGGGGGTTCTAAACCCAGGGAATGCCACATTAAATACTTGTTCCCTGGTGAAGGCCAATCAAATCTCAGGGGTGTGGGAAACCACCAAAAGTGTCCTATCAGAGGATCTCAGTGACTGAGGTGGAACATAAGAAATCAGATGGTCATTAAGGTAAATAAAATAAAATAAGTGTGCAGGTTAGGGTTGCCAGGTCTCCGGTTTTCACCTGGAGACTGTAGCTTTGGGGGCTCCTCTCCAGGTCTCCAGGTGAGTCACCCAAACTCTGGATTCTTAGCTTTCATTTTTAAAATTTATTTATTTATTACTTAGATTTATATCCCACCCTTCCTCCCAGTAGGAGACCTGGGCAGCATTAAAAATTAAGTTTCTAAGTGGTCTGGTTCAAGAGATATACACCAAAATGTCACCCCTCCACAACTTCTGCTAGTACCGGCTGCTCTAATCCCTTCCCTTGCAGGTTTTTAGACAATAAGTGAAGTCAGAGTTGTGATTGACAAGGAATTTGTTGACCTTCAGGCAATAGCTAAAACCCATTGCAAGTTCTGAAAACCGTTTCCTTTTCCTGCTTCTCTGCACATCAGGAATTCAGTAAATGTATAGCTTTCAGCAACATCAAGACTTCTTTCTCTGTGCAGATCTGAATACATTGCACAGGATTGCAACCTCAAGCAGGAAAAGGTAGAGAATCTTAACTCTTACTCATTTCTCAAACCTCCCTCTGCAGTGAAGGGTCAAGTCTGTGAAGAAGGTTGGAGCAGCCACATTAAAAGGCAGGGTCATGGAATTCCAGGTGGGGTGGTTGCCAACCCTGCTTGGATATGGATATCTTTGCAGAGGATCCGTAGTGAAACTTTACCAACAGCACAATCCTAACCATATCTACTTAGAAGACCAGTTCAGTTCTATGCGGCTCAGTCCCTTAGTATGTGTAGCACTGCAGCTTTCAGAGGCATCCAACTTGACTCCTGAGTGTTCACATCTAATATCTCCACAACACTAGGCTCTCTTCTTCCTACAATGGCCTTCTGGTGACTGGCCTGGCCTACCCAAGGTTCCTAAGCAGGTGAGAAGGAATGATCCCATCATTTCAGCTGTGTTCGGTATTATAAAAATACCAGAGAGATAGGAACTAATTTGGTTGGTCCTATTTCTTAGCAGAGATATAAAAATACAAGCAGCAGAGTGAGAATGTAACCAGCCCCACCTTTCTCTATATAAATAACAACAGACACAATCCTTTAGGTAAAAGAAAAGAATGTTTACTCACAACCTCTTCACATGTTCAGAAGAAGATAGGCTCTAGCTTAGAAGAAAGAAAAATATAGAAGTCTCAGTCCATCTTGGTGTTTGTATTGATGCTCTTAGCAGAGAGCATCATCCCATGCAGCCTCTCTCAAAGGTAGGAAGATCAACAATGGAGAATATTCAAAAATCCCCCAGGACAAAGGAGGAGGAAGTCAGGTAAGTAACCTCCACCCGTTAGGAAGTTACATCATGGTAAAACAGGTACATGGGATATTCCCCAAATATCCCTTAAAGTGACTGCAACATTTGCCTATTCCAACAAGCTGTACCTGGGAACACCCTCATTTAGCTAAGATTTCTATCTTAATTTCAAATCAGATAAAAAATTTTGTTTGAGTGGTATGCTCCAAGCAACTGTGGTTGATGCTTAACGTAAATATTTAATTATATCACTAGGGCCCACCTACATGATATCATTAGGGCCCGCCCCTGCAATCTTAGTGTTTGGGATGCTTCTGACCTGGCAACCCTAATGCGGTTCTGTGGCCCCTGGAGGGCATACTGGGAGCCATAGAATATTGTGGGACTCCCCTATTAGCTGTTGGAGACTGAAGTCAGTCCACAGAGGAAGGTCTCTGGTGGAGGTTCTTCCTGGATGGCACTAGAGCTTTCTGCTGTTTTGGCTGCCCCACTAGCAGTGCTCTGGAAGTGGTGGGGCAGGAAATGGTGTGGTTTGGGAGCCTGAAGCTACACCAAATCCAAGAGCTTGTGTCCTTCATTTCTATTCATGAATCATTTCCTATAAAACATCTCAAAGTTATTTAACAATTAAAAAAATTAAACCATTTCATATATTAAAACCATTAAAACAATTTCATATAATCAATAAAAAATAATTTTATATGTCACACCAATTTCAAAGCTAATACAGATGCAGACTGGGATAAATATCCACTTAAAAGGCTGATTGAAAAAGGAAGGATTTCATTAGGTGGCAAAAAGACACTAGAGATGGTACCTGTAAGTTCTGGTACATAGTTCATTGTCACATGTTATTTATTCTGCCCTGTAGGAGGCAATTGGTGGAGGGGGACCAAATAATGAACAAAAATTGTTGCCCCCCCTTCCAACCTGGCTGGCATGAGGTTATGAAATGGAGGTCCCTATGCCACAGTCTCTCCTCCCCCTATCCCTGACCCCCATACAGCCCAATCTTATGCACGTTTACTGAGAAGTAAGTCTCCCCTGGATTCACTGGGCCTTATTCCCAGGTAACTGTGCATAGGATTGTAGCCTTAAAGCCCACTGCACCCCACTGTTTTTGTTTTGCTTAGTGTTTTGAAACTTCCTGGTCTTTACCTCTCGACTTTCTAATTTGTGATGACATCATCAGCATATGCCTGTTGTGGACTCTTGAGCCAACAAACCTTTTCCTTAAACTTTTGCAATGCAGTTTTCTAACCACGTGATATGTACAAAAATGTATAAACTAGGGGAAATTGTTTTGCAAAAATGTGAATATTAGTCAAAATTCTATACGAAAATGTATATATTAGGAAAAATCCGCACTAAAATGCTGGTGAATTTTCAGGACGTCTTTTTAAAGAAAATATTTGCAAACTGATGTGGAAACTTAAGAGTGGAAAAATGAGAAACTGAATTTGATAGATTTGCCCATCCCTACTGAGGAGTACAGATCTCTGTTATGTTATGCTTAATGTTGAATAAAGACGTGGCCCTAGTTATAGTTATTCCAGTGATAAATGTCTCATCTCGTTGTTCCAGGTGTGTGTGCAAATAGTAGGAGGCCTTCAAAGCACCCTAATTTTAGGCATTTTAGCATGTGTTTTAAATTGTTTTTATTTTGTTTTAAATTTTAAAATTGTGTTTTAAATTGTTTTTAAAATTTGTGTTTTAAATTGTATATTTGTTTTAATGTTTTTGATTGCTGTAAACAGCCCAGAGAGCTTCGGCTATGGGGTGGTATACAAGTGCAATGAATGAATGAATGAATGAATGAATGAATGTGACATTGGTAGTTCAGTTGAGAAATCAGCCAAATGAACAACACCCCCACCCAAAATGTAAAGCAGTTGATGAAAAAGGTGCCTCAATGGTCCCCCCAAAATCCTACTTAGCTCCCCATAAAGGGCAATTTACTAATCCCATTCTAATGCAAAGCAGGTTGGTGCACTATTGCACTGGCTAAAAAAGGCTGATCAGGGGAGGGGGTTCCACAGATTAGCCTCTGCAGTGTGCCTGAGATTAGCTGTGAGCAGCCAATCAAATCTCATCCTTCCAAGATCTTGGAGGAAAGCCTTGTGTAAATGTGGGAGTATTTCTCCAGTGCTCTGCTCCCTCCCTGGCTGCTTAAACTTCCTGATCTGAAAAAGCCCAAGCTTTAATGAAGCACAGGGGAGCCAGATAGGCTGGCTATTGAGCTCCTGAGATGGAAGCAATCTCTGATCTTGTGTTAAGGGAAGTTCTTCCCTTGAAAAGGTGAACAGCTGCCAGGCACACAGTGGGCAGCCTCCCCACCTTTCGGGGCTTACCCAGATGAGGAAGTAATGGGGATTTGAGGAAACAGACACCCGATAAATCCGCAGAGCGCAGATCACTGGGGAGTTACTTTGTAGAATTAAATAGAAGATATTCACAAAAACACCTTGGCCCCCTTGAAAGTAAGATAAGGAAATACAACAAAACCCCCACACCCCATCCATGAGCATTTCTCTGAGTTTTCCTCTGCAATTTAATAATTTTACAATGCAATTTATTCTCTCCTTAATGATTGGAGAATGATCGGGAGGGGGAACGCAGGAGAAATGTTCAGGACAGCAGTATATTTTTCAGATCTGCTACAAAATGTGTTTTTGGGAAAGGAAGGGACCTGTCGCCGCAATGCCTCCCCTGCTGTATAAATAGTCATTTAATGAGCCAAGGAGCTCTTAAATGCCTGAAGAATGATATGGCTGAGAACCAAATGGCCTGTGACTAGCTCTCAATGGGAACTGACTGCACACCCTAAGCGTATCTTGAAAGCTTCTACAACCTACAGAGACAGATGCACTGAGATTTCTGCACAAAAAACTTGATGTCCCAAGAGTTCCCTGAGGGAAGGAAGACTGGAAACCACATTCTTAAGGCATCACAGGATTCATCTACCTGGCTTCACTGCAGCTCCCCTCTCCAATTCTTTCGAAGAGTTCTACTCAGAGGTTCTGTTGGACTTACTTGGTGAAGAGAGGAAATTCTTCCTTTCATTGTGTCATAAATGAAAAGCTTGACCAAGGCAAGGAAAATACTCAGGGAACGATTAGAATTGACTAAAATCTTTCAAGATGGAGAAATTTATACCAAGCATTGGGAGTGAAGAGAAATATGTAGCTTAATAGTTAACCTTCACAACTTTGATTTTTAACATTGATTGTAATGCATTAATTCACTGCTCTCCTTGCTTACTTTTCTCCTCCCTCCATTCGACTACCATTTGCTTCCTCTGTAATCTTTGTAATGTCAGTCACTTGCTTCACCTCTCTTGTCATTTTGTGTCACTTCTGCTTTCAAGAGGATCTTATCCCAGCAGCCATTTGGTCCTTCCTTCAGGGTTTACTTCATTTCTTCTGATGAGTATTGATCTTGTCTAAACTACCCTTCTGCATTTCTCTCATTCCGTCACAGTCCTAGGTATATTTGCATGGGTGTGTTCTATATATGGAGTAGCTGACCATATTTATTTGAATTGCCCTCTGATGCTTGAAACTTGAAGGCAATGATGATGTTTTAATGCATTCATATGATTTACCCATGGATATATGTTGGTTTATTTAATACACTGATTTATGACATTTATACCCCACCTTTCCTCCAAGGAGCTCAAGGTGCCCTACATGGTTCTCCCTTTTCCCATTTTATCCTCACAACCATCCTCAGTTAGGCTAGGCAGAGGTTCATAGCTGGATTTGATCCCTGGTCTTCCAGGTCCTAGTCCAACACTCTGACCACGACACCAAACTCTTTGTTAGTTTAATTCCTTTAAAAAACTAAGTTAAATGAACAAAAGAATAGGAAGCTGAACTTTGGCACATACCATAGCAGA
Source organism: Rhineura floridana (assembly GCF_030035675.1). NCBI lineage: Eukaryota > Metazoa > Chordata > Lepidosauria > Squamata > Rhineuridae > Rhineura > Rhineura floridana. The sequence goes on from NC_084485.1 coordinate 60,842,499, forward strand.
CAGTGTGATGGGGCTGCACTGCTCACCTGACCTTCCTCCAGCTGCATCACTGCTGCATACCAGGACAAAGAGCAGAAGGGGCAAGGCAGCAGAGATGGAGGGTGGTGCAAATGTGCCAGTGGAGCCAATTCACCATACCCTCCAGCACTGGCCTCATCACTTCCTCCACCCCAGTATGCAGCAGGGATGCAGTTGGAGGGAGGTCAGATGAATGGTGTAGCCCCATCACACCATCCGCTACTGGGTACATACATAGCAAAAACATCCGATTACTGGTGAAGTATGAATGGGACGTGAAATCTACATCAAATATAACTAACAATAGTCAACATACAGCAAAACATGGCAAAGGGGGCAGAATGTTGGACAGTAGGAATTTCAGGATTTCCTTTCATACGCATAAAGAAGCCTCAGATTGCAGAGCTCTTCCAGGAGCCGGCTTTTGCTGTGTAATGTCAAATGAAGCCTGAGTGTGAGACTTTCCTGTTAATTCAGCTTGAACATTCTCACATTGGAAAGAGAGGTCAGTGGCAGCCAGGAATATATCTGTGTTCATGTTGGCAAGTTGTTTTTGTATAGAGGCATATAAGGAAATTATTATTATTATTTATTAAATTTGTACCCCACCTTATGGCCAAAAGGCCCTCAAGGCAGCTTACAAAAACACGAATATAGCAATACATACATCAATAAAATAATGCAATTCTCAAAATTAAATAACAAATAACATTATTAAAAGAAAAGAAAAAAAAACATTTAAATGTGTCACAATGAGAGAACCGCATTCAACCAGGTTTTTTATACTAGATATGCTCTGCTCCGGAGGTAGGACAGTCTCAATTTGAAAAAAACACAAATTGGCTCTTCTTCAGCTTTTTTAGGACCAGATCTTCGTGACTCCCAAAAACCGCCGTTCTCCATTTTATAACTTAGAGACAAGAGACTTTTCGTTTTCCTCTTCACGCTTCTCTGGTCCTGTTTGTATGCAGCAGCCATGTTGGTGATAACGATCTCTTTCACTGAGTTCTGCTGCTCCTGAACTGCAGCGGTAAATGATGGGAGGACGCTGGTTTTGAAGGGACTAGTGCCTTGTTCTTTGAGGGAGTCCTTGATGTATTCAGCCTCTGCTGGTATTCAGTGTCCTCGGGTTGGAAGTCATCGGCAATGGCCTCCCAGCACAGGTTGAAGTGGGGCAGGCAGTGCAAGAGGCTCACCCACCAGGGTGTCGAGTAACTCACCCCCATCGCCATGCCCGGCCAGAGGAGAGGAGAGGCGAAGTGAGGGAAGACGCTCCTTCTCACTTCCTCGCTTTCCTGGCAGCTTGGCTTGGCTCGCTGTGGGGAGCAGCGAGGTGGTGGCGGCGGCGGAAAATGTGGCATATAGTGTTTTTTTCTTTAACAGGCAGATATGTGTTTGTATATCATCATAATCAACAACAAGAAGAAGCATGTTTCAACTTTTTAGTATATATTTTAGGATTGTAGATTTTTATTGCTGAAAAAACACTCAGGAGGGTTGGAGGGCCACTTCTGAGGATTCCATTTAACAGCTTCAATTGTTTGGACAGTCTTTTCTTGTTTTTGCATTTAGGCCAGTTACAAAAAAGCAAAGGGCATAGCCAATTTCCCCCCTTCTGCCTTTTGTTGTTCCTATTCCTGTATAGCCAGTAGACACAATTTTATGCCCATTTAGCCACCACCTGAAAGGAAAACAGCCTGTAAACATTTGAATGAGCCGAGAGGAAAAAAATAGGGAAATGGTGGACATTATGGGCATGCGTGCAGGCCTGTTAATACCATCAGCCACCATGAGGCAACCGTCTCAGGCTGTTCCTCCTGTGTCCTTCTGGCCATTTCCCTATTTTGCCACATAGCCTCTCCTGAGCCCCCTAAACTGGCCTGTTGACTGGGGTACCGTGGGGAATGCCAGGGCTGAAGTTGCCTTCTTCAGGCAATGGGAAGGAAGCAGGGATGGAAGGATCTGTTCATTGCAGTTCTCTGTTTCTCATTTTTCCAATCTTAAATTCAGTTCTCCACATTTCTGCTGCAATTTGCTTTTGTAAAAAAACCCTACACAGTTTTAGTGCCAATTTCTCCAAATAAACATATCTATATGCAATTTGCAAGCAATTTCTCATACTATAATGATTTTTTTCTATATTATTTCCACTAATATTCATTTGTATTCACACTTGTCCCTACTATATATACATTTTTGGAAACATTGTTTGGTTGGAAAAGTGCATTGAAAAAAATGGGTAAGTGCAAATTTCAAAGGATGGCTATGTTTTGGTTCACATATTGTTTAGGAAAGTGTGCATTTAATAGATTCAGATTTAAATGTGAACTGAATTGAATTTCTCCCTCATCCCTAGGAAGGGGCACCATCTTTTTCTTCATCTCAGGCAGCACATGTCTTGGGTTGGCCCTGTGGATATGGCTGAAGTTACAACAGCAAAGTGGTCTGAGAGAACAGAAATGAAAGAGTCCTGGGGCACACTGATGTGAGCAGGAAGAAAAATGAGATCCAGAGTAGCATTATATCTTGTGAAATATTTAATGCTCCAGAGCGGAGAAGATAAAAGAACAGGAAAATGTGTATTGTATTCCTGGATATTTTCCAGACATTCAAAAATATTCAACTACTCATTCTTTTTTAAAATGGAGAAAATATAATATCTCTCTTCCTCTGTGTGTGCACATGTGTGCAAAAACTATACATTTTCCCCAAAATATTCTCCTCAAGCATATTCAGAAAAAAGAAGGAAATCAGATAAATGCATTAGTGGGAGTTCAGTTGACTGTTGAAGCATGTTTTTAAAATCAGATAAGGATATAATGTTATGCATAGTCTCCATATCAAATTGTGACAATATTGGCAATGATGAGAAGGTGACACAATTTAGAGCCTTCCTACCTCCCTGATAAAAGATGAAGCAATGTTAAATGGAACACAAAAGCAATTCTGTAATCAAGCACAGGCTCGCACAGCATTCATTGTGCTCCGGCAAAGGGGATCCACACAGAGAGAAATAATTGGTTTCTTTATTCTTAAAAGGGTGGGGGAGTGTCATATTTTGCTGATGAAATTTTACCAGATTGACAGCTCTGGAGTCTGTGGTTTACTTATGCACAGGAACAGAGAATAATGAGCAGACATGATGCTGACATGTCTCTGTGTCAGTGGCCGCTATTCAGCCATTTCCTGTTTTCATCCACACAGGCCTGTACTTGTGTAATGAAGATGCATACATTTTGTCAAATGAGAATAGCTATACTGGAGATTTATACTGCATGATACACATAGCTTTTGAGCAATCCACCACATCAGAAAACCTCGAATAATAGCAGTTTGCAATTTACAAAATATATGCATCTTTGTACACAATCAGGATGTTTTATATAAACAATGAGGCTCACTACCAAGGCTTCAGCTTGGATTTTTCACATCATCACACAAATACAGAATATTCTTGTATGAAATGTTTATTCTAGGTTCTTATAGCAGAGGCTGCTTCCAATGCCGTGATAAGAGTTGCATGGGTAAAAGACAAAGATCCTACTGTGACTTTTCCAAAATGTGCATGAGTTAACTTATGGTATTCTATAATCCAATCCCATATGCTCTTCTTTTTCATATAAAGGCTGGCACCCAAAGGGCGGTTCCAACTATGCCTCATTTTTGAACTGTAGTTCACGGTGCCGTTCCCCAGCCACCCACCCCCCAAATCAGAGATCCTTCAGGAGCAGCCTCTGATGCATTACAAGGAGCAGCAGATGGAGGAGGAAATCATGCCAAGTCTTGTTATAAACTTAAGCTGGAAAAAAGACAGCAGATTGTCATTGAACCAGTGCTATGGTTAACCAGGGGATCTCTTTCTTGTGTGACATATACTTGGCACTTTCCACCAGGCCTTTAAATGCAATAAAATAAAAGGAAGTAAGTGCATTTCATTAATTAAATAAAGAATAAACTGCACAATACTCCTAAAATCCTCCCATCAGCTGAACCTATCTAGATGCATGTCACAGCAGATCATGTATTTAATATGTCACATATTGCTGACTTCCTTGGTTACATCCCAAGAAAGCAGCAATGGTAATGAACACAAGAACATCTGGAGACATTTTGCTGGCACTGAAAGGTCAAAGCAATTCATTAAATACTGAGGCTCTGGTTGTGAATCCCTTAAAGTTAAAATGCTGAGAAAGCAACTGTCAATCTTCTTAGCTTGAGAGGGGGAGGGGGCATGGAAAACAAAGGGGAAGGGGAGCAAGAGTATATAGAAAATCCCAATGTATGTTCAGTGTTTTCTGTAACTCTAGAAAAGGAGACTTTTAAGAAGAGCCACTGTCTTTCCTGTCTTGAAAAAGAAGTCCTGCATGGGGATTCTACCTGTTTTTGCATGAACACAAGTAGAAGCCTCCACATGATCAGAAAACCTGGATTCCCAGTTGGTTGAAGGTTCTACGCAAAAACACTGGAAGCTGCCTTATACTGAGTCAGACCATTGGTCCATCTAGCTCAGTATCATCTACACCAACTGAGTGGCTCTCCAGGGTTTCAGGCAGGGATCTCTCCCAGCCCTACCTGAAGATGTACCTGAGACCTTCCGCATGCAAAGCAGATGCTCTACCACTGAGCTACAACCCTTCCCCTATGTTACTCTATGTTCAAGAGTGAGTAGATAGTCCATTTGACATGGGAAGGTCAGAAGCAGAGAGGGCAGGATTGGTGCATGGGCATTGGGAGCGTGGCAGATGCACATTTAGAACTCATTTTTGGAACCTGCTCTGACAGCCTTTTTGACTAAAAAGTGGGGTATAAATGCAGTAAACAAACAAAAAATCCCTATGCCTCCTACTTATGTTCATATTTCCTATTTGAGCATAATTCCTGAACAGGACTTGAAATTTCAACTCTGATTCTGTTACAAAAATGTGGAGGTGAAGGGATGGATTGATCCTAATCAGCTACTTACCCCCTCTCAATTCTTGACACCCCATTAGAAAAACCCATCCATGCCCATCTCTCTTTAGGAATGCACACACCAACTTTTCTATTGCAGCAGCTCTCTCATGAAGCACTCATTATGTTATTGTATGATGGATGGAGGGAATATTCACCTCTTAAAAATCATGCGGCTCTTTGTAATTGATCCAGGTTTTAACTAGTGCGACAGTTTTGCACATACTCAAGCATCCTTTGTCTTGGGAAGTAAAATAGGCTGCTTCTGAGGTTCCATGGCAAGCAACCCTAATGAGAAAAGGAGTCCAAGATGGGTGGGAGTTTCTAAAAAAGGAAATTCTAAAAGCACAATGGCAAGCAATTCCAACAAGGAAGAAAAGGGGGAAACAGCAGAATAAGCCAATGAAAGCTTAGAGATGACCTGAAAACAAAAAAGACACATGCAGGGAGTGGAAAGAACAAAGGAAGAGTGCAGGCAGGTATCATGGAATTGCAGGGATGGTGTCAGGAAGGCTAAAGCTGAGAATGAGCTGAGGTTAGCGACAGATGCTAAAAGCAACAAAAAGGCTTAAATCAGGTACATCCATAGTAAAAGACAGAGAAAAGTAATGGTGGCACAGCTACTCAATGAGGAAGGCAAAATAATAACAGATGACAAAGAAAAGGCAGAAGTGCTCAATTCCTGCTTTGGCTCAGTCTTCTCCCAAAAAACAGTCTATGACCCTCCCGGGAAACATGAAGTAGAAGGGGCAGGATTGGAGCTTGAGCTTGACAGACAAATGGTCAAGGAATACCTAATCACTTTGAATGAGTTCAAATCGGCAGGGCCTGATAAACTGCATCCTAGAGTATTGAAGGAACTGGCTGAAGAACTCTCAGGACCGCTGTCTATTATCTTTGTGAAATCATGGAGGACTGGTGAAGTGCGGGATGACTGGAGGAGAGCTAAGGTTGTCCCTATCTTCAGAAAGGGCAAGAAGGAGGAACTGAGGAACTACAGACCAGTCAGCCTAACATCAATCCCTGGAAAAACTCTGGAGCAGATTGTAAAGCAGTCAATCTGTAAGCACCCTGAAAACAATGCAGTGATTACTAGGAGCCAACATGGATTTATGAAGAACAAATCCTGCCAAACTAATCTTATCTCATTTTTTGATCTGGTAACCTCCCTTGTAGACTGTGGGAATGCTGTGGACATAATATATCTCGACTTCAGCAAAGCTTTTGACAAAGTGTCCCATAATATTCTGATTAGCAAGCTAGCTAAATGTGGGCTGGATGGAACAACTATCAGGTGGATCCACAGCTGGCTCCAGAATTGTACTCAAAGAGTGCTTATCAATGGTTCCTTCTCAAACTGGGGAGAAGTAACGAGTGGGGTACCACAGGGTTCGGTCCTGGGCCCAGTGCTCTTCAGTATTTTTATTAATGACTTGGATGAGGAGGTACAGAGCATGCTGATCAAATTTGCAGATGATACAAAATTGGGGGGCATAGCTAATACTGTGGAAGACAGAAAGAAAATTCAAAGGAACCTTGATAGGCTGGAGCATTGGGCTGAAAACAACAGAATAAAATTCAACAGGGATAAATGCAAAGTTCTACACTTAGGAAAAAGAAACCAAATGTGCAGTTATAAGATGGGGGATACTTGGCTCAGCCATACAACATGTGAGAAGGATCTTGGAATTGTCGTTGATCACAATCTGAATATGAGTCAACAGTGTGATATGGCTGCAACAAAGGCAAATGTTATATTAGGTTGCATTAACAGAAGTATAGTTTCCAAATCGCATGAAGTATTAGTTCCCCTCTATTCAGCACTAGTTAGGCCTCATTTTGAATACTGTGTCCAGTTCTGGTCTCCGCACTTCAAGAAGGATGCAGACAAACTGGAACAGGTTCAGAGAAGGGCAACAAGGATGATCAGGAGACTAGAAACCAAGCCCTATGAGGAGAGACTGAAAAAAGTGGGCATGTTTAGCCTGGAGAAGAGAAGACTGATGGGAGATATGATAGCACTCTAAGTACATGAAAGGTTGTCACACAGAGGAGGGCCAGCATCTCTTCTCAATCATCCCAGAGTGCAGGACAAGGAATAATGGGCTCAAGTTGCAGGAAGCCAGATTTCGACTGGACATCAGGAAAAAACTTCCTAACTGTTAGAGTCATACAACAATGGAACCAATTACCTAGAGAGGTAGTGGGCTCTCTGACACTGGAGGCATTCAAGAGGCAGCTGGACAGCCATCTGCTGGGAATGCTTTGATTTGGATTCCTGCATTGAGCAGGGGTTGGATTTGATGGCCTTATAGGCCCCTTCCAACTGTACTATTCCCTGATTCTATGACTCAGTATAAGGCAGCTTTCTGTGTTCCAGATATGATAAGGCTTTCTAGACTGGAATGAATAAATAATGGGTTGTATTCAGCATAGTGCTAATCTATGTACTGGCAAATCCAGAAGTGCAGGATCACTTCAAGAGAGTCATGCCACACCCCCTCACAGCCATGCTCCCTCACTCGCTTGTTCTCTTTTATCATCTCCACACTCCTCAGTCCTTACTGCACGTGACTTTGCCCACAACAACAGATGTCCCTAGAAGCCTATTTGCATGAAACGGGAGTATGTTAGCTACTGAGAAGAGACTTCTCAGTGGTTCTCTTACCTCCTTTCACTCTGATTGGCTTCAATCAGCAGAAAAGGACAAGGAAGCATGTTAGTAAGTTCTTCTCAGTGGCTAACACATGCTGACTGGCTCGTAGGGACCCTACTGGGATCTGCTCCCCAAAAAGTAAGGGGTCTAATATTCCCCAAGACCCTGTATGACTATACCCCTGGCACTAAGTCAATCATACCAATCAGCGCAAGGATATCTCCTTGCACAACAGAAAAATCTCTCCCTCTTCTCCCCCTAAATCTGTTCTAGGGTTTTCCCCCAAAACTTCCAGAGCAGATTTGGGGATGATGCGGGGGCACACCTGGAAGGAGGAGATGGTGAAGACCGCATTGCACTAGCACTAACACTGGGTATAGGATTGCAGCCTTAATCTGGTACACAAAGCACCAAACACCCTAATTTGGAGGTGTGGAGATCATGAATGCAGGGTCCTCCCTTCTGCTTCCTTTCTTTGAAAGGGCTCCCCAGTTCATGCATGATTCCTGTTGTGATAGCAGCCTGCTCATCCCTTCAGTTTCTAGAAATAGTCCATTAAAAAGCAGCTGCCATTGTTATGACGGACACACCATCAGAGTGCCCATATAATTAAGCATGCCACTTTTATGCTATTTCAAAAAATGTTGCTTAATCTCAGGCATTCATATCATACTAAAATATGATTTACATGCAAATCCGCAGGGATTCCATTTCTAAGTTCCCCTCTACATCTCAAGGCTAGAGACTCTATAACAGAATATCAGAAGGGAAATGATTTGCCAGCTGTGTGAATGAGGTTCCAACCGGTTGAAACTGCTATTATATGCTCTGATGGCTCTTAGAACAACAGGAGACTCTGTGTGACTTGGTGAAACGGTGAGCAGAAAGAAAAAAAAAGTCTCACAGGTGTTCTACTTAGCAGTACCCAATGGAGTCTGATAGCCAATTTACTTTTCCTGCTCCACTTGTCTGCTAGAGACAGTCACCCAGAAAGCTGTTGTTGATGATGTGCCCTGCCAATCACATAGTTGTTGTCAGAGCCAATGTTAGCCTTAGATGCAAGAGGCATGGTTCCCATAACAGAGACAGAATGCATCTGTTTCTAAGGCCTTCATCTGACAGCAGTGTAAGTGAATATACCAGCTATAGACCTTGGAGAAGATAACCAACCTAGTCGGTTATTAGAAGCTCAAATGAATTGGAAATATATTTTTTACCCTTTCTAGCTTCAAAGGTCTGCTTCACTGTCCATTTATTCCAGTGTAAGGTATAAAAGCAGATGGTGGCTTCTTTTAGTTTAAAATGTTGCATTGTGGTGGAGGAGAAGAGAGGTTACAGCTAGTCATAAGGATGTCAGAGAATTCAGATGAAAATGGGAGCTGAAATTCCCAAGGTTCACTCATTCGTCCCGTGTCCAGAACAGAAATCCATCCAGTGAATATGATTGGTGTTCACCATTGTTGTTTTCGATCTGACAAAATATATAATTGATTATATCTCCCTCCTCCCATTTGCATTGTGTTTCCTTTGCATTGAAATGAATGCTGTGGAATAATGTAAGGACAACACAATTTATGTAACTAACGTAATTAATTATGTCAATTGCAGAAGTTACGTAATGCTGCCACAACAGACAGTGAGACAAATAATGTGGTTTTTGGCAGAAGACAAGTGCAGCAGAACAGAAATGGTTATATGGGTCCCCTAACAACTCTCAGCATCCTTAACAAATTACAGTTCCCAGGATTCTTTGCGGGAAGCCATAACTGTTAAAGTGGTATAACACTGCTTTAAATGTATAGTGCGGAGATGGTCTCATTGAGAAGCTGCAGTGATGTGGCTGACCTCATGAGGCAGCGGTCAGAAGTTCCTGGCACTAGGGGAAATCATGCATTATTACATAGGTTCAACTACATGACTCAGTAGAAAGCTGACAGGACTCTGTTTTAAGTATGTAGCACTCTTGAGAAACACAAAACATGTAAAATGAAGCCTGAAGTTGTATCAATAATCGCCTCTATTGGCTTAATCCTTGTTACACATAACATTAATATGACAGTAATGATACAACTACCAATATTTATCACCTTATATTGTATCACTTTGGTCATTTATCCAAACAGAACTTTTATTTCTATCTTTACAAAGGAAGGAAGAAAAAATATATTACTTACAAGTAGGTGTTAAGAGACAAGGTATTATTAAAATACACCAGGATTATATGTGGTTATATGTGCTGGCACTGGTGTAAGAAATTGCCATTCTGCAAGATTTGCAAATAATGGCCATGTAAATGGCAATGCATTACTCTCCTTGTGGGCAGGTCTGATTTACAGCACAAATCCATCTTGCCAGTGGAAGTTAACTTGACAAATAATGGGATGAATTCCTATTAACAGAGCTTGGCAAGGTAACCCCTTTAACTTGCCTAGCATTCAACGCTCACTCAAGTGTAGCCTCATAAAAGAGATCTGGAACATGAGGTGGGGACTAAGTAATTGGAGATCTGTGGTATATTTTTCACCTCTCTGGAACTGATATGCTATTTGACCATGGGGAAGGGAGAGTGTCTTAGTGACATCTCTGGTTTCCTTATGGGGCATCCTTATACCAGGTTGGAAAGTATTTATTTATTTGCATATTATTCAAATATTTATGTACACCTATTAATCTGATAGTTGATGAGCCAGGAATCCAAGTGGTACAATTTAGGCAAAGCAATGCACACATGCTACAAACGAGAAAGGACTTTACAGCTACGTGGCTACTGTGGAACTCAAGATGTCATGATACATTGAAGTCTAAGCGATGGACCAGAAGAAAAGCATTTCTATGCAAATTACTTGAGAGTTGTGAGAAAGCTCCATGAATCTATGATAATAATTGCTAATAGTGCAAGCCTGTACATGTCTACTCAGAACTAAAACCCATTGAGTTCAATGGGACTTTCTCCTACGTAAGTGAGTATAGCACTGTAGCATTAGCCTCTTGAAATGTGCTAGAAAATTCCCCCCAATATGAGCAAATGTAGTGGGCCAAAAATTTCCTTCTGGGGTCCTCGTACAAGGGGCAGTTTAAAAGATAATGAACAATATCTTCTGTCTGGTTGCACCCAAAGACGCATCTCCGCTCCTTGACTGGGATTCCCAGGTACCTCCCATCAAGATAGGCGGAGGGCATCATTTGGAACCTAAGTTCTGTGAACGCCCTGCATAGATAGGCATGCGTCATTCATGTAATACACCACATATGTTTGTCTTTCTCAGTGACCTCAGCTTAGCCACTTATATGAATCTAAATTAAGCATATGTAACAGTGTTGATAAGGCTGAGTTTTAAAATTAACACTATTACAGCCTTCATAGCAGGAAACAAATGAACAGTGACTTAAAATGGGGAAGTGGGTTCCTTTATCTCTGTATGTGCCACATAAAATCTATAAAACAAGGAAGGAGAAGGCTCAGGAGTTTAGTAATGGTATTGATTCAACATATTTTTCATTAAAATAAAAATGAGAAATAGTATGTTTTGTTTTTCATTTTATTTTTCTGCTCCATTTCCTTAGAATAATTCATGATCTAATCGCACTGAAATTTTTAGCTTCTAAAATATTTCTTTGATATGCATTCATATGTCCATATTCACCTATCCATTCCAATCAGACCTAACTAGCAATACTCATGCAAATACACTCTCCATAAGCCTGTATACATGTACACCATACACACAGGGCATGATGTTAACCTATATGCTTCTCCTCTTTACGAAAACAATAACAACAGGGTTTTCAAGTAGATACTTGTTTCCCTTTTAGATAAATTATTTTTATGTATTGCTTTACCTTGGAGTTTCATACAAACTTGGCCTTTTCTATTTTTTGCAGGGGGTAAGCATTTACTAGGATGCTTTCAGCATACATTATGCTTTTTCTGTTTGTATGCGGTGTCTTTGAAGCACTTGTCCCCATTTCCATGGCTTCTTGCATACAAGGGTGCATGGATCTCTTATGTATGTTAGGGCTAAAGTTATGCATAAATTATCTCTTGCAATTCTCTACCCTATTTGTGGGCAGATAAATTTGGGAGGACCATTTCACAGAATTTCTTTAGGGGGAGAAGAAATTATTCAACTATTTCTCTAGGTTGGAGCTTACCATTAGCAGTGACAGTAGCACAGCTTCTTTCTTTTTTCCAAAGGATTTTTTGTTGTTGTTGCTGCTGCTGCTGCTGCTGCAAGTAGCCCCCATGTGCTCATTTAGACCACTGTGGGAAACAGGATGCTGGGCAGAGATCTCAGTGTTCAGTCCTGCTCAGACCTGGAACTTCAGGTCTCCTTGGAGAAGGAGAAGGACCCCACAAAAGACCTCTATGCTGCTGGCAACCCCAAGGAGCTGTGGAATCCAGGCAGCTGCCTGTGTTTCTGGCTGGTTCTTCAACCCCTCCTTTGTAATCCCAAGGACTACAGAAACAGATGGGATGGCAAACCAAGCATGAGCATCAGGGCTGCCAGCAAAGTGCCTGACTAGCAGTACATGTTGCTACTCAGATAGAGGGTGTGCCACATGGACGTACCTTCCCAGATCAGGGCCTGGCTGAGAGCAAGGAAGAGGTGGAGCTTTCTGTTGCTCTTTAAGCTCTGAGGCTTCAGTGCTGTAGTGTAAAGCCTGACTGAACTGAAGAAATGGTCAAGACCCTTGTGTTTTTTACTAGAGACTGTGTGTCTTGGCTGTAATTATGCATGACTGGGTGAGGCAATTTGGTCACTGATATGGTTTTTGTGAGCTAGTCATGGTGTGGCACATGTATTGTCATGTCAGCAGGGCTTTGCCATTAGGGACAGTTCAGATGGAAACCTTTTTCCATGTAGTTTGGAGTCATACATTGAAATGCAGATTTCTGGGAGAGGGATCACATGGAGAGATGAATGCATGGTCATTTGGGGCCTACATTGGAAGGAAGCGAGAGGAAGCCAAGGAAGAGAAAAATGTAGAAAAGCAGGTTGACCATAATTGGGCAAGCTGACCATCTGTCTTCATCTCTTTTAAATTTGTTGACCTATGTAGATGTAACCCATGAGCCTCTATGGATGGGACATAGGACATTGACATGGGAAAATATGAAGAAATCTTTAGGTTGAGGCCACACACTCACAGCCAGAGTTATAAAAACATGGATAGAATAACACTGTTCAAACTGGTATGAGTGGTGACTTAGTAACACACTTGGGCCTGAGCAGTTTGGGAATTATTTTGAAAGGCGGGATGCATTGTTGTTGTTGTTTTGTTCTTGGTTTGCACATGAAAGGATGATTATTCATTCACACATCTGCATGTGCACTCATGCAGTTCTTTAAACAAGAAAGTATAGTGCTAGATTCCCTTTGTAATTTAAGTGAGAAGATACCTGATCTATTGAGTTTCAGTCCTCCCTGCCTTGACATGTATGGATCTAAGGGGGAGAAGCTGCAGATAGAAATTAGGAAAACAGAGGAAAATATAGCTCCCTTATATATGTAAAGGTATCAGTGTGATGATACTAAATCAGAGTATATTTGCTTTACTTATTATATAGCCATGACAGTGGCTGTATACTGTAGCCAGCATGGATTTTTCGCATTCTGCAATGTTAAACTAAAAATACCCTCCATGCCATTCTGACGCTTCCCATAAGCTCATTTCAAAACAAAACCTTACAAAACATATAATGCTGAACTCAGAAACACTTGCATAACAACCCTCTAAATTTTCATGGTGATACACAAAACAGTCAGAGAGAATCAAGAGTTCAAAGTGAAAAAGAGAGAAAAAACCCCAGACTCTTGTTGGACTTTTTTCTGTCAGAGTTCTCATAATTAAATTAATTAAAAATCAGCCATGTTCACAGAGTACCTGTAAACCTATTATTGACTTTGCCCCATACTCTGACCTTCATCTTCTGCAGTTTAAAAGTTAAAGAAAAAATGCCTGACCAATTTTTAACTACTTTTAGAAATTTAGCATTGGAGTCAATGATAAGCCAGGGCAAGCTCAGTAAGAACCATCAGTGTTTTAAAAGCCAGACTCACACCTGTTTGGCTTGACTAATCAGGGGGCCACACCCATGACAGACCTTTATTTCACTTTAAACAATCATGACTTCCCCCAAAGAATCCTGGGAAGTGTAGCTTGTGAAGGGTGCTGAGAAGAGACTCCTATTCACCTGACAGAGCTCCAGTGGCCAGAGTGGTTTAACAGTCAACGGCTCTGATTGAAGCTCTGTGAGGGGATCAGGGCATCTCCTAACAACTCTGAGCACCTTTCACTAACTACACTTCCCAGGATTCCTTGGGAGAAGCCATGACTGTCTAAAGTGAAATAAAGGTCTGAGAAATATAATTTTCTAGGTTAGCTGCTCTATAGAAACAGTAGTAACACAGGAAAGAAGCAAAGTAAGAAGAACACCAACAAACATACAAAAATGTAATTCTCCATCTTTGGAGATGGCAGATTGCCACCACTCACCATATGCTCAGAGGCAGATGTTACCAAATTCTTCCAAGCTACACAGGAAGTGGATTGGACTGTGAAAGCCCAACCCAAATTGTGTTTGCATTTTGACAGTCCAATATCTCAGCGAGGAGGTCAGGTCTCCTGCTCCTCTAGTGCATTCACTATAGTTGCCCAATTTCCCTGTTTTTTAAAGTTTGAAAAAAAATATCTGTTCGCTATAGGTATGTTCTTAAACCGCAAGGGCTTTTTTGCATATTAGTGAATTTAATATACATTTTTTCTCTTTTGGTTGGCAGATTCTTACTTACTTTTATAAGTGCATATAGTATTGTTGTATCCTGCCCTGGGACCTTCTGCTGATGTTGAGTAAGATATCTTATTAATAAATATATAAATACATGAATAGTACTACAGAACCATATTTGGCCTTTGTGTTTAGAAGTGAGTGTGGGAGGAGATTGTTCGGGGTAGAGAAAGTTAAGGTAATTGGGGATTTGAATTGGAGCATGTGATGATAGTTGGGGTGATGGTGGGAATTTTATGAGAGAGAAGAGGATAGAGGGTCGAGAAGATATGCTGGGTAGAAAATAGATTCAGAAGATTAGTAGTTCTAATCACATTCATCCCACTCTTCAGTTTAATATGGATTTGTTTTTTTGTTCCAAAAATACTCTGTCTTTTTTAACCCTGTGTAATTGTCAGTGAAACCTGTGCTTAAATATTTTGAACACCAGTACCTTCACCTACATAGCGCTGTCAGTGCAGAAAAACTGTGACACTACATTATGTGATTGCCCAATTAAACCAGGATCCCACTTGCCAAGTTAAATGGAATCTGCATGGTAGATAGCTATTTCTGAAAATTAAGGGTATAAAGCAGCTGACTTGTGAGATTTTTTTAGTTTTTGTGCAGTCTCTGTTGATCAGATTTTAATGCACACTGAAGATAATTTATCTAATTTTTTAAAATATTTCATCTACAATAAGTCGTAGACACATGAATCACAGCCCCATAAGGATTCAGGCACAAGCAATGCAAGCAAAGCCCAAGCACATGTTAATCTTCTCCAACTCCTCCCCATTTTTTTGTCCTCCTTTATTGACATTATTCACGAATGATGACAGTGTGTTGAACAGAAATTATCATAACAGCTGAAAGTCAAATAAATATATTTATCTTAACAGTTTAACTACAAGAGGCCCATTTGTTCAGAAGGTCCACATGGCTTGTGGAGTAAACTTATGGGAGTATACACTAGAGGGTGCTGTTAGCTAGGTTAGCAACATAATTGAAAAAATAATTTCTGCCCTGTCAGGAGTGCTGGCTCTTGTCTCAACACTCTATTCACATTGTAGAGCCACCCTGTAAACAGATTTAACACTGTGGGGTACTTAAACAAAGTGAAAAAGATCTCACACTTCAAGATCACATCCTTATTTTTATTTTTTGTTATGTATCAGTGACAGAATTTGACTCCTTTGACAAAGTCAAGCACATTATCGGTTGGATTTTCAAGTTGGAGTTTAAAAAGCACAATAGATGCCAGCTAGTCAAGTATGTGGCAAATACGAGGGTTGTGGTAGGCAGACCCTAATGTTCTTTAAGCTGTTTCACACATAATACTTAATATTTATCAGTACAAATATGATTAGGTGCACCCTGTATTTATGAAGTGCTCTGTAATCATAACATACCTTGAAACGCTTAATTAACCCTTGCATGAGTGTATGCTTCAGAGATTAGCTACCACTGAAACACAGTTGCACCTTAGCAAAACAAAGTTCCACAGTTAAAGTTATGCAAGTTTTAGAAATGCAAGCAAGCAAGGAAAAATAACACAATGAAATGATCCATGCATGGGGCCATTATCATTTTCTTTGGGAAAGGAAAGAAGAAAACAGAGTTGGTTTCATACTTCTACTCAAGGCCAATGGGGGGGGGAGCCAGTACAAATTACCAAGGCCTGGTGGTCTGGAAGGGGGCCTGGAGCCCGACTATGTTACATATGTTTTTGTCTTTCTCTGTATTATCATTATTTGTTGATTATTTTTGACATCCATTGTAAAATCAGTGGATTTCAAATAAAATAATAATGATATAAAAGATTAAAGTGTAAAGATTTTTAGCCAGTCTGTCCTTGCTGGGGGGCTCCCCAAAATATTTTCACCAGGGCCCGAACCTAATCTCGGCAGCCCTGCTTCTACTCCATCTAATGTATTGTTAGCCAATATTCACTAATCGGCAAAAAACCTTGCAGTTTAAGAACGTACTTATAGCCAACAGATATTTCTATCAAACTTTAAAAAGCAAGGAAATTGGGCAACTATAGTGAATGCACTAGAGGAGTAGGAGACCTGACCTCCTCTCTGAGATATTGGACTGCCCTACAAATCTGTCAAAATGCAAACACAATTTGGGTTGGGCTTTCAAAGTCCAATCCAATTCCTGTGTAGCTTGGAAGAATTTGATAACATCTGCCTCTGAGCATATGGTGAGTGGTGGCAACACCTGCCATCTCCAAAGATGGAGAATTACATTTCTGTATGTTTGTTGGTGTTCTTCTTACTTTGCTTCTTTCCTGTGTTACAGCTGTTTCTACAGAGCATCTAACCTAGAAAATTATATTTCTCTCATTATTCATCCTAGAAATATGTGTCAAATTTATTTTTTTATTAATTTCAAAACCTTTTTGTTGGTCAGTGTCATATGAGGTTGAAGACAGCCTTTTGTGTTTCAAACTGGATGTTATGTTCTATTTCTATCTTGGGTGCATTGACTGTTGAATCTGAAACTGCAGTTTGATGTAAAATCAGCCTGATTACAATATGTTGATACTTCAGCAATGACTCTAGCTGTTAGAAAAAACAAACTTGGCCTGCCCAAGATGCATTTTTCAGCCTGCTAAGCTTAAGCCTGCTTTTTATGTCCCTGCTTTTTAAAGTTTGATAGAAATATTGGTTGGCTATAGATATTTTCTTAAACTGCAAGGTTTTTTGCCTATTAGAGAATTTTACTGCTTTCTCATCCGGTAGGTAAGAAATGGGATCCTGTGCAAGTTTGCTGAGAATGAATTGCTCATTTGCATGCTTATTGAGTTGAGTGGGGTTTACTCCCCTACAATCATGCTTAGAATAGGTGAAACTGACCACAGGGGATGGAGAGAGGAGGAGGAGGAAGGGAAAGGGGAGGGGAGGAGGAGGAGGAGGGCAGGTTTAATTATTTGCATGCTTATTGAATTCAGTTAGATTTACTCCCATACAATCATGCTCAGGATAGGTAAAAGTGACCATGGGGGGAGGGAAAGAGGGAGCAAGGGAGGGCTTGAGTGGGCAGAGGAGGAGGAAGAAGGAAGAGGGGAGGAAAGGAAGAAGGGAGAGGAGAAGGGAAGGAGGGGAAAGAAGGTCTGGTCATTTGCATGCTTATTGCGTTCAATGGGATTTACTCCTTACAATCAGGGTTAGAATAGCTAAAACTGACCATGGGGAAGGAGGAGGGGTAGGGGAGAGGAGAGGGAAGGGAAAGGAGGGGGATGGAGAAAGAGGGGATTGGAATGGGAGGGGGAGGGAAGGGGCAAGAGGGAGGGAATAGGAGGGGAGGGCAGGTTTGATCATTTGCATGCTTTTTGAGTTCAGTGGGATTTACTCCCCTGCAATCATGCTTTGGTTAGGTGAAACTGACCTTGGCGAGGGGCAGGGAGGAGAGGAGGAAGGCAGGAAGGGGAGGGGGAAGAGATTGGGTGGGTGGACACTAAGCAGAGGGGAAGCCCCTCTCCTTTCTGAAAGGAAAACATTGTGAACAGTATCATTGTTTTTCAGGGTCTCCCCTACCTCTTTATTCTATAGCAGGCACTTGTAGCCTCCCATCCAAATTTAAACCAAAGCTAGTGTAGTTAATGAAGGGTTCTGAGAGTTGCATGGAGATCCTGTTTTCCCCTCACAGAGTTTCAAACAGAGAGGCTTTCTATTAAATCACTCTGGCCACTGCACCTTTGCCAGGGGAATAGGAGTCTCTTCTCAGCACCCTTCATAAACTACACTTCCCAGGATTCTCCGAGGGAAGCCATGACTCTCTTAAGTGAAATCAAAGTCTGGTGTGGGTGTGGCCCCCTGATTAGACAAGCCAAGAAGCTGTGAGTCTGGCTTTTAGAACACTGACAGTTGGTTCTTACTGAGCATGCCGGATGTTATCATTGGGTTCCAGCCAAAATTTATTAAATTAATTAAAAATCAGCCCGGCATTTTTTTTAACTTTTAAACTGCAGACGATGAAGGTCAGAGTATGGAGCAAGGTCAGTATTAGGATTACAGGTCCTCTGTGAACATGGCTGATTTTTAATGAATTTCTACAGAACAAACAATTGACTTGATGGTGTTTTTGCCCAATTGGAATGTGTCCATGAACTCTAATATTTATTTATTTATTTAATGTAGCACTCTTCCTTCCAGGGTGGAGAACAAAAACACTTAAAATATTTTAAAGTCTGTATTTATGATATTTTAGAGTGTTTTTAAACAATACATCTTTAAAAACATATTGAAAGAAAACATCTTTTAAAACATCCTTTTAAGAAAGCTTTGAAAAATCTTAAAAAACAATTACAATACAGGCACAGACTGGGACAAGGTCTCTACTTAAAAGGCTTGTTGAACAAGAAAGGTGTCCAGTAGGCGCCAAAAAGGTAACAGAGATGGCACTTGTCTAATATTTAAAGGGAGGGTGTTCCAAAGGGTAGGTGCCACAACACTAACTGTCCACTTCCTATGTTGTGTGGAATGGACCTCCTGATAAGATGGTATCTGCAGGAGGCCCTCACCTGCAGAGCTTAGTGTTGACTGGGTATATAAAGGGTAAGACGATATTTCAGGTATCTTGGTCCCAAGCTGTATAGGGCTTTGTACACCAAAACCAAAACCTTGAAATTGGCCCGGTAGCTAATAGGCAGCTAGTGAAATTCTTTCAGCAGCGGGGTGACATGTTGGTGATACCCTGCCCCAGTGAGCAGTCACGCCACAGCATTTTGCACCAGCTGCAGTTTCCAGACCAACCTCAAGGGCAGCCCCACATAGAGTGCATTACAATAATCCAGCCTGAAGATTACCAGTGCATGGTCAACAGTGCTCAGGCTATCCCAGTCCAGAAACGGCTGCAGCTGAATTACAAGCTGAATCTGGTAAAAGGCACTCCTAGCCATTGAGGTCACCTGGGCCTCAAAGTGACAAAGATGGATCCAGGAGCACCTCCAGACTATGGACTTGCTCTTTCAGAGGGAGTACAACCTCATCCAAAGCAGGCAACTGACCAATTATCTGAACTTGGGAACCACCAACCCACAGCGCCTTTTGCTTGTCTGGATGGAGTATAGAGAATAATGTACACATATGGGTAGAAACTAGTCTATTGTACTAACGTAAATTCACATTTATTCTCTACCCAGTTTTGCCTCTGGCCTGGCCCATCACTGGCACGTGGCCCTTGTAAGGTTGCCAGGTGTGAATGCAGCCTTTGGGCTGAAAAAGTTTCCCTACCCCTGCTCTAAACCAACATTGGCCTGTTTTGATATCTTGGAGATGGGGGTCCCTCATATCTTCTAGAGCTTGGACTTGACACTGAATTTCATCTGTATTCTTTTGCATCCCTCCCCACACATAGAGTTTAAAGTTGTCCTTTTGGAGACTGCTAAGATTTGTGTCATCCTAAGTGGTTTTATATCAGTCACAGATTTGTCTACTTCACTGTTCTCTGTCTCCACATTATTTCTGAATAAGTTAAACAGCACCCTTCCCAATACTGATACAGGTTCTCATAGAACCCCACATAGAACTATCTAGATCTGATGAATAGTTACTTTTTAAATCCATCAGTTAACTCCAAAACCTTATCTTTCATCATCTCGAGTTGACATAGTCCTTCAGATGTGCTCACTGGAAAGAATGGCTCAGGTGGGTCTGGGTATCTCTTCAACAGCTTCTGCAGTGAAGAATAAGTCAAAAACCATCTCTGGCTGGTTTTTCTCTGGATTATGTATTTACAAGAATTATGTATTTCATCTAAAGCAAACATTCTTTTCTTTTATAGCACATACATGTTGTGCTTTGATTTTGTTTTTTTAAAAAAGTTTAGTTTATATGCTACTTTTTGATGCGGAACCACAACCACAGCTGCTCATAATAAATATAAAAGAATTATTAAAATACAGCATTATATTTGAAAAAAGAAGTTAAACTATCAAACAATAGGACAAAGGCAACCTGTCATTCAATACTGCAATGAAGCCATACAATCACACTCAGTTAATAATAGGACAACGGCAACCTGTCATTCAGTACTGCAATGAAGCCACACAATCACACTCAGTTAATAATGCTATCAAATACAAGAACAATATTAATTGGGGGGGGGAATACCTAACCCATCCTTCACTGCTAGTATTCATGTTGCTGCAGCCTACAGGGCCATAGCAGTCCAGTTTTAATACAAATTAGGATCTAAATTGGGGTGTGCTCATCACAGTAGATGGTTCAGAGCTTCCTCCTCTCCTCTCCAAAGAGGGAGCAGCAGCAAAGAGAGAATACTGGGAAGAGCAATTGATGTTCAATCCTGTCCCCTAGCAGCCCAGGTGTTTGGGCTGCTAGTGGTCTTTTGCCACTTAAATACTTATCCCCTTGCAGCAAAGATATCCCCTGACCCATCCTATGGAGACATGCATGACATGGGCATGTCATTACAGCACTCAGGTTAGGGATGGAAAGATCATGCAGTTTTGTTTCTCTCAGTTCCTTTTTTTTTTCAATCTTAAATTCAGTTCTCTGCATTTTTGCAGCAATTTCTGATTTTTTAATTAAAAAACCCTCATGAAAATTCGCCAGCATTTTAGTGTGAATTTCTCCTAATAAATTCATTTTTGCAGACAGTTTTGAATAAGTTACACACTGCAAGACATTGCACCATCACTAGTCACTGCTGACAGTGCTCCTCACCTCTGCCAAGACTATCGCCCCTCCTTATCCCACTTGCTTACTGGGTAACTGTTTTGCCACTGCTGATGTGGTGGCAGTGCTGGCTGCACTCAGCCTCCCCCTTCCATCTGCCTCACTCTGAGGAAGGGTTAGGGGTCCTTTCTCAGAGGAAGGCATTCGGGGCAAGGTTGCCCCAGCCATTGAGGCTTTGCTGCAGAATCTCAAAAGTCTTTTTTAAAAACAGTAAAAATAATACTTTAGCTACTTTAAGTTTTAAAATAAATTTAAGATAAAATTTCTAGTTGCGGCAGCAGAGCTGCAATGGAGCAGGCATCTCTTGAGCAACTTTGTCTAGAATTCCTTGCTCTGAAGAAGGACTGTCCCCCCCACTAGCCCATCCTCAGAGCAAGGCAGTGGGAAGGGGGAAACGAAGGGTGGGCCAGCACTGTTGCTGTGTTAGCAGTGTGAAAAGAATGGAGTGTGAGCATGGAGGAGGCAGGGTGAGGACAGGGTCATAGCAGTGAAGGAGAGGAAGAAGGCTGGGGACATATTTGGAGAGCCATACAAGAGTCAAGTGGGTGAATAAATGGTAGCTGGATGGCTTTGTGGACCAGTGAGGCAAGCAAGTGAGGCAAGCAAATTTATCCCACTGCTCCAGCCACATTTGCCTTGTTTTGCCCCATGACAGAACTGGCCTTGAAGAAGTGGCAAGATAAGAAGCATAGGGCAGGATTCAACAAACTCAGCCCATCAGTGCAAGGATTACCACTGTCGCAATAGGGCTTCCCCCACTCTTCTCCCCTTGTGTACGTCTCACATCCTTCTGAAATCTGCTCTGGAGGGTTGGGCCAACCCCAGAACAGATTTATGGGAATGTGGGTGAGGAGAAGGGGCAAAATCCCATTGCACTAGTGGTAATCCTTCTGCTGACAGGACCCTGACTTAGCGGTATGTTGGATACAACCCACAGTGGGGGCCATGTTACATTAACAAATTATGTTGAAAAGATGGCTTGGCTGAAATGAAGAGAGTGGAGTTCAAAATGTGATGAAGTGGTTGTATGTATACTTTGGCACATGTCCCATGTGAACCTTTTTCTCCAGGTCCCAAGGATCCTTACAATCCTAGGAAGTCTCTTGTCTACAGAGACTCCTGGTGAGTTGAGCATTCAGATCAAGATTAGAGCTCTTCTAATCATGGGATCCCTTCTATAGCAAGGTTTTACAGTATCTCCAGTGGACAATAGCACACACACATTTTATGTTCTATTGTCCCTGCCAAAACCATTTTTTCTGCTAAGGTAGTTTCTCTCAGCACTTCACTCATCTGTCTTACATTTTATGGCTCCTTTGGGGAAGTGCTTGCCAGTTCCTCTTGGTCTTCACACTTTGTCCTCCCTCCTTTCTCTCTTTGCTGTGCTTGTCAGGTTCATCCATATTTATACCTCCCCTTCTTGAAGTCTCTACCTGACTAACAACTCTGCTTATTTCTGCTCCTTTTCCTCTAGCCTTCTCTCCCTGGAACCTCTCAGACACACCTTTTTATCTTGCCAGTGTTTGTGCACCTCTCTTTTCTATGCCATGTGGCCTTGCTGCCCCCTTTCTGGCACTCTCCATTCTTTCTTGGAGCAGAATGGAAAGCTCTCCGAATGCCTTGTATGCAACTGCCCTGGTAAGCTCCTTACATCCTGCCAAGAATATACCAGTTTGGTTGCATGAATTGGCCAGCATTCTCTCTTATAATACAGAACTGGGTAGCACGGTCTGAACATTGGGGCCAAAGCATCCACTGTAGATGTTCACAAAGCTCTGAATCCCTTTCCTACTGTTACAAATAATCCAGCATGACATCTTCACTGCATGCAGCTTGTCTCTGTCGGCATGCTCTGTCCAGCATTGTTACCTCTCTATGCTCAACTCAGTGGTGAAGGTACGACAGGTATATAATATAGGTAGATTCAAATAATTCACCAGCCTTCTACACTATTACAGTTGGCTCAATCTAGCTGTTTGACTCATAAAATTAAATTTCTTTGCAGTATGACACAGCTATTCCTGTATGGAAATGATGGGTGCTATTGGCAAAGGAACAAATAAATGAGAAGCTATTAATCACACTGTTTACTCCTAAGTTTGGAACAAGTCTGACATTGGAAAACCGTGTAACATCTTGATAATGACAGTCTGCTTTGTCCACATGATAAAGTCCATTTGTAAGTGAAGCTGTCATCACCGCAGAGGGGCTCCAATGCAGTCTTGAAAATAGAACTTCAGAGTAAAGGAAGAAAGCACAGGACAGCCTGTTCTCACTGTGATGGTGTGGCTGGCTTGCAGCTCATGATTAAAGGACAGAGCCAAAGAAATCTACTACCATCATGTGAAAGACCTGTATGGGATCATTGTCCCATTGGAAGCATCACCCTGGCTTCAATTTGAGAAGGTTCAGATGAACTGTTAGTAGGATTGCCAGGTTCAATCCCTGAGACTGATCCTGTATCTTTAAGAGAAGAGAAAGTCAGCCAAGTGCAGGTGTTCTTGCAACCCTGTAATGGGAAAAACCACAAGGTGGAATTCTCCCTCCCCCCTGCACAACGTTTAAAGATACAAAAGACCTCTTGGAGGCCAGGCCTGGCAATCATTTACCATGGTACTGTTCACATGTTCCAATCAATGAGTGTACAGCCTGCATACCTGGGTACAAAAGTAGTTGGGCTGTACACTCATAGAGTTATTTGCATGTAACATTCAACGAGTGTACAGTCTATGTACCTAGGTGCACAAGTAGCTGGGCTGTACACATGTACAGTTATTCACATGTAACATTCAACAAGTGTACAGTCTCCATTATATACACATTTGCTGCCAGGGAAAGAAAATGGCTTCAATGACACTTATTAAATGCACCATTCAAGCAATTCCCTTTTACTGGCAACAAGGCAAGGCATGCAGCTCACAGCCATGAAGCTCACTGGATGACCTTGGGCCAGTCACTGCCTCTCAGCCACAGAGGAAGGCAATGGTAAAACCACCTCTGAATACCGTTTACCATGAAAACTCTATTCATAGGGTCGCCATAAGTCGGAATCAAGTTGAAGTCAGTCCATTTCCATTTTCAAACATGATTGTGCAGAAATAAATCCCACTGGATTCAAAAAGGATGGAAATGATCAAACCTACCCTCCCTTCTCCTCCCTCCTATCACCTCCCTCTTGCCACTTCCCTCCCCCTCCTCTCCCCCTCCAGTCCCCTCCTTCCCCCTCTCCTCCCCCTCCCCATGATGGGTTTACCTATCTTAAGCATGATTGTACGGGAGTAAATACGATTGAACTAAATAAGCATGCAAATGATCAGACCTGGATTTCCCCTACTTCCCCTCTCCTCTCCCTTCTTCCTCCCCTCCCCTCTTCCCTTTTTCTCCTTGCCTGCCCACTCCAGCCATCCCTCCCTCCCCCCAGTCAGTTTTACCTATCGTAAGCATGATTGCAGGGGAGTAAATCCCACTGAACTCAATAAACATGCAAATGATCAAATCTGTCCTCCTCCCCTCCCCCTCCTTCCTGCTTCCATCCCGCTCCTCCCCTCTGCCTTTCCTCCCCTCCCTCCTCCTCCTCCCTTCCCCATCCCTTGTGGTCAGTTTCACCTATAGTAAACATGATTGCAGGGGAGTAAATCCCACTGAACTCAATAAGCATGCAAATGATCAATCCATTCTCGGCAAGCTTGCACAGGATCCCATTTCTTACCTCCCAGATTAAAAAGCAGAGAAATTCACTAATAGGCAAACAACCTTGAGATTTAAGAACGTACCTATAGCCCACAGATATTTCTATCAAACTTTAAAAAGCAGGGAAATTGGGCAGCTATAGTGAATGCACCAGGGAAGCAGAAGACCTGAACTCCTCTCTGAGATACTGTACTGCTCTACAAATTTGTCAAAATGCAAACATAATTTGGGTTGGACTTTCACGGTCCAATCCACTTCCTGTGTAGCTTGGAAGAATTTGGTAACATGTGCCTCTGAGCATATGGTGAGTGGTGGCAACACCTGCAATCAGGGCTGGTTTTAAAGGGCGGCCAGGTTGGGCACTGGCCCAACAGCCCCTGGAGCTACAGGGGGCCCCTTAGCCACCCCTCAGCTCCCCTTCCATGATCCTCATCCCCCCACATCCCCCCACATCTCCCTACTTACCTGTCTGCTGTCTTTTACAGTTGCCCTTAACAAAGATGGTGGCTGCGGTTTCCCTAAGTTACTGAAGCCCCTGCTGCCATCTTAGTTGATGGCAGAGATGCACGCGCGTAGCACGCATGTGTGCCGTGAACAAAGATGATGGCGGAGGCTTCATCCCCTTAGGGAAACCGTGTCCGCCATCTTGGTTAAAGGCAATAGTAAAAAAACAGGAGACAGGTAGGTGGGGGTGGGCTTTGTGCGTGCGAGCGTGAATGCAAATGTGAACGCGAACGTGCACACACACTGGGGCCCAGGGCAAGCTGATGCCCAAGGGCCCTGGCATTCCTGGAGCCGGCCCTGCCTGCAATCAGCCCAAATAATAGAAAGAAGATCTGATCTTGTTTTAGCAGGGAGGAAGCAACATTACTAAGACAGTTGACATGGTTCAGATGGTCACTTTAAATATGTCTGATTTACTTTGCAATTTTAGTGAAGTTTCCTATAGGAAATCATTTTCTTTTGCTTTTATTTCTGTGAATATGTGAAGTACAGCAACACTTTGCAAAATTTACACTAGAAAAACTCCAAAAACAATTGTGGAATAATGGCACTGACTATTCTGCAGAATAGTCTCCAGTGGACATCAGGAGTGTCTCAGTTTGCATAAGATAAAACAATAGGAGGTGAAATATAGTCTAGCAAACTCTATGTTTTTAACTGACCATGCCCACTTTACCTTAAATGAAATGGTTTAAACATAGCAGGCTGAAAACATGCATCCTCTTTTTTCCAACAGCTAGAGTCATTGCTGAAGTATCAACATGTTACAATCAATCTGATTTTACATCAAACTGCAGTTTCAGATTCAACTGTTAATGCACCCAAAATAGAAACAGAACATAACCTCCAATTTGAAACACAAAAGGCTGTCTTCACCATCATATGACATTGACCAATAAAAAGGCTTTGACACAAAATAAATTTGACACATTTTTAGGATGATTAATGAGGGAAATAAAATTTCCTTGTTTAGATTCTCAGTAGAAACATTAGTAACACAGGAAAGAAGCAAAGTAAGAAGAACACCAACAAGCATACAAAAATTTAATTCTCCATCTTTGGAGATGGCAGGTGTTGCCACCAGAAAAAATAGAGGGCAAAAGCCAAGATGCTAGAAAAATAGGAATTTATTGTGTGTTCAAACCCGACGCATTTCAGCCTCTAGGTTTCTAGGCCTTCATCAGGGGATTGCAGGCTATCAAGAAGTTCAAATGAGGAGACCGCTTACAACAATAAATACGCCTCCTACTCACCATATGCACACTTGCTCCTCTGGTGCATTCGCTATAGCAGCCCAATTTCCCTGCTTTTTAAAGTTTGATAGAAATATCTGTTGGCTATAGGTTCATTCTTAAACCACAAGGGTTGTTTTTTTGTGTGTATTAGTGAATATTCATAGAATTACAAGGGGGAAACTCATGCAGTTCTACTGGATGGCTCTCATCTTTTTCCCTCACTCACAAATGCATGCATTCTGTATGCCTCTCCCTAGACTCTTTCTTTTAAACTTATTCATATTCACACTTCCATCCTCTCTTTCTCCCCATCCCTCTTCCTCTCTTTATCTCACGCACACGCTGCAGTTGTATATCACACAGCTATCACTATTAGATTTGTTGGAAAGGAAAAAGGATATCTCTCCAGCAAATCTAATAGTGAAGGGCCATGTGACATAAAACTGTAGTGTGTGAGAGAGAGACAGGTGTTCAGGGGTGAGTTTAGAGATCTCTGTCTTGTGAAATGTCCTTAGTCTGCTGTGATGAGTGCTAACTTGTGAGGCAATCTTGTGAGTAGAAACATTTCTGCAGAAACTGTGGAGACTCCTAGGAAGCACTCCTGGTTTCCTCTGGATGTGACCCTGTGTCTGCAGGACCAGTGCAAGACATTGCAATGCTGGAAGTAGGACCTGCTGTTCTTCTCCCTCCCCCTTACTCCTCTTCCCCAACCCCTGCCTTATTTGTTAAGTGCTTTGCCACCACTAACAGGGCTGCAGCAGTGCACATGCCTTGGCCATTAGCTTCCCTCTCCTCCTGTCTCGCTCTGAAGAAGGCCTGAGGATCCTTCAGAGCAAGCCATTCTGAGCAAGGTGGCCCAGGTGGCAATGATGAGAGAGAAATCTGAATCAGTTTGACATCAAAGGCAAACCTAACTAATCTGTACTGTCCAAAACAATACTCAAACCAAAACACAGCCATCCTTTGAAATCCACACTTCTCCTA
The DNA here is from genome assembly GCF_030035675.1 of Rhineura floridana. NCBI lineage: Eukaryota > Metazoa > Chordata > Lepidosauria > Squamata > Rhineuridae > Rhineura > Rhineura floridana. Next base: position 60,870,012 of record NC_084485.1, read on the forward strand.
ATTTTGCAATGCAGTTCCCCAGCCAAATAATGTGTACAAAAATTCATATACTGGGGTAAATTGCAAATAAAAAACCATATATTACTGAAAATAGCACTCAAAATGCATTATATTCGGGAAAACTGCTTTACTGTGTATACTAGGCAAAATTGTGTGCAGAAATGTGCATATTAGAACTTTTTAAATAAATAAATAACATACTGATGTATAAGAGAAAGATGAGCAAATGGGGTCCATAATGGAGGAGAGAAAGAGGACCATATGTAATCTTGATGGGTTGGTGGCAGTGGATGAATGGATGAATGAGTGAGTCAGGCAAACAATAGAGGTCTGCAGCCATCCTCCACTCCCACAGGCACATGTTACCAAATTCTACTAAGCTACAAAGGAAGTGGATTGGACTGTGAAAGACCAAACCAAACTGTGTTTGCATTTTGACCAATTTGTAGGGCAGTAGGTGGTCAGGTCTCTTGTTCTCTGGTACATTCACTATAGCTGCCCAATGTCCCTGCTTTTTAAAGTTTGATAGAAGTATCTGGTGTTGTTGTTTTTCATAATTGTGAATTTCGCTGCTGTATAATTTTAACTCTCATGGCTGTATAATTATCTGGAAGTCCTGAATGAGCCAAAGAAGAATATAGTCAAACATGGACCTTGGATTTCAGGAAAGCCGATTTTAGCAAGCTCAGGGATATGATGGGTAGGATCCCGTGGCTAGATAGACTAAAGAAAAAAGGAGCCCAAGAAGCGTGGGAGTTCATGAAGAACATATTACAAAAAGCGCAATTGCAAACAATTCCAAAGAGGAAGAAAAATGGAAGACATCGGAAAAAGCCAATGTGGCTACACGGAAGACTGGTGGAGGAGGTAAAAGTAAAAAAGAGCATGTATAAAGAATGGAAGGAAGGACGCATCACCAAGGAAGAGTACCGATGAGCGGCTCGGGCTTGCAGGAATAGCGTAGGGAAAGCTAAAACCCAGAATGAGCTGAGGCTGGCGAGGGAAGCGAGGAACAACAAAAAGGGGTTTTCAGATATGTTCGAAGCAAGAGAAAGACCAAGGAAATGGTGGGACTGCTGCTCAATGAGGATGGCAAAATGTTGACAGATAACGAGGAAAAAGCAGAACTGCTCAACGCCTATTTTGCCTCCATTTTCTCCCAAAAAGGGAACAGTGTGCAACCTTGCATCGGTATCAATCTCAGTAAGGGGTCAGGACTGCAGTTCGAGATTGATAAGGAGATAGTCAGGAAATACCTAGTTAACCTAAATGAGTTCAAATCTCCAGGGCCTGATGAACTGCATCCCAGAGTATTGAAGGAACTTGCGGATGTACTCTCGGAACCTCTTGCCATCATCTTTGAGAAATCCTGGAGAACGGGAGAGGTGCCGGAGGATTGGAGACGGGCAAACGTCGTCCCGCTCTTTAAAAAGGGTAAAAAAGAAGATCCAGGGAATTACAGGCCGGTCAGTCTGACTTCAATACCGGGAAAGATATTAGAACGGATAATAAAAGAGTCCATTGGCAACTATCTAGATGACAATGCTGTGATTAGAAGGAGCCAGCATGGGTTTGTCAAGAAAAAATCCTGTCAAACTAATCTCATCTCTTTTTTTGATCGGGTCACTAGCTTAGTAGATGGTGGAAATGCTGTAGATGTCATCTATCTAGATTTCAGCAAAGTGTTTGACAAAGTCCCCCACGACCTTTTGATTAGCAAACTGGTCAAATGCGGACTACATGGAAATACTGTCAGGTGGATTCACAACTGGTTGGAAAACCGTACTCAAAGAGTGGTCGTAGGTGGCTCTGCTTCAGATTGGAAGGAGGTCTCGAGTGGAGTGCCACAGGGTTCTGTCCTGGGGCCGATACTCTTCAACATTTTTATCATTGACTTAGATGATGGAGTGGAGGGAAGCCTTATGAAGTTTGCAGATGATACGAAACTGGGAGGGATAGCTAACACAATGGAAGACAGGAATAAAATCCAGAGGGACCTGGATAGACTAGAAAATTGGGCTGAAATTAATAAAATGATATTCAATAAAGACAAATGCAGGATTCTGCATTTAGGCCACAAAAACAAAATGCATGGGTACAGGATGGGAAATACCCGGCTTAGCAGTAGTGCGTGTGAGAAAGACCTTGGAATTGTAGTGTATCGCATGTTGAACATGACCCAGCAGTGTGATGCTGCGGCAAAAAAGGCAAACGAGGTTTTGGGCTGCATAAACAGAGCTATAGTTTCCAGGTCGAGGGAAGTAATAGTCCCACTATATTCTGCATTAGTCAGGCCTCATCTGGAATACTGCGTTCAGTTCTGGGCACCTCATTTTAAGAAAGATATAGACAAGTTAGAGCAGGTTCAGAAGAGGGCGACGAGGATGATAGCTGGTATGGAGAACAAGTCTTATGAGGAAAGGTTGAAGGAACTTGGCATGTTCAGTCTGGTGAAGAGAAGGCTGAGGGGTGACATGATTGCACTCTTTAAGTACCTGAAGGGCTGTCACATAGAGGAGGGTACAGATTTGTTCACTGCTGCCCCAGAGGATAGGACTAGGTCTAATGGTTTTAAGTTGCAGGAGCGTAAATTCAGATTGGACATTAGAAGGAACTTCTTGACAGTAAGGGCAGTTCGGCAATGGAACCGACTGCCTAGGGAGGTGGTGGGATCCCCTTCGCTGGATGTCTTCAAGCAGAGGCTGGACAGCTATCTGCGGGAGATGCTCTAGCTGTGGATTTCCTGCTGTGAGCAGGGGGTTGGACTCGATGGCCTACAAGGCCCCTTCCAACTCTATGATTCTATGAGCTCTCTTGGGCTTCAGGAAGTTTTGTATTTATCTGCATCATCCTGGGATGTATACAGTGAGGCAATTCTTTGAAAAAAAATCCTCTGCCTTCCCTCATTATACTAATTAGCTTAAATAGCATATTTTTTAAGATAATGCCATTTTAAATGTGGATGCCAGATCTATGTTTCATAACTTTTTACTAACAGACCATGTTCACAATACAATTAAAATATTCTACAGGCAGGCCAGTTCGGATGTCATTTTTGTATAGTGCATTTTTGGTTAAAAAAAAAAAAGAGAGGTGCCAGTACTCATATCTTGATAAAAGTACTGTAGGTGCCAGCACAAAATGGCTAGGATGGGCAGCAAAAAAAGTGGTTCCAATACTCCGTGACAAAAAGCCCTGGATATGTATAAAAGTATTATTGATGTGTTGGTTCTACAGTCTTACATTATTGTAACAGTGGGAGGGGGGTGGAGCCATGGGTGAGTGGCAGCTAGTTAATCCCAAAAATGGCTTCTGATGATTTTGAAGAGTGAGGTGAAGAGAGCTGGCAATAATCTATTATTTTTTAGGGAAGAAAATCTATCAAAGGCAGGGGATTACTATTATGAGAAGAGGTGGCAGAAGGTTTTCTTTTTCTTTCTTTCTTTCTTTCTTTCTTTCTTTCTTTCTTTCTTTCTTTCTTTCTTTCTTTCTTTCTTTCTTTCTTTCTTTCTTTCTTTCTTTCTTTCTTTCTTTCTTTCTTCCTTTCTTTGCTTTAACTACAAATGGCTTAGCAGCAGCAGCAGTACTACAATTAGTAGTTGTCTTCCCCCCGCCCCAACAATGCCCCTGTGAAGGATCCAGCATCAGTTCTCATCAGCCCATTCTTAAACACATTGCAACACTAGCAGGCTGCTGATTGCAGCTCTGCCACTCTGTGAAGTGGCAGCAAAACTTTTTTTTTTTGGTTCAAGTAAAGAAAGACACTGGAAAACCCTCTGTCTTCCCCTCTCATAATGGTAAGCTTAACATTCTTCCCAAAATGACAGAGTTAATCTCTTCCGCATCCCCCTCCATGAGAGTTGTTGAAAAAGCCCCCACTTTCCCGCAAGGCCAAATAGCCCCCCAAAAGTTGGCCGAGTATCAGCCAAAGAATTATACATTTACAGAAATGTTGTTTAGCAGCCCATTCTTTAGCTCTGTGTGACTCTCATCAGTGCTAGCATTCTTCATTTTCATGAGTACTAAAACTGACTCTAAATTTGATTTAGAAAACAAGGAAAGCTTTTATCTCTGACTGATAATAAACCATATGCAACATGTAAATATATGCAAGTGTCAAAAGCTTTCATAATGGGAAGCTGACAACCTGCTTGCTTATTTTTATTATAGGTGGGGAAGAGCTGTTTCTTTCCAATTGGGTAGATGCAGGAGTGGAAATATTATCCAGACAGCTAACTTTACTCCCGCACCTAATACATTTTTTAATAAACTTTTTAATGCTGATTTCTGGAAATACAGCTCATATAATTTGCATCCTGACATCAGGAAGTCATGCATTAGCAGAACATTTCATCTTCTGCCAGGGATGAGCCCATACAAATAGTAAATTACTACTTGTACAAAATAAAATAAAATAAAATCACAGGCGAAAAGCGTTTTTAGGAAACTGCTATAGGAATTGCAATTTTCTCCAGCAGCTTGTAGATTATAAACTCAAAGATGTTCAAACTGCTCTGTTGTACCTTTGGGTAAATAACATGTTCTGGCAGCTCAGTGCACCAGAGGCTCCCCTCTCCTACCTTGAAGACACAACATATACAGAGGTTTGCCTCTTAGGTAGTGGGTTGTCACCTCCGATACCAAACACATCCTCTGTCTGGAAATATATGGGGCCCATTGCTGGGGGGTCATAAGTATTTTTGCTGTACAGTTCTTGTCCTATTTATCCTTACAACATGACTGCACATTAATGGCTTAGCATATGGAGGCTCACAAGGAGCAGTTAAAAGTAGCACTCAAATGCTACCTACCACATGCTTTGTTGACCCCTGTGCCTCCTGGATGATTAAAGCTATCTGGGTGGTGGGGTTGGCTTTCTAGGTCCAGAGTATAGTTAATGTGTCTGTGCACAATGAGATGATTCACGCTGCATTAAAGGAGGTGGTGGTGTAACCATTCCTAAAGAAGCCAAGCTTGTATCCAATGGTTTTTGGCAGCTACTGACCAGATGCTAATGCCCCCATTTGGGGGAAGGTGTTTGAGAGGGTGGTGGTAGCGCAACTGCAGGCAGTCTTGGATGAGCCCGAGTTTCTAGACCCATTTCAGTCTGGGTTCTGGGTTCATTTTGGGACTACTCAGTTCTGGTCAAATGGATGACCCTTATAAGGAGTGAGACTGGGTGTATGTTTTATTATTATTATTATTAAATTTTATTTGTTGGTCGCCTATCTGTCCAGGTTAGTGGACACTCTAGGCGACTTACAATAATAAAAGCAGTACATAATATACAACATAATAAACCAGCAAACATAATCATAATCAATTTAAAAGCAATTCCAGTTAAAACCTCATAAAAATTAATCCTCCCCAATTCCATAGGCCCGCCTGAATAGCCAGGTTTTTAAGGCTTGGCGAAAACCTGTCAGGGAGGGAGCATGTCGGAGATCAAAAGGAAGGGAATTCCAGAGAGTGGGGGCCACAATCGAAAATGCCCTCTCTCTGGTCTGCACCAGTCTAGCTGTTTTAACCGGTGGGACCGAGAGAAGGTCTTGTGAGGCTGATCTTGTCAGGCGGCATAATTGGTGATTCTGGAGGCGCTCCTTCAGATAAATTGGGCCGAAACTGTATAGGGTTTTAAAGGTCAACACCAACACCTTGAATTGGGCCCGGTAGACAACTGGTAACCAGTGAAGATGTATTAACACTGGCGTGACATGGTCCCGGCGACGGCTGTGCTTGATCAAGCGCGCCGCCGCATTCTGTACCAGCTGTAACTTCCGGACTGTTTTCAGGGGTAACCCCACGTAGAGCGCATTACAGTAGTCTAAGCGAGAGGAGACCAGGACATGTATCACCTGTGGGAGCAGATGAACAGGAAGGTAGGGTTGCAGCCTCCGTATCAGATGTAATTGATACCAAGCTGCCCGACTCACCGCCGAGACCTGAGCCTCCATGGACAGCCTGGAGTCAAGAATGACCCTGAGGCTGCGGACCTGGTCCTGCAGGGGCAATCTCACCCCATTAAGCATCAGGTCCATAATACCCAACCCTCCTCTGTCTTCCACAAGCAACACCTCGGTCTTGTCGGGATTCAGCTTCAGCCTGTTCTCTCCCATCCATCCACTTACGGCCTCCAGGCACTTGGACATGGTATTCACAGCCAACTCTGGTGAGGACTTAAATGAGAGATAGAGCTGAGTGTCATCCACATATTGGTGACATTTCAGCCCAAAACTCCTGATGATAGCCCCCAGCGGTTTCACATAGATGTTAAACAGCATGGGAGAGAGGATAGAACCCTGTGGCACCCCACAATTAAGAGGCCAAGGGTCTGAAACCTCATCTCCCAAAGCCAGCCGTTGGTGCCTACCTGAGAGATAGGAATGGAACCACTGCAAAACAGTGCCCCCCATTCCCAATCCCTCTAGGCAATCCAAAAGGACACTGTGGTCAACGGTATCAAAAGCCGCTGACAGATCTAGGAGGACGAGGAAGGTATATTCTCCCCTATCCAACGCCCTCCTCATATCATCCACCAGAGCGACCAAGGCTGTTTCAGTTCCATGCCCAGTCCTGAAGCCCGATTGGAATGGATCTAAATAATCCGTTTTCTCCAAGTGTGTCTGTAACTGTTTGGCCACCACTCGCTCAATCACCTTGCCCAAGAATGGTAAGTTAGAAACTGGACAGAAGTTATTCAACTCTTGGGGATCCAAGGAGGTTTTTTTTAAGATGGGTTTTATCACCGCCTCCTTGAGGGCTGATGGCATTGCACCCTCTTTCAAGGATGCATTTACCACTGCCTTGATCCCTTCGCTCAGTCTCTCTTTGCAACTCATAATGAGCCACGAAGGGCAAGGATCAAACAGACAGGTGGTTGGCTTCACAGTACTGAGCACCTTGTCCACTTCCTCAGAAGTGACCCTTTTGATTCTCCTTAATCTCTTGGTGGCCTTTAGGACCCCTGGGAGTTGTTCAGGGGGAGGGGCTGGAAAATACTATTTTGTCCCCAATGCTATTTCAGCATCGACATGAGGGTGCTGGGATTGGTCATTAGGATATTTGGAGCACAGTATCATCAGTATGCTAATGACACACAGCTCTGTTTCTATGTTGCATCTGAATTGAAAGGTTCTGTGCAACTCTTGAACCAGTGCCTGGACTCAGTAATGGACTGAATGAGAGCCAATAAACTGACTCTTTTTATGTATTTATTTTTATTTTATTTTATTTAGTTTATTGGAACTATTTTTGCCTGTTTCAGGGTGAGAAAAAAGGAAAGGAAAACATATTCAGATATGCAGTAGTTCACAACTCCTCCTCTTCTTCTTACATTACACAAGAACACCTGTGGAAGTGAAGCACTGAGGTTTAGAAACATATGCCCACTGTAGGCAGAATATTATTTACATTTGTGGTGGCTACAAAACTTTTGACTTGCCTGAATGATATCTGAAATCAGGCCTGGCATCAGCACACAGCACCTTTGGTAACATCCCCAGCAGGGGCTAATTCTGATAACTTTCCAGGTTCCCAGCCACCATTTTAATTTCCCACAATTCCTGGAGAGATGGCAGCTCCCAGTTATCTGATGCTGATTCAGAGTGCTGCTGCTACCATCAGGTAATCCTGGCAGGGCCCACCAAGCTAGGATGGAGTCCACCCAAGGACACTTTGTCCAGGGCTCCCTCAAATCTATGCTGATATCAAAACAAATCAACTGCATTACTGTAAAAGAATGCATGCAAAACTAATTTAATCATTTTTATGAAAAAATGGCCAACCCCCCACCAAACATTTATTGTACATAACAAAACACATACATGAACAAATATACATGTAATACATTCATCACATTCAAAATCCAATTTTATACCCATAGATTTATATTTGACCTTTAAATAGATAAATGAATAAATATTAAGACCTTTCTTATATTGTTGTTATGTGCCTTCAGGTCGATGATGACTTATGGCGACCCTATGAATCAGCAACCTCCAGTAGCATCTGTTATAAACCACCCTGTTCAGATCTTGTAAGTTTTTTTTTTTTACAATAATTTTTATTCAAATTTCCATAAAACAAACAAAACAAAATCATAAAACATTCAAAGACAAAAAACAAAACAAAAATGATTAAACAAAAAAATAAAATGTTGACTTCCCATTTGTCACAGATCAGTTATAGGTCTACAATATATAACAATCCTGTCTCTTAAATTATATTATAAAATCACTTTCCTCCAGTAGTTATCTTAATTAATCATCAAATCTCATAAACATTACTTTATTCTTTCCACAAAAAGTCAAAGAGAGGTTTCAATTCTTTAAGAAATATATCTATCAATTTTTCTCCAAATAAACATGTCGATTAATCCATCTCGTTAATAATAATAATAATCTTATTGTCATAACCATAGTCCAAATAAACATATCAATTAATCCATCTCATCAAATCTGTTAAGTCCAATAATTTCAATAGCCAATATTCCATTATCCATATTAATTCCATCTTCCATCTTCAGTAGTCCTGTTAAGTCCAGTAATTTCAGTGTCCAATCTTCCATTATCAGTATTCCATAATAATCTTGCTGTCATAGCCATAGTCATATAATAAGAGTCTGATGGGAATTTCCTCTATCCCAAATATTTTCTTGCCATCGATTCTGAATAAGTTGCTGAAATATTGTTGTAAAGTCATATCTCTGTTCTTCTTTTTTACAAAATGCACTGGCTCATCTCTTGAGAGTTTTTCCATTGTCACATGGCTGCAGTTAATTCCATAGATTTTCTCTATATCAAGCTCCATCACGTCATTCCAGTCCAGAAAATTATCCAAGCCATTGATAACTTTATCTCTAATATCTTCATTAATTTCTTCAGAGATAACGTTAAATTCCAAACAGTAGATTTTATTTCTAAAATCCATAAACTCCAGATCTTTTTCCAATTCCACATTTGTTCCAATCTCCAGGGCTTGTATCTTCCCTTTATTTTTTCTTTTCTCATCTCTGATCTCATTCTCCTCTCTCACAGGATCCCCTATTTCTTTAAGCTCCTGCGTCATTTTACTCAGTTCAATTTTCAGCTCCTTACTGCCCTGTCGCAGGGTTTGTTTCGTTATCTCAATCTCATCCATTATTTTCTGAAACATAATTACTTCCAGATTCTCAGCCACTTTCTTGATTGCCATTTTTAAAACCACGAAAACAAAACAAAACAAAAATAAAGAAGAACCACTTCTTATTTCAGCAACAATTGGGTTAATATTCCAGGCTTGATGACATCACAGTATAAACAGAGCAGCCTGCCTTATCTCTCTATGTTCAAGAATACAAAACAAATTTAGTTCCCAGCATCAAAACAGTTAGTGGCGTCGTGAAGAAGCAGATTCGTCAAAATAAAATAGACCAAAAAGAGAATAGTCCCAGACAATATAATGTTCCAAAGTTCATATTTTTTATTTTTTTCTCCTCGGAATAGAAATCCCTCTTCTGTTTATATCTTTAGAATGCACTTCCAGGACAGCTTTTTGCAATAGAAACAGAGATAAGCTGTTAATTTCGTGAATAACAGAGAAGAGTTATAGCTCACCCAGAAGTTCTTTAAAGCTGATTCATTTGACAAATCTCTTTTTGCTACAACAATTTAAACCAAGTAAAAAAAAAAAAATAGAAAGAAGGGTGCTTGCCTGTTAGTCCGTTTTCTCTTTGAAGAAAAGATAAACGTATCACATTAATCAGATAGAGCTTGTTCGGAAGTCCATCCGGCATTGCTGGCTGGACCTTTTCTCATAAATTAATGAAATCCAGTCCTCCCAACAAAAACAGGCTTTTGAGGTTGATCTCTACGTTTCTCCCTGCCCAGGAGAAATTTCATCAGTCAAAAAAAAAAATGTTCTGACTGATTTATATCTGAATAAGCTTCTTCTGAGGCGGGAGCCCGTCTCAAAAGCAGGCACAAGCGAAGTCACCCTTCCCGGAAGTCCAGATCTTGTAAGTTGAGGTCTGTGGCTTCCTTTATGGAATCAATCCATCTCTTGTTTGACCTTCCTCTTTCTCTACTCCTTTCTGTTTTTCCCAGCATTATTGTCTCTTCTAGTGAATCATGTCTTCTCATGTGTCCAAAGTATGATAACCTCAGTTTCATCATTTTAGCTTCTAATGATAGTTTTGGCTTAGTTTGTTCTAACACCCAATTATTTGTCTTTTTTGCAGTCCATGGTATGTGCAAAGCTCTCCTCCAACATCACATTTCAAGTTGATTTCTCTCTTATCCACTTTTTTCATTGTCTAACTTTCACATCCATACGCAGAGATCAGGAATACTATGGTCTGAATAATCCTGACTTGTGTTCAGTGATACATCTTTGCATTTGAGGACCTTTTCTAGTTTTCTCATAGCTGTCCTCCCCAGTCCTAGCCTTCTTCTGATTTCTTGACTATTGTCTCCATTTTGGTTAATGAGTATGCCAAGGTATTGATAATCTTGACAAGTTCAATATCCTCATTGTCAACTTTAAAGTTACATAAATCTTCTGTTGTCATTACTTTAGTCTTCTTGACATTCAGCTGTAGTCCTGCTTTTGCGCTTTCCTCTTTAACTTTCATCAGCATTTGTTTCAAATCATTACTGGTTTCTGCTAATAGTATGGTATTGTCTGTATATCTTAAATTATTTATATTTCTCCCTCCAGTTTTCACACCTCCTTCATCTTGGTCCAACCCCACTTTCCGTATGATATGTTCTGCATATAGATTAAACAAATAGGATGACAAAATACACCCCTGTCTCACATTTTCTCATATTTTCTCATATGGAGAAAATAGGTTTCTCCATATTCTGTCCTTACCGTAGCCTCTTGTCCAGAGTATAGGTTGCCCTTTTTTTATATAAAACAGGTATAAATATATATACTTTATATTAATTGTTCATTATCGCAGCAATGGAAAGGTGTAAAAAATTCCAAATTAAACGTTTGCTTCACATAAGTGGCTAAGACAAAGCATATCTTTTCAAGTACCCCCCTTTTTATTCTGTCTTCCATCTCTTTATTTCATAAATGCTGTACATTTTGCAACCTTCACAACAGTAGCAGATGGCATGACAGGGCTTTACTGCTTCCCTGACCTCCCTCCAATCAAGTTGCTGCTGCATTCCAGGATAGAGAGTGGGAGGGGAGAGGCAGAGGTAAGGTCAGTATGGTGAAACAGTGCTAGTGGAGCCAATCCAGCACCCCTGCTAGGTCATTTGCACTGTGTTGACCTTGCCACCACCTCACCACTCCTCCTCTCCATCCTGTTATGTAGGAGCAAAATGGCCAGAGGGAAGTCAGAGAAGCAGTGCAGCCCCACCATACCATCCTCTACTGCTTCACAATATATCACACCTTGTTCAACTGTTCTCTTTCTTTCAGTGGTAATTTGAGCAACTTGGAATTTCACAGCTAGCAACATAACCACTCTTAACTCTGGATTTTCTATGGCAAGAGGTCTGGTTGTTTTGTTTTGTCTTCCTTTACCCAGCTCTTTTTGACTATTTAATTTTAATGTAGCTCATTCTTTCCTGCTGAAAATAGACCACAATGACCCTCAGCTTGTTGTGCTTTATTAGCAACGGTCTAATAGAGTACATGATTTTTTTTAAACACCTTTGGCATCTGCATCTGCCAAAACCTAGACCTCCCAAAAGAACTGGTGCATATTCCTTATCCAATTAAATAAGTACCGCCCGATTGTGAAGATAATTGCCTTTTTGTATTCTTGCAGTATTTTCCATATAATCTCAGCATCAACTTCTTTTATTTAAGAGCTTAATGGAACTTGACAAAATAGTAATTTAATGTGATCAGTAAAAGGCAGTAGAGAACCAATTAGTTATGGAATCTATTTCACATTCCATCCCTGTCTTCTGTTGTCTCTCCCTTCATGTGCAGGAATGCTGATCACTTTCTGCAGTTTACATCTTACAGTAAGGGTGGATGCTACTTCTTGCAATTATGGCACTTAAGTCAGAAGATAAATGATGTGTAGGGTTGGAATGAAAAAGAAATTTGATTCAGCTCACATTTAAAGCCAAATTTATCATATTCACACTTCCTGAAACAACATGAGAGCTGAAACCCAGACAGCCTTCAAAATCCATACTTAACTGAATTTTGTGATGCAGTTCTCCAACTAAGCCTTGTTTGTAAATATGCATATAGTAGGGGGAAATATTCATTAAAAAGATTATATTAGTGAAAATAACATACAGTCATGGAAAAGAACCACACTCAGGTTAGGGTCCAAGTCAGAAGAAAAATTTATTCAGACTGCATGCAGAAGAGAGCTACAAAGGTCTCTGCCCCCAGGCAGGACACAGGCGCTTAATACAGTAAAAGCAAGGGGGAAGGCTGTCTTATCAATTCTATGTTGCTAGGGTTGTCGTTAGGGAGTATTGCAAGCAAGTGAGACATTTTGCAATCAGGTGAGAAATTACAAGGCCAGCCATAAAACAAGGGACCAGAAGCTTCAAAAGCATTCTTTTGATCACTGGAAGCTACAAACACATCCTGTTCAAGAAACAGTTCTTATCAGTGCTTTCTCATACTCAGCCCATTTCTCACTCTCTGTACGTTCCCCTGCCTTACTGCACGTACAGAACTAATCTTGCAGATACCTGGAATCCTTTTCTTCCACACCAAAACTTAATTATATTAGGATAAATTCTGTGCAAAAATGTGTACATTAGTCAAAAAGCATACACAAATGTGGTTAGTAGGAGAAATTTTCCTTAAAATGCTGGAGAATTTTCATGAGCATATTTTTAAAAAGAAATTAGCAAATTGCTGCGGAAATGTGGAGAACCAAATTTAAGATTGGAAAAATGAGAAACTGAGAGAACCTAAATTGACAGATCCTCCCATCCCTAGTGCAGGGCAACTACTGGAACTTACTTTTCTATCCCTGAGATATTAGGGTTTTTTTTGGCATTTGAATAAGAGTGATTATAAAAGCAAACACCTTGTTCAAATGCTCAGGTTCCGGTTCAAGACAAATATCCAGGACAGAGCAGGACTATGAACTGCCATCACAACTGCCTCCCTTCTCCCTCACTCTTGGGGCACAGGAAGGAAGTAGCTGAGGAGGTGGTACCACAGCAGAGGGCTTCAAGGGGTTGTTTCCTTTGCAAAAATGACATATGTAATGACATGTTTCCCACTGAGGATTCCGTGATTGGAAGTCCTAGTCTTTGCTAGGGCCTATGAAGCAACACCTGTTACCACTTCCCTCTTTTCCTGCCTCAAGGAAAATTCTGGGACAGGAAAGGGGGAGGTGGCAGTGGAAGGTACTCTCTTCAAGATTGTTTTGGGAAAAAAACCCTCTCACGTTATTGTGAGCATTAGGTTGGGATGCTCACAAACACTTGAAACACTGCAACACAAGCAACAAGATATTCATGTTTCCCTTCCTATTAACCTATTTAGTCTATTAGTCCTATTGTACCAGGACAATAATGGTCTTTGCCATGGGTGTCAGTTTTATTTAGTTTTAAATTTATCTGGTCTTTTGTGTTTTTAACTCTTTTTTTGCTGTTTATATTGTACATCGCCTTGAGATTATTGTAGAAGGTTAATAATAATAATAATAATAATCTATCCACAGTTCACCCTGCTAAGAAGAGAGTTTAAACTTAATCTAAGTTCTTGCTAAAGTATTTGCTCTGCATTGGAGAAGCTTTACATTTTAAATTTAGAAGAACAAAAAAATGTCTGTGCTGGATCAGGTCAAATGTTTTATCAAGTCCATCATTCTGTCTCAAACTGTTCAAGCAGATGCCCCTGGGAAATTCTCAAGCAGAGAGTGATGGAAGTAACCACCCACAGTTGCTTGTCTCTAGCATTTGGTCCCTTGCAATTTTCTTCACAGTGGTTCTTTTTAATATTGGATTTTATATTCTGACTAATTTGGCTTTTCTTGTTATGGATTTATTTTTTGTAGTGAACTTGGGAGCTGAGAAAAGAAAGATGGGACCATGCATATTTTAAATACATAACGTTTTAGCTGCCATGAGAAGCTGATACTGGGCTGGTTGGTAGAGTGAGGGTTTTAAAATGAACAAAATATATAAAATGAGGGAACAATTTCTTCAGTGCGTTGGGAAAACTTGAATCTCCTGCCATGAACAAAGAATTTAGACAAGAACCTTTTTTTCTTGAAAAAGAACAGAAACTCCATCTTATACTGTAACATTATTATAATTTCAGATTGTGTATTTTTATCTTTTTCATTATTTGTAACCCCCCCAGGGTCTTTGAGTGAAGGGCATATAAACAAAAACAAAAAACGGTAACAGTGAACAGTTTGAGTTTGCCCAGATGTAGCTAAATCCAGTGCCATTCAATGAACGAAATTCTATAATGATACTATCCATACATATCCTTTTTTTTTTTGTAAACCACTAAGACTGCAATCTAATACACACTTATATGGGAGTAAGTCCTATTGAACCCAATGGAGCTTACTTCTGAGTTGGCATGTATTGGATTGCAGCCTTAGAGGTTTTATTTACAGTTAAGCAGTATACAATTTTTTAAAAAAATAAAATAAATAAATAATAAACATTGTGGAGAACATTTCCGGTCATTATATAGCCCAGGAGTAGACAGTGTAGTGCACCCCAGATGTTACTGGACTTCATGTTACAGAAAGCCAGATTTCAGCTGAACATTAGGAAAAACTCCCTAACTGTTAGAGCAGTATGACAATGGAACCAATTACCTAGAGAGGTGGTGGGGTCTCCAACAATGGAGGCATTCAAGAGGCAGCTGGACAGCCACCTTTTGGGTACGCTTTAACTTGAATTCCTGCATTGAGCAGGGGGTTGCTCTCAATGGCCTTACAGGCCTCTTTCATCTTTACTCTTCTATGATTCTATTCACTAATAGGCAAAAAAACCCTTGTAGTTTAAGAACATACTTATAGCCATCAGATATTTCTATCAAACTTTTTAAAAAGGGACATTGGACAGCTATAGTGAATGCACCAGGGGTGCAGGAGACCTGACCTCCTCTCTGAGATATTGTACTGCCCTACAAATTTGTAACAATGCAAACACCATTTGGGTTGGTCTTTCACAGTCCAATCCACTTCCTATGTAGCTTGCAAGAATTTGGTAACCTGTGCCTCTGAGCATATGGTGGGAGGGGCAAAGGAAGGGACAAGAGGGAAGGGAAGGGAGGAGGGGAGGGCAGGTTCAATCATTTGCATGCTTTTTGAGTTCAATGGGATTTACTCCCATGCAATCATGTTTAGAATAGGTAAAATTGATCATGGGGGAGGAGGGGGGAGGGGATTGGAAGGGGGAGGGGAAGGAGAGTGAAGGAAGGGGCAAAGGGAGCATATAGGAGGGAGTAGGAGGGGAAGGCAGGTTTGATCATCTGCATGCTTTTTGAGTTCAGTGGGATTTACTCATGCTTCAGATAGGTGAAACTGACATGGGGGAGGGGCAGGGAGTGGGAAGGGAGAGAGAAGGGGAGGTAGAGGAGGGGTAGGGAGGAGGAGGGAGAGGAGAGGGAGTGGGAGAGGAGATTGGGTGGGTGGACACTGGCCAGAGGGAAAGCCCCTAGCCTTTCCAAAAGGAAAACATTGTGAACAGTATCATTGTTTTTCATCTTTTCATTCTGCAGCAGGCACATGTAGTCACCCACCCAAATTTAAACCAAAACTGTCCCTGGCCAGATCCACACCAGACCTTTATTTCACTTCAGACAGCCATGGCTTCTCCCAAAGAATCCTAGAAATGTAGTTTGTGCAGAGTGCCGAGAGTTGCTAGGAGTTACCCTCTTTCCCTCACAGAGTTTCTGTTAAACCGCTCTGGCCACTGGAGCTCTGTCAGGGGAATAGGAGTCTCCTAGCAACTCTCAGCACCCTTCACAAACTACACTTCCCAGGACTTTTTGGGAGAAGTCACGGCTGTCTAAAATGAAATAAAGGTCTGGCATGGGTGTGGCCACCTGATTAGCTAAAGCAAACAGCTGTGAGTCTGGCATTTAAAATACTGATGTTTCTTAGTGAACATGCCCAACTCTTTTATAGATTTCATTGTTCAATTTCTTAAATTAATTAAAAATCAGCAAGGCATTTTGTTAACTTTTAAAGTGCTAAAGATGAAGGTCAGAGTATGAGGCAAGGTCAGTAATAGGGTTACAGGTACTCTGTGAACATGGCTGATTTTTAATTAATTTCAACACATTTATTTATTTATTTGATATATATTCTGCCCTTCCTCTCAGCAGGAGCCCAGTTATTATGAGACCACTGACAGAAAAAAGTCTAATAGGTGTCTGGATTTCTCTCTCTCTTGTTTTACAAAAAAGCAAGCATTTCTGAGTTCAACAGTATGAGTTTTATAAGGTTTTGTTTTGAAATGAGCTCATGGGAAGCAGCAGAATGGCATGGGGGGCATTTTCAATTTAACTGTATAATGAACTGCCATCCTCCCTGACAACTGGCAAGGCTGGCCAGGAGTGCAACAGCTTCTGAAAGGCACAATATTGGCTATCCCTAAAATAATCTTATTGCCTTGATCTCCTTGTAGATATCATTACAGTCTGAGAGAGTGTTGAATAGTCTCTGTGGCTGTCCTGATTATATCCTGATTTTAATAGTTGGAACCAAGTTTTATTGAAGTCAATGAGACGCACTTCCAAGTCAATGTGTTTAGGTTTGGAATGTAAGCCATATAAATGGTCATGTTTTTTAATTATCAAAAAAGGTTAGAATAAATCTCTATTGGCATAAATTATGAACTTTGCTGTCTCAAGCAGTAAAAAACATTTTTACAAAATCATTATTCTATTTTTTTTCAAATGTATTATGGACACCACTGCCTCAGGGGTCTTATTTTGAATTTAAGTCATGTGGATTAAATTAAGCATATATACTATACTATGATTTATATAGATCTTTACTGTAACCTTTTAAATAACAAATGTTATTTTAGATCAGACAGCGCTTCATACTGTTTGTGGCTCAATCCTGTTTAAAATGTTATAATTCTGCAGGGGGGGAAACTCTGGGCTTCCATTTCATGGTTGCATTCACAAAATAAGCAGAAATGAAATGGAAATGTAATTCCATGCTGGCAAACCTGTTCTCAGTCTATAGAGAAACGTGAAATGAAATGAAACCAAAATAACAGTTAAGCTATGCCACTGTATATCACATCTCTGCTGGTGGTAAATTTTGAAAGGTCTTACAACGTCCCTGAAATGGATAGTTTAATGGCTTTACAGTCTATAGGACAGTTGTGTTCTGGTATTGTAAAAATAAGATATTTTTGAACTGAATCTTGGTGATCTCAAACATAAGGAAGCTTCCTTGTGAAATCTAGAAAGTCTGGTTCACAACACAAGCTCATTATGTTTGATGAGATTTGTATCGGATAACTGCAGCTAGGAGCTCCATCTGTCATTGCTGGTAGAGTAAGGGAATCTTCTAACCCACGATTTACTGGGTAGCAAATCTTTACCTTTCTCTGATTGATTGAGCTGGCCTTGAGCTTGTACACACAAATAGTAGCCTGAATACAAAAATGAATCCTCTAGTGCATTATGAGCTGTCATTAAAGAGGTGAAACAGTTCTGGGCATCTCCTGAGCAAACTGCCCTTTATTAATGGTAGCTTTGATGAAGCTGCAACACAGTGCAACTTCAAGGTGGCAACATTCAAGCTACCAATAATTTCCCTAGTTGTCAGTCCAACCTATTAGATTGGTTTGGGATCAGAGACCATATTGATACTCATATTCTACTATTCACAGAATTTTGAAACAGCAAGGAAGTCAGATGAATTATCTGGCCTACCTCCTTCGTAAAGATATACATCCTAGTCCCAAAGTAACACTGACAAGTAGATGTCCAATGTTCTTACTTTTTGTTTTGTATTTAAATCAACCAAAGAACTGAGGTCCACAGTACACCTGGGCATTGTAGTGCTATTTCATATGTGTGCATTTCCTATACATATACATACTGACCAAATGCAATCGTGTTAGAATGGCAGTAGAATTTGTTTGGTCTGCTTTTTGCCACGGACTGACCCAACCCAACACTCCTGAACTTGCTTGCAGATTGGAATGCAACGCCCAATCAGATTATGCACTTCTCTGGATTTTGCAGCGCATTTTCAGTACACAAAAATACATATTTTACATAAGGCATCTGCACAAACTGCATATTTTACTGGTGAATGCATTGAAAAGCATTGAAATGTGTGTATTATACAGCAATGAGAGTGGCTGTATATCATAGTCAGCATGGATTTTTCACATTCCGCAATGTTAACTTGAAAATACCGCCATGCCATTCTGATGCTTCCCTTAACTCATTTCAAAACAAAACCTTACAAAACATATAGTCCTGAACTCAGAAATGCTTGCTTAACAACCCTCTAAATTTTCATGGTGATACACAAAACAGTCAGAGAGAACAGAGAGTTCAAAGTCTAAAAAGAGAGGGGAAAAACAGACCCCTTTTGGACTTTTTTCTGTCAGACTTCTCAACATATGTTGGAATTAATTAAAAATCAGCCATGTTCACAGAGTACCTGTAATCCCATTACTGACCTTGCCCCATACTCTAACCTTCATCTTTAGCACTTTAAAAGTTAACAAAATGCCTTGCTGATTTTTAATTAATTTAAAAATTTTTACATTGAGCTGAATGATAATGGTGGGCATGCTCAGTAAGAACCAACTGTCAGTGTTCTAAAAGCCAGACTCACAGCTGCTGGGCTTGGCTAATCAGGGGCCACACCCACACCAGACTTTCACTTTCACTTGAGACAGTTATGGCTTTCCCCAAAGAATCCTGGGAAGTGTAGTTCATGAAGGGTGCTGAGAGGAGACTCCTGCTCCACTGACAGAGCTCCAGTGGCCAGAGCTGCTCTGACTGAAGGTCTGTGAGTGGATGAGGGCATCTCCTAGCAACTGTCAGCACCCTTCACTAACTACACTTCCCAAGATTCTTTGAGAGAAGCCATGACTATCTAAAGTGGAATAAAGGTCTGGTGTGGATGTGTCCAGGGACAGGTTTGGTTTAAATTTGGGTGGGAGGCTACATGTGCATGCTGTAGAATAAAAAGGTGGGGGGAACCATGAAAAAGAATGATCCTGTTCGCAGTGTTTTCCTTTTGAAAAGCAAAGGGGTTTTCCCTCTGCCCAGTGTCCACATGATCAATCTCTTCCACTCCCACTCCCCTCTCCCTTCCTCCCTCCCCTCCCCTCCCTGTCCTCCTCCTCCCCTCTGCCCCTCCCCCAGGTCAGTTTCACTTATCCTAAGCATGATTGCACAGGAGTAAATCCGACTGAATTCAAAAAGCATGCAAATAATCAAAGCTGCCCTCCCCACCCTCTTGCTTCCTCTTCCTTCCCCCTTCCTTCACCCCTCCTTTCCTCTCCCCCTCGCCTTCCAATCCCCTCCCCTCTCCTCCCCCTCCCCCTTCTCTCCACCTTTCACCTCCACTTCTCCTCCCCCATGGTCAGTTTTACCTATCCTAGGACTATGACCTGGGAGACCAGGGTTCAAATCCCCACACACTAATGAAATCATTGCCTCTCAGCCTCAGAGGAAGGCAATGGTAAACCATCTCTGAACATCGCTTACCATGAAAACCCTATTCATAGGGTTGCCATAAGTCGGAATCAACTTGAACGCAGTCCATTTCATTTTTGAGCATGATTGAACAGGAGTAAATCCCACTGAACTCAATAACCATGCAAATGAGAAACCTGCCCTCCCCTCCTCCTCCTTCCCATCACCTTCCTTTTGCCACTTCCCTCCCCCTTCCTTCACCCTCCCCCCTCCCCCTCCAATCTCCTCCAGCCCCCCACTCCTTGTGCTCCCCTCTCCCCCTTCCTCCTTCCCTCTACTGTCCCTTCCCCTCCTCCCCCATGGTCAGTTTTACCCATCCTAGCCATGATTACACAGGAGTGAATCCCACTGATCTCAATAAGCATGCAAATGATCAGACCTGCCTTTCGCTTCCTTCCCCCCTCCTCTCCCTTCATCCTACCTTCCTCCTTCCCTCCCCTCTTCCTTCTTCCTCCTCCCCTGCGCACTCCAGCCCTCCCTCCCTATGGTCAGTTTTACCTATCCTGAGCATGATTGCACGGGAGTAAATCCCACTGAACTCAATAAACATTCAAATGATCAAACCTGCCCTCCTCCTCCCCCTCCTGCTTGCTTCCATCCCCCTCCTCCCTCCCCAACCCCCGTGGTCAGTTTCACCTATCCTTAGCATGATTGCAGGGGAGTAAATCCCACTGAACTCAATAAGCATGCAAATGATCAGTCCATTCTCAGCAAACTTGGACATGACCCCATTTCTTACCTCCGGGATTAAAAAGCAGAGAACTTCACTAATAGGCAAAAAAGCTTGCAGTTTAAGAAAGTACCTATAGCCCACAGATATCTCTATCAAACTTTAAAAAGCAGGGAAATTGGGCAGCTATAGTGAATGCACCAGGGGAGCAGGAGACCTGACCTCCCCTCTGAGCTATTGTACTGCCCTATAAATTTGTCAAAATGCAAATACAATTTGCAATTTATATCTGTTGGCTAGAGGTATGTTCTTAAACTGCAAGCTTTTTTGCCTATTAGTGAATTTTATATAAAAGTGCATATTTGTTGATAAAAGTGAACATAAAATGTGTACAAAATGTGTCCAAGAGGACTGAAAGGTACACCGTGGGACAGAACAGGATAGAACAGCATACAATGGGATAGAACAAAGCCCATTCCTCTTTCCAGTGGTGGCTTCCAGGTGAGGTGCATTTGTCTCCACCGTTATTGGCTTATAGGAGGAATTTGAAAACATTCCTGTTCACCCAGGCATTTTATGGCTGAAGGAAACTCGCAACCTGGAGAGAGCTGGATGGAAGACTTTTTATCAGCAACTGTTTTTAGAATGTTACTACCTACAACTATTTTTAAAATGTTTTAACTGAACTGTTTTTAGAATGCTTTTTTTCCCAAAAAAGAATTGGTGATGTGTTGTAATTAAAACAAATGTTTAAAAAATTCTAAATTATGTAGAGTGAAGGGTCACTTCTTTATTTTATCATGTATACACAGGATGTACATGCAGCCAAATAAATGTCCATGCATTGCCACATCTCATAAAAGCTACAAGTAATTTTGTGTGGTGCTCATTCCCCACCCCACCCCAGCATAGCCATAAAACTTCCGTTACCATGCACTGCGGTGGACACTGTGATATTTTTTTTAAAAAAATGAATATCTCAAAGACTCAAAACTTTGGTATGTCACCCCAAACTAGGTTTCCTGTAGAGGTGAACATGTTTGAGATTATGGGTAAAACTTTATGGGAGACAATACCGTTTATTCTCCTGCTACTATGCAGCAGCTGCAAGACGGGATGAATTTGTGAGGGTATGGGGAGAAAGCAATTGACAAAAGCTGGCTGCATGGATTAATGCAGAGGGATCCAGTTGGAGGTAGGTATCAATCTGCTATATGAGCCTTGCTCCATCTTTCCACCACACTTCAAAGACAGCTGAGCACCTCCCCTTCATAAGTTATAGTGCAGGGTTAGCAAGTCATCTTGGGTGAGAAGGAATCCCCCTGGCCTGCATCGCCCTCAGGGTGCTTTCCCCCTTTATCTACTCTACACTGCTCAGCCAGGAAAGTTGAGCTAGTAGCAGTTGCTAGAACACAATTGGCAGGGACAATTGTATCTGTCAAAAATATCTGGCCCCCAAAAGAGGAAAGGAACACACTTGAGGTCAGCTGGCTCATGGAGGGCATTCAGGCATGGCTTCCTTCAACAAAACATGAGGTGAGGTAACGATGAGATAGGAGCAAAAACCCAACCACTTCTAGCTCAGACTTAAATCCAAGGTGGAACTTATATGGATATTGCTTCCATAAGGAAGATTTGTTAGGCACTGGGGAACATTTTGGGACAAGTCGGGCCTGTACAAAAGGGACGGGCTCCACTTGAACCAGAATGGAACCAGACTGCTGGCACTTAAAATTAAAAAGGTAGCAGAGCAGCTTTTAAACTGACTGAGGGGGGAAACCTGACAGGAGCTGAGAAAGGTCCGGTTCGGAATAAACCTCCCCCCTGGGATAAAAACCAAAGAAATGATGAAATTTTAAAAGGGGTAGGCCTAGAAGTAGGCATTGTGAGAGCAGGGGCACAGGATATAAATTCAGAAGAGCAAAATTACCACAGGCCAAACCACAAGTGCCAAAGACACTTGAAGAGAGACACTGCTTACAAGTGCCTGTACGCTAATGCTAGGAGCCTCCGAACCAAGATGGGAGAACTGGAGTGCTTGGTCTTAGAGGAGAGCATTGATATAGTGAGCATAACAGAGACCTGGTGGAATGGAGAAAACCAGTGGGATACGGTTATCCCTGGATATAAACTATATCGGAAGGACAGGGAAGGACGTATTGGTGGCGGAGTCGCTCTATATGTGAAAGAAGGCATTGAATCCAGCAAGCTCGAAACCCCAAAAGAGGCAGACTCCTCCACAGAATCGTTGTGGGTGGTGATACCATGCCCCAGGAGGGACTTAATACTGAGAACGATCTATCGTCCCCCTGATCAAAATGCTCAGGGAGACCTTGAGATGAGATATGAAATTGAGGAAGCATCCAAACTAGGAAATGTGGTAGTAATGGGTGACTTCAACTACCCGGACATAGACTGGCCGCATATGTGTTCCAGTCATGACAAAGAAGCAAAGTTTCTAGATATTCTAAATGACTATTCCCTAGATCAGTTGGTCATGGAACCGACCAGAGGGATGGCAACCCTGGACTTAATCCTCAGTGGGGACCAGGACCTGGTGCAAGATGTAAGTGTTGTTGAACCGATTGGGAGCAGTGACCACAGTGCTATTAAATTAAACATACATGTAACTGGCCAATTGCCAAGAAAATCCAACACGGTCACATTTGACTTCAAAAGAGGAAACTTCACAAAAATGAGGGGATTGGTAAAAAGAAAGCTGAAAAACAAAGTCCAGAGGGTCACATCACTCGAAAATGCTTGGAAGTTGTTTAAAAACACTATATTAGAAGCTCAACTGGAGTGCATACCGCAGATCAGAAAAGGTACCGCCAGGGCCAAGAAGATGCCAGCATGGTTAACAAGCAAAGTCAAGGAAGCTCTTAGAGGCAAAAAGTCTTCCTTCAGAAAATGGAAGTCTTGTCCGAATGAAGAAAATAAAAAAGAACACAAACTCTGGCAAAAGAAATGCAAGAAGACAATAAGGGATGCTAAAAAAGAATTTGAGGAGCACATTGCTAAGAACATAAAAACCAACAACAAAAAATTCTATAAATACATTCAAAGCAGGAGACCATCTAGGGAGGCAATTGGACCCTTGGATGATAAGGGAGTCAAAGGTGTACTAAAGAACGATAAGGAGATTGCAGAGAAGCTAAATGAATTCTTTGCATCTGTCTTCACAGTGGAAGATATAGGGCAGATCCCTGAACCTGAACTAACATTTGCAGGAAGGGATTCTGAGGAACTGAGACAAATAGTGGTAACGAGAGAGGAAGTTCTAGGCTTAATGGACAATATAAAAACTGACAAATCACCGGGCCCGGATGGCATCCACCCGAGAATTCTCAAAGAACTCAAATGTGAAATTGCTGATCTGCTAACTAAAATATGTAACTTGTCCCTCGGGTTCTCCTCCGTGCCTGAGGACTGGAAAGTGGCAAATGTAACGCCAATCTTCAAAAAGGTATCCAGAGGGGATCCCAGAAATTACAGGCCAGTTAGCTTAACTTCTGTCCCTGGAAAACTGGTAGAAAGTATTATTAAAGCTAGATTAACTAAGCACATAGAAGAACAAGCCTTGCTGAAGCAGAGCCAGCATGGCTTCTGCAAGGGAAAGTCCTGTCTCAGTAACCTATTAGAATTCTTTGAGAGTGTCAACAAGCATATAGATAGAGGTGATCCAGTGGACATAGTGTACTTAGACTTTCAAAAAGCGTTTGACAAGGTACCTCACCAAAGACTTCTGAGGAAGCTTAGTCATGGAATAAGAGGAGAGGTCCTCTTGTGGATAAGGAATTGGTTAAGAAGCAGAAAGCAGAGAGTAGGAATAAACGGACAGTTCTCCCAATGGAGGGCTGTAGAAAGTGGAGTCCCTCAAGGATCGGTATTGGGACCTGTACTTTTCAACTTGTTCATTAATGACCTAGAATTAGGAGTGAGCAGTGAAGTGGCCAAGTTTGCTGACGACACTAAATTGTTCAGGGTTGTTAAAACAAAAAGGGATTGCGAAGAGCTCCAAAAAGACCTCTCCAAACTGAGTGAATGGGCAGAAAAATGGCAAATGCAATTCAATATAAACAAGTGTAAAATTATGCATATTGGAGCAAAAAATCTGAATTTCACATATACGCTCATGGGGTCTGAACTGGCGGTGACCGACCAGGAGAGAGACATTGGGGTTGTAGTGGACAGCACGATGAAAATGTCGACCCAGTGTGCGGCAGCTGTGAAAAAGGCAAATTCCATGCTAGCAATAATTAGGAAAGGTATTGAAAATAAAACAGCTGATATCATAATGCCGTTGTATAAATCTATGGTGCAGCCGCATTTGGAATACTGTACAGTTCTGGTCGCCTCATCTCAAAAAGGATATTATACAGTTGGAAAAGGTTCAGAAGAGGGCAACCAGAATGATCAAGGGGATGGAGCGACTCCCTTACGAGGAAAAGTTGCAGCATTTGGGGCTTTTTAGTTTAGAGAAAAGGCGGGTCAGAGGAGACATGATAGAAGTGTATAAAATTATGCATGGCATTGAGAAAGTGGATAGAGAAAAGTTCTTCTCCCTCTCTCATAATACTAGAACTCGTGGACATTCAAAGAAGCTGAATGTTGGAAGATTCAGGACAGACAAAAGGAAGTACTTCTTTACTCAGTGCATAGTTAAACTATGGAATTTGCTCCCACAAGATGCAGTAATGGCCACCAGCTTGGACGGCTTTAAAAGAAGATTAGACAAATTCATGGAGGACAGGGCTATCAATGGCTATTAGCCATGATGGCTATGCTGTGCCACCCTAGTCAGAGGCAGCATGCTTCTGAAAACCAGTTGCCGGAAGCCTCAGGAGGGGAGAGTGTTCTTGCACTCGGGTCCTGCTTGCGGGCTTCCCCCAGGCACCTGGTTGGCCACTGTGAGAACAGGATGCTGGACTAGATGGGCCACTGGCCTGATCCAGCAGACTCTTCTTATGTTCTTATGTTCTTAAGGAATGCTCACATAGTAAATTTAGGATAGGTAAGAGCCTTGTTAAATGTGATGTAAAGTTGTCGCCCTTGCCCTCCCAGTGCTTGTGTCTCATCTCTTTGAGTTGAATCTAACAAAGTCATTGCATGAGCAGAAAACAATGGAACTCCTCCAGAGGGTTGAGGGAACCACAAGAACAGATTTGGAAAGGGCTGGGACGCACAGGGGAGGAAAGGGAGAGGGAATGTAATTACACTAGCATATACTTCATTGGATAGAATCAATGTCCACATCTTGGCTTATATCAGGGTTGGCTAACCTGCGGCCCTCCAGATTAGATCCAGCCAGAATTGCTAATTTTTAGGAATGACAGGAGTTGTAGTCCAACAACATCTGGAGGGCATCAGTTTAGCCACCCCATCTTAAATAATTACATAAGTCTGAGGCAAAACAGATATCTTAAATTAGGTACCTCCACGCTAAAAAGACATTTAGTTTGGCTATCCAGGCCCTTTAACCAATTCCTGTATTTTCTAGTAGCCATATGGAAAAGTGTTTAACAAGAAAATGATTCCTCTCTAGACACAAGTTTACAATTTCAAGCAGATCCTGGCCTTTGAGATGAGAACTGTCCAATTATTTCCTTGAAAATGTCTAGCTTATCTGAGGATCCACATCAAATGCAAAAAGCTGTGCTTCCTTCTGGTCACATTATGGGAGGAAGGGAAGCATATAAAGATGCTTATAAAGCAAATTAAGACCTTATTCTGAGTCAGATTGATAGCCAAGCTATCTTTTTTAAAAAACAAAAGTATCACTCAGCAGGGCCGAGTTCTTCTTTCTGTAGGAAGTATGAACAAATAATTCTAATGGCAAAACCAATTCTTATTTCCCTTTTATTTGATAAAATTCTTTATTTGGTAAGTTATTAAGTCTAGACTCTCTCTGATAGAGTCTGACAAATGAGGCATCAAAAATGAGAACTGAATGATCAGGACTTGTGAAACCCTCATTTTGTTTTGCTGTCTCATCACATTACAAGGAACGGGGTCTCATCCTATCCTTGGGCTCATTTTTCTAGCTTACTTGTTAGCTTGGCACCTGCACTAAGAGAACTGAGGAAAAGCAATTTATTTCCTCACTTTTTTTGTTCTGGCATGTTTGATATTCAGATTAAACTCCATATTTTGGTGCAAAGAAAAACCCAGGTGCATTTGAATCTTTAATAATAATATAATAATAATAATAATAATAATTTAAAGCATGACATAGTGAAATTAGCATTTTGATCACTTTGTAAGAGTTGGGGGTGGGTGGGATCATTAGATTCCATAAACTCTAGTTCAAATGTAGCAGCATAACTTAACTATACAATTCAGATTGGTTTCTTTTAGGAAATATTTTAAATGTACACATTTGCAAGGAGATAACTTGGAGCCATTCTCTCCCATGTACAGAGCTGTACTGTACTAGTGTTTCCTGGCCCTGCATTGTGCTCTGGGCTGCACAAACCCAGACTTGCAGAAGCATATGCAAAGCTGCACAAGCGCAGGGGAGGATCCTGATTGTCCCCGTTACAAGAAAACAATGCATCAGTGCATATATATAAACCCTTTGCAGTACAGGATTCTAACTTAAGACTCTTTTGCTAAAATACACTATACGATAGTAGGGAGGGGCAGAATGACAGCAGTGCCTTCCTGATGGTGGTGGTGCTGCACTCACTGGGATAAAGGTGGAACAGGGAGATGTGGTTGCGAGGTCAAAGGAGTTCTGGGTTGGCAGTGGCAAGCACATCTGCAGGAACACCACTGCCAATCTAGAGCTCCCCTAACTTCACTGCTGCCTCGCCCTACCTCATCCCTGTCCTAGCAGTGCCAACTCTCGCTAGGAGAGAGCTGTTGCTACTCTGCCCCCTCACTCACTGCTACTATTGTAAAGCAGACTGTAAACACCTTCAGCCATTATCAGGTGGAAAAAAGAAAATAAAAGTGTCAATGTATTCTGCTAAAGATGGAAGCGTTTGATGTCTGTGTTTCTTATGCCTTGCTAGAATTCACTAGGGACTTTGGGGGGAATTTACTGGAATCCACAACCGGTCTGGTTAGCCATTCATTATATTTGATGATATAGATTTATAAGAGCTTGGGGTAATTAAATGATCTTTGCTTTTTTTAAAAAAATTGTTATGTGTGTTTGTGTATATATGTATGCAGCTATAATGGATGTGCACGTGTGTGTATACACACACACACACACACACACACATACATTGCTTTGCAGGATTTTATTTTGCTGTAATGCATACA
Organism: Rhineura floridana; assembly: GCF_030035675.1. NCBI lineage: Eukaryota > Metazoa > Chordata > Lepidosauria > Squamata > Rhineuridae > Rhineura > Rhineura floridana. The sequence goes on from NC_084485.1 coordinate 60,897,589, forward strand.
AAGCTACAGACTGATTTTCCTTAAATGTTCTATCCTGTTTAATTATATCTCCACACAGAGATGATGATGATGATGTTCCACACTGCTTTTGATGTTATAAAAGTGTGCTCTGAGGTGTCTAATACTGCAGCTAGTGCAAGAGATAAGCAAGCAACCAAGATGTTTATTTGGCACTTTGAAGAAGTATCCACAGGAAAACTGGGGAGAGAGGGGTAAAGGTTCACCCCTGCAGAGGACCCCTGGGATAAGAGGGTTTTTTGTGGGGAGAATGGCCTCCCCCTAACCTATGGTTTTCAGGCTCAAGCCTAGAGACCTCCTCCATCTTGGATTGTAATTATTATTATTATTTATATGGGGCTACAATTAAATACTGTAACAACACTTGTTTTGGAAGCAGAACGTGTTTGCTTCAAGAAAAGTTAAAGCACAATGGTTATTATTACTATTCTGCTTACATTAATCTGCATGTGTAGATCAGCCCATGGAGTTTTGGATCTCAGGCTTAATTCTCTACGCTAACTCTAATGCAAGTCAGGAGAAAGTGTTCTTGTGACTTCAAAAGAAAAGACATAGTCCAGTAGCTAGATTTCCCCCTGCAACATGGAATCTGAAAAAGCAAGCCTTTTTTCCTCCCCTGACATAAATTCCATTATGCAATGCAAGCAACAGAAGTTGGTGAAAAACTAATTTTCTTATGAATGACGTGCCCGCAGCTTAAGCATTTAATGAACAAGAATTCAGCAATCTGTGTGCAGAGGGGTGTCTATTACAAGCCACTGAAATGCTTCACAAATGGCAGGGTTTAGCCAGGAGAAAGATTGGATGAGGATTGCTTCTTTTTATCTCTTAAGTTAATTTTAATCATCCTTGACTTTAACTCTCTCTACTCATGGGCCTCTTCCTGAAATGTTCTTAGCACATTTATATTCCAGGACAAGGCAAACAGACAGTAAGCTTCTCTAGATGCTTATCCAGAACACAGTGATTATGCCCTTGAGGAATACAAACTGTGACATATACCAGCATTTCCCAACCTTTGGATCTCCAGATGTTGCTGGACTACAACTCCCATTGGCCCCAGCCAGCATGGACAGTGGTCAGGAATGATGGGAACTGTAGTCCAGCAACATCTGGGGACCCAAAGGTTGAGAAAGGCTGACATAAACCTTTATTACCAATGAGTGGGCCTTTGCAGTGTGTTAAGACCCACAACCATTTCCCTTGAAATGGTCTCTCAATAGCTCAGATACTTTAGCTTGGCCTTTGGCTGGAGTAGACTTCTTCACTTAATTTTGTCAATAAGCATTTCCTAGCCCCCAGAAAACATAAGTGAAATCATTTCAAAAAGATTTCTTTGTGCAGCAGAGAATGGGGTTTGGAAGATGGGCAGGATGGTGAAGAGGAAGGAAAGAAATAGCTGAAAAATTAGGAGGGGAAAAACCTGAAATAGAGGTGAACAGATTTACTGCTCTGAAGCTCATAGATTAATGTGCATGCTGCCTTTAATATGGAATTTATTAATTGTATGTGGGAAGCAAAACTATTCAGTAATCATGTGCAAATAGGTATCAAATCATGAATCATTAGACCACAATAAGCTGCAGTGCTCAAGCTAGGGATGTGGATAAGTGTATTGCCAGTTCATTTCACTTTTGCATGTGTTGAATCAAAAGGCTGCTCTGTCCCATTTCTACATGAATCTGTGATTTTTCATTTCATTTCATTTGATAAAAAACACATTTTGGAATGCATGTCACCCTAAAATACTCATTTTTTTTAAAAAAAACAATTACCTTAAAATATGCATTTCTAAACATTTTGTTGAATTTTCTTTTGCCAAGAAATGTATCACAACATTTCAAAAAGTAAAAAAAAAACCCTAAAGGATAACTGTGTTTCCTTTTG